>NW_021604635.1:4914743-4959811 GCF_004785775.1 Grammomys surdaster | reverse complement strand
CAATCCCTCCTACCTAAGACCACCTCCTCCTTCTTCCTTAGAATGAGGTTAAGGATGTTTCTTTTGTGTAAAGCAGAAAAAAAAGGAAAGAAATTATACAACAAAGAAGATTGTGTAACTGTCTCTGTCAATGAATGGCCTTACAAATAGCCCACATTTGTGTTTTGTTAAGAATATTTAATTCAATTTTAATTTAATCTTATTACTTTCCTCTGTAAACACTGACTAGAATGTATCTTTCCAGTAATGAAAATGTGTGTCACTGTCTGTTTCAGAGATGTGATGCTGGATTCTTTCGCACGTTGTCAGGAGAATGTTCACCCTGTGACTGTAATGGCAATTCCCATGAGTGCTTGGATGGCTCCGGATTCTGTCTGGTAAGTCAGGGACACGCAGCTGCAAACGGTCAATCAAGCTCTTTTCTACATTTCTGCTTTTCCTATAAAAGACATTGTGTCAAGGCCTTCTGATTGCAAGCGGCCCCATGTGCTCCAGGAGGGTGCTGTCTTCCCTCCCCTGGCAGCTGGCTTCCTGCTGTAAACCAGTGGTGATAGCTTGAAGATAATACACAGAGGAGGACTCCTCCTCCAGACTCCTCCGTGACAGCATAGTCGGCCACGTGCTCAGCTTCATTACATAAACCACAATAAAAGAGTTGTACCATCGCCTGTTGCAGTATGTAAGACAATCAGGTCTATGGGTACAAATTAATTTTTAAAGAATTGTCTAAACCAGATAACTAATGGAGACAAATGCTTTTTCCTTCTGCTGTTTAATTCTGCAGTCAAGCCTGAAAGAGACTTTTTCCCTCCTTCAGTAAAATGAATTCCCCATCAGACCGTTTTTCAGACAGTAAGATACTAATGAAGTCAGAGGAGGCTGATAGCGTAGATCACCTTGTTAAATATTTCACATTTTCAAGAATGGATAGACAACTTAGTAAAACTTAGCATTGGAGTACTGACCAGAGTGGCTCCGGGAGAAGCCACGCCCACCAGAGTGACTCCCGGAGAAGCCACGCCCACATTTAAAGTTTGTGCGTTCTAATCAAGTTCCTCTTCAACAACTATAAAGCAGGAAAATTCTGTGCTTCAGATTTCCATATGGAAAAAGAATCTTTCCCAAGCTGCAAGAGTAGTTTCATTTAAAGCACAATACCTACCTAAATACACTCAAAATTGCATAATTATCCCTACTGAACAGACAATTTTATTATAAATGGCCTCCTTCTGTGGTGTATGGCTCAAAGTTGCAATTTGACTCACATTTCGTATTAAGACACAAATTAGAAACCGTTATTATGAACCTAGTGGTTGTCACTTTTCTAGAGACAAAGAATCAACTGGGGAACCATTAAATTGCTATTTTGTAAGGTTTTTTTAAAAACATGATATTTGTTTTATCCTCTCCCCCTACCATAGTCTTAAATAACCATTACATCCAGGATGTCCTCCACAGCCCTCTGGCATACACAGCTGCCAAAATCTCCCCGTTTTTAATGCTTGCATCTCCGGTTTCCTGTTATTTTAATCCCAGTGACATTTGGGGGGGAAATCCCATGCATACACTTGAACAAACAATGTACATTGCTGATAATGTAGCCAATTAATACCGCTTTTTGTTACCTGGTTTACTAAGCTGTAAGACAGAAGAGATCACCACCCCCAACAGCTGTCGTTAGGTGACTGGCGAGACAGTGAAAGAGTTAAAGAGCAGAAAAGTTCACTCTGCTAGGGTCACCAAGAAGGACAGAGAGTCATGGCTGTGAGGATGTTGTCAGAGCAGGTACAGTTGTAGGCTTTGATCTGGACATGAGCTTCTGGGAGGACTCGGCATCACAGGACCCTTTCCCAGCTCCAGTAGCACACTGGGCCGTTAAACACTCATGTGCATCAACTGTCAATCTTCCTACAATTACATTGTTGTAATTGTAAGACAGAAAATTCTCACAGAAATAACCATTCCTTTCATATTGGTGGCAGCTCCCCCATTAATACTCTATTCAGAGAGAAATACGGTTTTCCCTCTAATTTAAATAAACTATGCTCAGTGTGAAAATAATAAACATTATGTACATATATAATACTAAATATATATGGGATATATATTAAAAGTGTTTGAAATTCAAGAGGAAAAGAATCACCCCCAACGATTCTCCAAATTAACATATTTACATTCTTACAAATTTAATTCTTAAAAAGTGCACAATTTATACTTAATTAAACATAAACAAAAGATCATTAGCAAAAAAAAAAAAAAAGACAACCCCCCCTTTAAAAAAAGAATCACAGGGTATTGCTAAGGCTGTTGGTTACTCTCCACAACCTGATGGGAGGGTCCTACTGCTGAAGACACTGATAACTTACAACACTGAATGTGGAGAAACTGAACTGGTACCCAACTAGAAGCTTCGCTCCTACTCACTAGCTTTCGTGATGCTGAGAGGTAGTTTTCACACTATCAGAGGAGAAAAGTGATCACTAACATTATCCAGCTACAAACCCCAGACCTACAATAGCAACTAGCCTGCAGGATACGCTGGTGTAATACTGGCACAGATGTTATGGGAGTAACCAACACTATCTGACTGGCTTTAGAGCCCACTCCAGGAGATGGAATTTATACCTAGCACTGCTAAAGTGGCCAAGAATCTGAGGCTAGATAAGTCACTGACCATAGGAAAATCTACTACTTTTATTTTGCTAAAGAAACACAGCAATAAAATCACTATTGATGGGCATATTGCTATACACAAGTTTTGATGATTTTTTAGTCTATTGCAAATAATAATAATAATAAACAACCCTTGGTATGTTGCACATAGCCATCAGTTTGGTTCCATGATAGCCAAAGTTTGACACAAAGTCAAAAAGTCTCAAGGTCTGAAGAATGCTAAGGATGAATAGCTTGATAGAGTTCCCTGCTGCCTTGAATCCATCAGTACAGAATGTACCAGGAATTGCTGCCTTGAATCCATCAGAACAGAATGTACCAGGAATAGAATGCAGATACTGAATTCTCTGTACAAGGTCCATCATCGCCTTACAATGCTTGTTCCTTCTCTTGCTTTCCCCACCTTAAGGACAGCATCATTCTGTCAGAGGCCCCGATGTCTTCATCCACTTGCATTTTCCCCCAGCATTAATCTGAGCCCAGATCCCAACAGCTCAAACAGTTAAGTAGCTGCCTCTCTTCTATGACTTGCTACTACCTCAGTTTAGGACCACACCACCCCAGCATGATCACTGCCTCAGACTCCCAACCACACACTGTGCTCCCTCTAATCTGCCACCTGGAGCTGTCTTTCAAAAGCCCAAGTCAAAGAATCCCTCTTTTTAAGATGCTCCAAAGGTTCCTGCCTCCAGTCACACTGAGTACACTGCTACCTAAGCCATTTCTGTGCTCTCAGATTGTCCCCTATGGGAGACTTCTTGAAGGACAACTTCAAGGCCTGCTTCAGGTGTCAACATCTCCACTAAGCCTTCACATTCCTGTCTTATCCCTGAGTACACAAGGCTGGTCTTTGTTTCTTTCATGAGCCTGTGAGTTGCTGAAATAAAGAAACTGGGTCTTCCTCATCTTAGTAACAGCTTCAACTCCTTATCTGTCATGCATCGGCATAATCCAGGCTTGTCATCTGAGTGAATGCATTAGAAACTGAAATGATAGGATGATAACTTCAATGTAAAAACAGAAAAAAAAACTTTTAATTCATTTTCTAATTTATGAACTACCTATGTCGCTCCTTTTGTGCAATATAAGATAAATTGCCCTTTGCTGGAGACTGGCTCGAACCTAATTCAGAGTAACTAATTAGCACCTAATGCTCTCCAGACACTTGTTTCTCTGACAGGAGCCCAGGCCAGCAGCATTAGCAATTACGTAGGAGCTTGACTGATATATGGACTCTCAGGATGCAGCCCAGATGGCCTGCATCAGGATCTGAACTTTCCTCGGTGTATTAAGAGACACATGTGCACACTGAAATTTAAGGAGTGCTGATGGACATATCCCATTCTCAAACTTCATGCCCTTTGTGAACGTCATGAACCCACTAAACTCTTATTAATTAATGAGGATACCAACGTTTTAGGTAGATCCCGTCTTCTTAAACAACGGCTCTTGACCCCCCCCCCCAATAACATTTATTGCTGTCAGGTGTCTTCCTGTTTGGAAAATGACAGAGTGCAGAAGGTGAAGGAGCACTGTGCAGTTTCAGGGCTAAAGACTTTCAGAGCAAGAAGAATCCTGAAGGTCGTCTAGTCTAAAGCTTCTAAAGCTTCACTCCACAGAGAAAGGACTAGAAAGCTGGGACATCAGGGCACTGTTCCAAGTGAACTACTTAGAAAATGAAGAGTTATATCCTTCCTCTCTGCCTCTGGCACTATCTCTACTGGTCCCCGCAAACTGATACCAAGGCCTTCTAGGGGAATTCATAACAAACTATTTAAAGGAGGAAGGTGAAAAAAGCCAGTTTTGGCACTCTGGTATTTTAGAGACAGAGAGATTGCATGCTGTACCCTTGAACATTGGCACCTATGGCTACTACAAACAGAACCAAAGCCTCAAAGGGATATCTCAAACATCTATCAAGTGACAAAAAAAGACAGAACTGAGAATTAGCTCTTTTTGTGCCTTAATAGTCACTTCAGCCACTAGAGATGGCCTAGGCTCTTAGTATGTTTTCTTCTACACAGACCTGTTTCATCATGTAACAAGTCTCAGACAAATCTGCCTCTAATTTACAAGCATCCTTACAAGTGTCTTGTGGTTCAGACGTGTGGCAGTTGGATACAGCTCCACTGGCTTTTCCGGGAAAGACACTGTCTCCAAGTTCAGGCTCATTTGGGATTTTTATTGTTTTTACTTGCTCCAGATGCTGGTTCATCATTTCATGTTCTCCTTCTTTCCTCCATTAATTTTCCTTAATATTTTCTGAGAGGCGGCTGAGCACATGACGCAGGTTTAACTCATGCCTGAATCATGTTAAACTTCATTCTTAACAATTCTCATTGATCATACAGTCTAGGCTATCTTTTAATTTCTTTTCTGCTGCACAATTATATTTTGGAGCCATACCTTCCAGTAGGGCAAATGCTTAAGAAGGATCCAGTCAGCTCCAGTCAGCTCCAGCCAGCGTAGCTTGTTACCCACATAGAACTCCTCCTGTTGGGCTGAGGACCTACTTCACACATGTTAATTGTAATACAGCACTGTTATCCAGTGTGTCAGAGAAGAGGGGCGAGCCTAGGACAGATAGCTTGATGTGGATAGTAGGACACAAACAGGGCTGTGAGGGGAGAATTAAAGAGAACTTTCTGGAGATTTTGAAGCCTGCTGCAGATCTCCAATAAGAAACAGACAAGGCAGAAAGAAGAGCCTGGTTTATGTCATTCTCTCTATTTGTTACCTTTATCAGAAATGGGAAATTATAGAAATCAACCTGCCTGCTATTCCGTATGTGTTGCTGACCAAGATAGGAAAGCATTAGTAGAAGGTCCTTTACCTTCCTTCCGATGCGTGTGTGCCACAGCCTGACATATTTGCCTTTCTGTGCCCATAAATCCTTATTATTTCCACTGTCATGGTTAAGCACTATGAGAATATTATTTATCATCATTTCATTTTCATTCCAAGTCAGTAAGCTTAAGCATCCAGAATACTTAAGAGTGTGGCAGCTCTAATTATCTTTCTGATGAGTCCCCTCTGCACGCAGACTCCAAATAGAGTCCCAGTTTGCCAGTGCACAGGAAGACCTGCAGGATGTATGCCTCCACCTTCATCTACACCTCTAGCTCTGACCAGCACTAGCCTGGGTCCTTTATGTTGCCACATACCGTGTATTCTATACGGTGTTATCATGCAGGCCCGATGTCCCTTACTTTGAAGTAAGCCAGGGTGCTTACATTTGCTCTTTGTGAACTTTCTTCATCCTTCCAAATACTCCTGTCTTCTGTCCTACAGAACTGCCAGCGGAACACAACAGGGGAGCACTGTGAAAAGTGTCTGGATGGCTATATTGGAGACTCCATCAGAGGCATACCCCGGTTCTGCCAGCCGTGCCCCTGTCCCTTGCCCCACCTGGCCAAGTAAGTCCTAAAGGAAGATGGTCTCTCTAAATGACTGCTCTCACAGTTTTGTTTTGTTTTGTTTTGTTTTGTTTTTAGCTCTATGCACAGTTCTGGGGTGTGTCACAGGCAAAACTGAATGCTTCGAGTTGAGAAAAGTGTAAGAAAGTGCTCTGGTCTACATACACTTTGGGGGCGGAGCTTAAGCACTTAGAGGTACAATTGTTTCCAAAATATTAGCGTAGATCGTAAAGTCAATGAAATCACCTTAGTGTCCCAACCGAAGCCAATCTCATCCTTTCCTACAACCTACACAAGTAATACCAACAGATATATAGTGTTTTCAAAAGCATTTCCCCTTCTGACTGTCCCATAGTAGCTGTTTCCCTGCATGAAGCAATCAGATATGCCTTCCAACCAGAATTAGAACACAGGCATACAAAAAAGGATGCTGAGAGCCAATCAGTAACTCCCAGTTATGTCGCGACTAGAATGTGGAGCTACAGAGAATAATCATATATCCATTGGGCAGAAGTGAAAATAACGCATTTTAAGTACATACATCGTAAGGAAGAAATCTAGTAAGAGAGAATGGCAGTATGGAAGGGCTAGGAACGTGGCGTAGTGGTAGAGCACTTGCCTGACACATATGAGCCACTGGGCTTCATCCATAGCACTGAAAAATAAGAGTATAGACTTTAAATAGTATGGCATGTTTGGTTTTCCAAATACTAACCAGCTCTCCAATTCTCTAGCACCAATGAGGTGTCCTACAATCAATTCAGTTCTGAATGAAAGTACCTAGAGGTAGCACAGTCCCTGGGGTAAGCCTGGGTTCAGCCCCATAAGCCTGGCCCCATTACAGATGCCAGTCAAAGAGAATGAATCCCCAGGCTACTCACACTTCTGGCCATTTAGGGTTCCCTCAAGTACTCTCATGTTTAATTACTTGCTACAGTTATTCACAAAACTTAAAACACTGCTATACTTATGACGATCATGTTTTTTTTAAAGATTTATTTATTTATTATATATGAATACATTGTAGCTGTCTTCAGACACACCAGAAAAGGGCATCAGATCTCATTACAGATGGTTGTGAGCCACCATGTGGTTGCTGGGATTTGAACTCAGAACCTCTGGAAGTGCAGTCAGTGCTCTTAACCACTGAGCAATCTCTCCAGCCCGATCATGTTTTTTTTTAATAATACAATTCAAGAAAAGCCAAATGAAATATATATAAATAAAATACATATAAATAAATATATATAAGGAAAATACATATAAATAAATAATGTATAAAAAGGTATCTATAATGTAGAGGAGAAAATATAGGGGAACAAAAGGAGGAGGTTCAGATCCCCTCTTCTTAGAATGTCCATATGAGAAGAACCTAGACGCTCCCACAAGCCTCCCTGCTCTTGGCTTCTCATCCAGGTCAATGAGCTCACAAGTTGGAGGTGGAAGGATTTGAAAATTCTAGCCCTCTATCCAAGTGGATGTTTCCTCTAGTGTCCACTCCCACACTGACTCCATTAAAGGGTCATTAAGTCTCCTCATTAGCATACTCAAATATACTGAAGAGGTTTTTTATAAACCAAGAAATAGAAGTTTTTTCACTTGACAACATCAAGAGTTACAGAAGCTCTTTGCTAAAAATAGGAGGTCAGAGATTAAATGTGCTTTAAATACACCGTAAATAAACAGAGTCACCAACCTACCTTCATATTTCTGTCTTGACACATAGGACCTGTGTGGTCTCAGACCGGTTACCTTGTCTCTGTGCGCCGTTCTCTGTGAGATTTAGGGCTTCTGTTAGACTAGCTTCAAATTTTGGTTCCATCCCTTGGTTCTTTTGCCTACTTTGAACTCAACTTTTTTCCTTGGTAAGTAAATTAAAGTAAGGTGTGAGGACCCACAATAGAGCTGTGAGACTGGGCATGGTGACACGTGTGGGCCATGTGGGCAGGTGCCTTGAACACAGGAGAAAGGCAGCATAGATACAGCTTTGCTAAACACAGAGCATAGGAGCTTTTCTACAACTCTGTGCCAGATACTCTTATAATTATAGGCAATATTTTCACGATTGATAGTAATTGCAGAAAGTAAATTAAATGAATTACTTTAGAGAGTCCAAGTAGTGGGCTGAGAAGACAGCTCAGTAGAGAAAGTACTTGCCATGTATTTATGAGGACCAGGATTTGGATTCACAGAACCAGTATAAATGCTAGGCAGGTGTGGCAACTTGCCTTTAACCCCAGCATTCGGACGATCACCAGAGCAATCTGGGTTATATCAACTAGCTGAATCATTGAGTTCTGGGTTCCAGTGAGAGACCCTGCCTTGAGACATAAGCTGGAGAAAATTTAAGAACAATCCTAAGCACATTTCACATTAACCTCTCACCTATACACACACACATACACACAAATACACATACACACATATACACACACATACACACACAGAAATGCACAAGCAAACACACATATACACATATGCACACACCAAAAGGGGCCCAAAAATCTGTCCCCTATACACCCTGATAAAGTGAAAAAGAAAAATGGCGACCAGATTTCCCCCTTGTCTTCCCTAGTCACCTGAGGAATCAACTGTATTCAAATCTTACAGAATGCCTGCTAGCCAGCAAAGTCAGAACCTCTACAGTTGCATCTTTCAGAAACTATTAAACTGCTTCAGACTTTCCTTAGCGATCTGTCATGTCCGACAGTATTAGTACTGTGTGCAAGATGAACAGTCCTAAGAGGAGAATGAAGAACACAAGCATTAGCATTCTGTCATTTTCACTCAGGAATGTCCTGATTTATGAGCTTTTGGCCTCATTTGGGTGTAGTCTTTAAATGCTCATTAAAATTCTGTTCTCAAACATCAATCCTAACCACATCTGAGGAGACTTTTACCACAAGTAAGATTTACCACACTTAAATATATTTACCTCTAAGTTCCTAATAACGAGCCTCACTCGTTCGCCAATATACCATTGTCTGCTCAGAAAAGGAGATAGGAGCTCTGAGCTGAGACAGCTTCTTTAGACAGTAGCAGGAGTTAGGAGAACAATCTTAAACGGGGGTTCTCTTAATCGCATCTTCACTCTTCTGTGTTTTTGCTCCATTCACAGGAGCTTCCTCATCCCAATTATCTGACATTGATGTCTTAAGGTATCAAACCTTTAAAATATTGTTCCCTGCAGACTGAGAACCATTGTCTACATGAAAGCAGGCAAGATACCTCTTAGGCACTCACCGTGTGCCAATATGAAACTGGTATTTCTTGCCAGTGCTGTATCTATCCAACAGCTGAAAGCCATATTTCACTAGGTCAAAAGTACAGCAGATTTTACACGCCTACAGCAAACGGCCCTTTCTCTTTTGAGACTGATTATCCAGTATTTTAGTTGAGCAAGAAATACTGCTTCTGGCTATTAGCCCCTTCTGATAAGAGCAGCAGAAATTGATGCTGGGTACTGAGTCTCTGGCCTTCAGCTCAGAAGCAGTTTCCAAAGGCATCGAGAGATCACACATCTAGGATCCAAAGCAGCAGCTGAAGGCCCTCAGGAATACATTCCCAAGTTAGAAGCATGTTCACATACACAAAACTTACTATCTTCTCTGTGGTACAAGACCTGATACAATAAAATCTGTAGAAAATGAAAACAGACACAAAGTTACGCTATCTGTGAGTAAGCAGCATTTTGTGGGGTGGGAAGAGTGGACTTGAGAGGTCTCTGAGATACTGACAGGTTCCTCTGTAGCGGCAATGGCTTTATTGTTGAGGAAAACTGGCTTCACAGGGGCTAGTTTTTTGTGACAAGACTGACAAGATTTAGCTGGATCCCCAAAAGGTCTAACTTTGGTCTGCTTTTAGTATTGATTTAGCTATTGATCAGATATATTACAGATATATTAGCATTGATCAGATATATTACAAAAAGTCAAATGTCTCACTGTCATCTTCAGTTTTTAAAAACTATTCATATTGCTACTTTCCATTTCAAAAATATAAGTATCTGTCTAAACTAAGTAGGCAGCAGACAACTTCCCAGACGCGCACCTAGTTTGGAATCTGAATTATACTGGAAAGATCTATGGGTTGAGTTGACAACCTAAGGCTTGGTTTTCCAGTTATCAACAATACATCAGAGAACAAACGGAGAGGAGGAAGAAAGTAACTTAGTGCTTAATAGTGCTTGCTGGTCTTGCAAAGGACTAGTATTCTGTTCCTAACACCCAGAAACCCACAGCTGCCCGTGACTCCAGCTCTAAGAGATGGACACCCTCCCCAGGCCCCCCAGGTATCCTCAAGCAGGCTCACAAGCCTACACACACATGCACAGACACAAACTAAAGTAAAAGTAAATGTTATTTTTAAGCAAGGAGGTGATGCTTGCGACATGTAAGCAAACACATTTTTTTTTTAATTTCTATTTCTCCTTAAACCTTAGGGTTTTCCGGGAGCAAATCCACCTTCCTGCTTGCAGAGGGTACCACAGAAGTCAGAGAGGCCTGAGGGAGGCATCAGGTTTTCGTTTTCACATCCAGTACTAGGGATTTCCTTAACTTTAAAGCATAAGCAATTAATGCTTGTGAAAACAAAACTGAACACCAGAGGCTGGCACCACATTGCCTCAGAGCCTGCACCACGGAAATCAATCGACGGCCCTGATATAGTTCCCAAGGCCATTTGCATAGAGTCCACTTGTTTATTCTAGGGCTGACCAGATATCCTCCGCTCCCACCAGCGGCTATGCTAGTCGCTCCACTTAAGGAAAATGAGATCTGTTTGAAACCACTGGACATCAAATAAACACACAGGACTCCAGACACCGCAGGCAGAGCTGTAGGCAGGCTGGATGGAACACCTTCAAAGAAAGACACGCACGAGCATTCGTTCGTTTTCTGTATGCAACAGGCAAGACTTCTCTAGGTCAGCTTAGGAATAATATCAGGCACAGAGAAGGGTAGAATGCCAAGGGAAAGCAATGTCACTGGAGTGCTTTCACCAGACTGCTGAGAAAATACATCGTGAATTTCGCCTCTGAAAGAGGAGCATGCACTGTTTCCATCCCAATGGAAACACCACCTTCGAACGAGCCAGACATACCCATTTGCTTTTCCTCAGCCATCATTAGGGTAAAATTGCTGACACACACAGGAACCTGAGAGCAGAGGTCACACTCTGACGGCAGAGTACACAAGCCAAACTGAGTGCAAAAGTCACGCGCTAAAGTCACACCCACATGTCCCACGACTTGTGTCTCGCTGTGAAATTCTCCATACTCGGAAGAGCGACTCCCCATTTCTTGTGTCCCAATAAATTAGGATAGCAGTTTATCCTGCTGGACCGATAGTTTTTATTACTTTTCTGTTTTACATCTTGAAATGTAAGAAAAAGAACAAAAAAGAGGAAAGAAGAGGGGAAAAGAACAAGAAGAGAGGAATCCAAAGAGAGATAGATGATATAGGTAGAAACAGATAAACAGTTAATAGACGTGCATATCTTTATTATGGACCCTATTTCTTTCTTGAGGACTAGTTTTTGGCTCTTTGATCTACTTTGACCCTCTAACCCTTAGTCCTGAGACTTAAAGTACACAGAGAAAATGGTTAAGCCTCTGGGGATGATATCATTTAGGACCGGCTACTGATCTTTAAGGACAGAGGTTAAGTGTACAAAAACTAGACAGAAACTTCTAACATTACACAGATAGTAGTGGAAATATGAGAGAATTTTATGAGTCTAAAGTTACCAGTAAATTTCCTATTTCTGGTTTTTGAGCATATATTTTAAATTTGCATTGGAAAGGTAAATATCATATACACATTTGAATAAATATATATTCAAATATACATGTATATTATATATTTATAATGTATATTATAGACATATTATTATAATGTATTTATAATTTATATTATAAATATATAATATACATGTATATTTGAATATATATTATATATTTGAATATTTATATATTTGAACTGAAGTTATATATTTGCATGAATATATACATACATATAGGTATACATATACATAACTTGCTAGCTTAGAAATTCCCACAGCTTCAAGCAAAACTAATAAACCACCTCTATACAGAGATACATAATGGTATACCTGGGAGACAGCCCCACATAGAGTAGGGTTTTCAGTCCAGGCTTGCTGGTCCAGTCTCCCCTGAAAGGTAAGAATTTAATTATACCGCCTTCGCTGGAGAACAATGAGGTAGCAGTGACCTAATCCAAAGTTCAGCCAGCCCCTTTCTCCAGCATCACAGACCAGTGACCATGAGATGTCTTCTAACATGTGTCACAATTCTAGCTTTGCAGAATCCTGCTACAGGAAAAACGGAGCTGTGCGGTGCATTTGTAAAGAAAACTACGCTGGGCCTAACTGTGAAAGGTAAAGAGAAAAAAAATTTTATTTTTTTCCATGTGTGTGTGTGTTTGTTTGTGTGTGTGTGTTTGTGTGTATGTGTGTGTGTGTTTGTTTGTGTGTGCGTGTGTGTGTATCAGCTCTGCTGCGTTTCTCTTCAAAAGGTTTTGAGGTTGATGCACAAATTGGGGGTAGAAGAAAACATTTCAGAACCCCGAGGAGGGTGTTGTCCTCACACCCCCAAGTTCCAGTACAGCAATGATAGAATCTCCCTTGTGGTCCAGACCAGGGTCATAGCTCAGGATAAATTGACGAGGGAAGAAGGAAATGAATCTGGGTGTGCTGGGAAGATTCTCTAGATGACTCTGGTAACAGTCTCTGCTCTCTTCAACACTACAAGCCAGTGCTATAATTAATGTCTCTCTGATAAAGAGCGAGACGTTCTGAATAAATAGGAAGTCTCTCCTCTCTCTTGAATTCTCTATTGCTCACCGAATGAGAAGAGGACAAAGAGCTAACTGGTTATTTAATTCACTTATTATTCCTCCTCTTACAAAATAAAATCCACAGGTAGCCGGCAGTGGTGGCGCACGCCTTTGATCCCAGCACTTGGGAGGCAGAGGCAGGCAGATTTCTGAGTTCAAGGCCAGCCTGGTCTACAGAGTGAGTTCCAGGACAGCCAGGACTATAGAGAGAAACCCTGCCTCAAAAAACCAAAAAAAAAAAAAAAAAAAAAAGAAAGAAAGAAAAAAGAAAAACCAAAAATAAAACCCAGAAGCGTGGGTGTTCTGAATCTCTGTTGGGTGCTTACAGGAAATGTTCTTTTTAGTTGCTCTGTGGTTTGAAGAAAGATATCAGGAGCTAAGCATGGGAGGCTTCCCCCTGGATGATTTCCTAGGAAGATATTTGCCATCCATTCTGTCTGTCAGCTGCTCACAGTTCTCTCAGATGAAATACCTTTAACTAAAAAAGCCTCACACAGAGGTCTTCGTAACTGAGACAGTGAACACTGGCCTCACTACTGGGCTCAGGCAACCTCGTGATGCTGTAATTCCATAAAGACAGGGAGAGAAGGGCCAGGGGTACAGGCCCTAGCAAGATATCCACAGGCTTCTCACCTCATGGAATACATACGCAGGCCAGCTCCTCAGTGGGGCTCACAAACTCAGCCTGTGGCTTAAGAAATAAATCCTTAATTACAAGCTGTCTATCTTCTAAGAAATCACCTTGCATCTCTCAGAGTGTAATTCTGAAACTCAAAAGCAGCCACAGCTTGTGGTAAAGAAAAAAGATCTCTATGTTGCTATACTAACTTTTAAAGGTACAGGATGTAGATAATTCTTGTACTTGGTGAGTGGTCGTTTCCTTTCCATTGATGTAAGCTGAAGATGCACCTGATTGTCATTCTATAGGAGAACTAGCCAAGGAGATCACATGAGGTGACTAATTAATATTCGTGACACAATTGTTGCATGCCTCTTTATTTGGAGACAGAAATGCGAGGCTCCGTAGATCTGAGATGATTGTGTGCCAGGCAAAGGTGGGGCTTTGTCTCCTGTGTCTGAAGTTAAATTCTGTAGCTTGATTAGGACAAAGCATATTGCAAATGGATCTCTCCGGTGTCTGCCAGGAGGAGTTAATGGCACTGCTGATCAAGTGCCAGACAGGTACCCATAAGGTTTCTATGGGAAAACAGGAATCCCCGCCCTGACACGGGGCAGCATGCCCACTACAGACATGTGATGGCAGATACATAATTACCCTGCACACGTCAGAAGCTCGTGGGATCTGCCATTACCCAGTAAACCAGGGTCTCATAGGTTTATCCTGCCCCTGAAAATGTATGTTGCAGAAAGAACTCCAGTTGCGTATTATACAGTAGGGGGATTCTAAGCAGTATGCCACATTTACTGCTGCAATGTTCCCAGCAAGCACGATATGGAACAAGCCGAGAGCTCTACCATTGGATACGTAGATAAGAAAGTGTACGTATATGCAACAGGATTTTATTCAGGTCTTAAGCATAACTAAATCTTGACATTTGTAGGAGGGAATGGATAGAACAGGATAGAGGCAATTATGTTTAGCAAACTGAGCCAGATTCTAAACGGCGGGCTTTTGCATGTTTTTCTCAGAACATAGACTTTAATGGGCATGCACGGTGCGCGTCTGTGTGGCATGAAAATAGAAAGGTAATTAAGAAGAAGGAAAGAAAAACGTAAGGCAGGTGTTTGAGACGAACTAGTGATATATATACTACATGAAAGCAGAAGGCAGGACTATTTGGAGAAGAAAGGAGACCAAGGGAAGGGGGAGAAGGCAGATGGGGGGGACGGACACTGGAGGGGTGGATTTTTTTAAAGTATAATTGTGTGTGTGTGTGTGTGTGTGTGTGTGAGAGAGAGAGAGAGAGGGGGGGGGGGGGGGGGGGGGGGGGGGGGAGGGGAGGGGAGGGGGCGGGAGAGAGAGTGTGCAATCACAAACCCATTACTTCTCATACTAAAAACTAATTTAAAATAAAATATGCAAAATTTAAACTTTAAGACTAGAAAGAGTGCTAGTTTCAGAAGCAGAAGGTGGGTGTTAAAGAGATCAGTCACTGGGCTGTGTCCCCACCACCCTGTGATGCTCTAGGGAAGTTATCTGACTTCTCTGTGTTGACTCTCACTCCCACACAATGGGGGCAAGCACCTACCTCATACACCCGATGTGAGTTAACACTGCCAGGGATGAGGACAGCCCCTGGTACCTTGAAATTGCTCAGTGACCGACAGATGGTGGCAAGTGAGCCATTGTAACTACTGAGTCACGTCCATCACCAGCATCCTGTGTGCCTGGGATGAGTTGGCTCGTCATTCTGAGTCCCTTTCTTAGATATTGGGAGGACATTAGTGTCACTCCCCGCTCACCTCTCACATCCTCCCTGCCTTACATTCGCCATCGGTCAGCCCTGCAACCACTCTGAGAGGAGGTCACATTTTGTCATTGTGCTGATGAAGAAACTGTGCCAAGGGACTTGTCTGAAGCCACGTTACTCCCAGGGGAAGTAGGGACTCAGGATTTGAACAGTGTGGGTAAACACGTTTAAGTTATTGTTATGTCTTTGCACTGGTTTTCCCAAATGGCCTCCTGTTTAAGACAGTCATTTAAACGAACCTCTGAGATGCAGTGGAGCATGCTAACCTCTTAGATCCTTCTGAAATGCTCTGCATCCACCATCCACTGAGGGACTAAAAGAAAGCTTCCCTTCCAGAATCTACCACCTGCATGGAAAGGGTCAGCATAAGAAACTCTCTCAGCTCCGTCTGCTCTTTCCTGTCTTCCCCAACTCTCCCCCTCTACCTAGAGAGAATGTGCAGAGTCCTGTACATCAAAACTGAGTCTCACAGTACAGGGTCGAGTGGTTCTGGTATGAGTTCATCTAAGATGCAGTCTCTTGTTATTAAGGAACGTGAAGACTAGGGGAGAAGACACCAGAAAACTACTCACAGAAAGCAGCGAACACAGTAAGGACTAAAGTCCACAGGCGCAAGTATATACATATATTTGTAGTCCCACATACCTGAGTCAGGAGGATTGAGCCCAGTTCGGAACCAGCCAAGGCAACAAAGTGAGACTCTACCTCACAATCCTAAATCACATCCCATGGCAAGCCTTACACTATACCAAGACATCATCCGTTGTCTTGGATTTGAATCATTTGAATTCATTACCAATCATTTGAGTCTTACTGCTTGTTGTCTTATAAAACATTATTTGTTATTTTGCATGTATGAAAGCTTGCCTGCATATATGTATATGTCTGAGGAGACCAGACATGCATATCAGATCCCTGGGAAGTGGAGTTGATGGCTGTGAGCTAACATGTGGGTGCTAGGATTAAAACCCCAATCCTCTGTAAGAACAGAGAGCACTCTTAACCATGGAGTCATCTCTCTGGCCCTCTGATTTCTTTTAGTTTTGTTCATACTCTACTTGAAATTCCATTCTGGTTTTCTTTTCAGAGATATAAAAGCCATAGGCATAAGGAGTTTCCAGCTGCTTTTATATTTGAAATACGCTAGGATCATTTTAATGAACACTGGAAGGGATTTAGTCTATTAGAATATTCTTTAAAGTGAAGCCATACTGTGTACAAGTTGGAAGGTCTAAAACGTAAGACACATTTTGCTTAGTCTGTCTCTTGTCCCATGAAGGAAGATAGATTAAATGCAGTCACCCACCTTGCCATCACAGTGGTGTCCACGACAATTCAGCCTCTCTTTCCTCGTCTCCTCCTACCTGTTACACATCCGCTCCTCACATCCTCCAGATGAGGACTTTAGGTCTGTCTGTTCTAAGACTACAACTGTGACGCAAACAGTAATAACTAACACTTATTGGATGCTTTCTGTATGTGCTCACTGTTTGAGTGCTTTTTGGCTAAATAGCTTTAAATGGAAGTTGGCTTCTGCTGTATATAACTAGGAAATCACAAACTTAAGTCTGGGGAAGATTTGCTTTTCTCATTCCTATCCAGTGTGACCTTTGGTCCACAAGAAGCATACCTGAAAGATGGGGAAGCTGGAGAGCCGTGAGGGGACTTAATCTAAGCTCAGAATATCCAATGACAAACTCTAGAGCCCTTGCATTCAGTGCTGTTCTTTAGATCTCAAACTTACTTGATCTCGGTGCTTCTGCCTCAGTGGTCCGAGTTGCCTTTAATCACATGCTTTTATTGTAAACTTCCATCCTTTCGATTTTGTGGCAGAACAAGGAACATACTAAGACAACATAAAGGTTTACCATGCAGGTGCTGCTGCTACAGGATCAGAGGAAAATGGGAGAAAACAAAACAAATCCGAAGTGAACTTAGTACCCTAGAGTACGACACAGGAAAATGACTCCAGCAAAGAGACACAAGCAGAGTGAACAGTGTCATCAGAGATGGCGCTGATGACTTTGATGATGATGGCCTTAGAGATAGAAAAGAACAGTAAAGAAGATTCAGGGCTGGAGAGATGGCTCAGTGGTTAAGAGCACTGACTGCTCTGCCAGAGGTCCTGAGTTCAATTCCTAGCAACCACATGGTGGCTCACAACCATCTGTAATGTGATTTGATGCCCTCTTCTGGTGTGTCTGAAGATAGCCACAGTATACTCACATAAATAAAAAATAAATAAATAAATAAACAAGATTCAGAAATTTGACCCAATTTGCTCTAAAAGGCACCAAGTCTTTTGAACAAGATATCAGCTCTATCATTTTCACAGAGTTCTGGGTGCTCTTCTGTGCCTTGCCTTGGGCCTCTTGACTTCTAATCCTGAACAGACTTACGTTTCCCTAGCCTTATTTCTCAGCCTTTGGTAAACAAGTGAAGCACATTAAGATGACGCCCATTCTCTAACATGGTTTTTCTCTCTTGAAGTACTTTCTTATTGACCCTCAAAGAGGACTAGAGTATGACCCTCCCAGAAAAATTTCTGTGCTAACCAAGCAAGGAGTTTTGGTTTCCTCAAAAAAGACTTTCAGTGATAGCTATGTGACCCTTAGGGGTGGAGTGGAAGAGGAAGGGGGGAGAAACATAGCTATAGATCAAAATTGCCCCCCCCCTTTAAGGCTGTGCATGGTGACATGGGCCTGTAATTCTAGCATCTGGGAGGTGAAAGGAGAACTAGGAGGTCAAGGGTCAAGGTCATTCCTTGCTACATAGCAAGTTCAAGGTCAACCTAAACTACATAAGACTCTGACTCAAAAAGCAAAACAAAAAAAATAAAGAAAAGAAAAAAAATTGTTTTCTTTACATGCAAGATGGATAAACCAGCATATATCTCCCATATATCTCCATACAAACATGGATTTTTGAAGGGGACAATAAATAAGGAAACATTTGTACACTAGTTCTGTAAAGTCCATAGGGCCCAAAGTTTATCTTGTAATTTTAGAGTTGACTCTAAACCACCAACAGATGGTCTTGAAACTCAGAGAAGGTTTCCATTGTGATTGAGGCTACAGTTTACAGGATATAAAACTTTGTTTTCCTCCATGGAGTGTGTGTGTGTGTGTGTGTGTGTGTGTGTGTACCACATGTATGTAAATGCATATGAAGGTCAGAGGTGACTGAAGTTGGATTTTGTCAATTCAGCTACACTAGCTGGCCAATGAGCTCCAAGACTCTACTCTTGTCCATCTCCCCAGTCCTGGGATCACACGCATGTGCCATCACGCAGGCTTTAATCTATGTGCACACTGAAAATTAAACCCAGGCCTCCTGTTTGCACAGCAAGCACTTTACCACCTGAACCATCTCCAGACCGATCCCATTGGTTGTCAGAAGACAACCTATAGTGATCAAATGGAATGGAATCAACAGAGCAAAAGAAGAGATTGGCATCTGGCCTCCATGAGCCAAGCACGACTTGTTACCCCAAGACCTCAAGATTCCCAGCTGCACACTGAATCGGATCTGAAACCACTCTCAATGAACTTACAAGTTTAATGTTTTCTGTTTGGTGAACTGCAGCAAAGGATAGAAATTCAATGCAGTCACATTCTCCATAGATGAATAATTTATGCTGGCTGGGAGACCAAAGGCCATAGAAATCTGAGGCACAAAGACATGCAGAAATATGAATAACAAAGCTCACTGGACATTTCCTCTCAGGGTGTTCCTTTGTGGAGTGTGTAGAACTTACATTCATCCTCATCCTTTTCATAGGCTGGTAGAGAGCATTATGTTAATTCATTTCCTGTTCTTTCAGAGCAGGAGCCATGTGTTTTTCCTCTTCCTGTCTCCCCCTATGCCTTACATTAAAATGGACATGAATTGTCCCTCTGTTGTGTGAATCTATTCCTTCATAACAGAGGCAGTGTGGTACAATGTAGAGCAAGGGAAAGAACATCGGGGTTGGAAGGCCTGGGCCTTCAACTGTGACCTCCCATGTGATCCTGGAAAACTGGAGTATCCTCTGGGCCTCAGAATCCTAGATGTGAGAGGTCTTTCTTCCAGCTCTCAGTGGAAACCAAAGGAACAGCGCAGAAGCTCTGAGATGCTGTCTCAGATATGCAAAGGATGTAGGCTGACAGACACCAACAGTACAGCTCCACCAAAGGACGGACGTCAGAAAGAGGCTGAGAGGCCGTGCACCGAGTGTCGGCCAATAGTGTGATCAGGCACCTTGTGCTGACCAATAGTGTGATCAGAGGATCCTGGAGTTACATATGACTCGTTTGCACTCACTGATCATTTTCCCAAAGGTTCTGAATTGTGGTTCTCTAACCTCAAAGGGAAAGCTTTGTCTAATGCAGAATCTTATTCTCACCGGCCTGATGGTTTGATCTCTCTGGAAAGGTCTCCCTTAGTGCCCACTCCACTTATATGGAAGTGTAAGCCTCTCAAAACCTTTCCTCCACAAGTTGCTTTTGGTCATGGTGTTTCATCACAGCAAAAGTAACCCTAACTAGGTCTGCTCCCAAGGAATTACTCCCAATTTGGTCACTTCAGGCTATTCAGTACTGACTTAGTTCCTTGAACAATTCATTATGGCAGGACAGATTAACATCTGAGACAAAGTAGAGGTGCCACTAATGTTTTGACCAGGCTGAATTATTCAGCTGAATCCCATTGAAGCCGCTCATTCCTGGGCATGTAGCAAATGTTGTAGGGCATGTGGGATGGTGCTACCAGGCTGGCATAAATAACCACTGGTAAGATTGAATGAGCTCAAACCCGGGGGATCTCAGAGATTTGATGGCAGCACTGGAGCCATCCCCTTCCTGCTCCGGAATACGAAACCATGACACACCACTGAGAGGACCACAGGCACTCAGTCACATAGCATAACACCTGGAGTTCTTCTCCATGCTTGTGAGGTATCTAGAGAGCCTTGAGCCTTCAGCCAGTGAGCTTCCCTTCATGGGTATTCCTTCCCCCAAGAGGTATAGAATCCCGGGTTCACCCTGAATAAGTCGTATGCATTCACATTCTACCATCAGATAAAGCAGTTTGAACAAGCAAGGATTATCTCAGAGAGCTGCTTCATTAATGACTGCCACGGGAAAGACCTTCTCCTTAAAGACCCTCGTCTGAAACTCCCAAAGAAGGCTTTCTCTTCTCCAGCCCCTCCCATACTCTCAGAACTTTCTCTTTACCAGGCCAGATTCTGTTTGGCCTGGGCTCCGCATTCCCCCTTTCCTGCCTGGAGCATAGACACCCTGAGGGACAATGTAGGAGCAGCCATTCCTGACTTCCCCTCCCTGTGGTACACCAGCAGCACCTAAAACCACTGTAGATTAAAGTTTCAGACTTTGTCCTGCCTCCTCCCGGCAAGCTAGCATGCAGTACAACAAAATGTGACCCAACCCATCTCATGCCAGCCATGCGCATCAGTCCCCAAGATTACCAGCCATGCCCTCACACTAATTTGATTAAGATACTCCTGCATCTCAACCTGAATAGTCTACAACACATTGAGACAAAGTTGTTCCTTAAAAAACAAAAGAATTCGAAAGGTGGGGACATGATGCCTATAATCTTAGTTGTGGGCAAGCTGAGGCAGAATAATGAATTATGAGAATTATGAGTTCAAGACCAGCCTTGGCTACATAGGGACACACAAAATCAAAATAAATATGCAAATAAACAACAGAATAATTTTTTAGAAGTCTGGTCATATTAATAAAATAAGAGAATGGAAATGAATTCCAGGTGGGCATCTATAAGTATTCACTATATATTTCTTTTATGTGGGAAAGATTTTTTTTGAACAATGAAATAACTATGGATGCTAAGAAATTTTACATGTTTAACACCTTTCAGATGTGCGCCTGGTTACTATGGAAACCCGTTACTCATTGGAAGCACCTGTAAGAAATGTGACTGCAGTGGAAATTCGGATCCCAACCTGATCTTTGAAGACTGTGATGAAATCACTGGCCAGTGTAGGAACTGCTTACGAAATACCACCGGATTCAAGTGTGAACGCTGTGCTCCTGGCTACTATGGAGATGCCAGGACCGCCAAGAACTGTGCAGGTACAGATCCCAACCCCCTCAGCCAGCTGTGTGGCCAGCATAGCTCTCCATCGGGACTGATTGAGGTGAAGAATTTCTGTGGAGGAAATATCGTCAGTATCCTCCTGACATCCATCTAGAGCAATGGCATCAAAATTTTCCCGAGTTAGACATTCTCATGGAGGCTACCCATGAACCTTAGCGTGTGGGTGGATACACACAAGAAACATCAGCGGAGTGATTTCTGTCTTTTTCTATTCATTCGTGTGATTTTGGTTGAAGGGAAAGTGTTACCTGATGTGGCTCAAGTGAGTTATTTTGTGCTGGAAGCTGTCTCCTCTCTCAGTCATGCTTAATAAAATTAACGTTCCAGTTAAGTAATTCTGCAAAGCACGAACACACACGGCCCTGTACATTTCCCCAGACTGTCAGTTAGTCAGTATCTCTGAGTGTAAAAACTCTAATGGCTTAGACTTCGGTTCCATTGCAGTGTGCACTTCTTTCGTACGTTTGCTGCATAGGATGAAGCTCTTCAGAAGGGAAGTTAAACTGCTCTCCTTCCTGAGGAAGGAGGGCTGAAGCCCAGTGCTTCTTCTCCCTGGTTGACTATTAGGAAGGACAGGGAGAAGGAGGCCTTGTGCACTTACAGTGTGCATTCTGGAAAGTTCCAGTTGAAAGAATCACTTGAAAGACTTACAAAGGGAAGAGTTTAAGATTGAGGAGTATGCACCCGTGAGCTGGGCATATGAAAATAAGCATACCTGCGGAAAAGAAACGCTTCCAGAGCCACAAGCCTTAAAAAACAACAGGTAGAAGGAAGACTGTCCATTCAGACTGGGGGTTGGAGGCCATAGAAGTGCTGTCAGAAAAAAAAAATAAAGCCTTAGAAATTGTCACCAGGCCAGGCAGTGGTGGTGCACACCTTTAATCCCAGCACTTAGGAGGCAGAGGCAGGAGGATTTCTGAGTTCGAGGCCAGCCTGGTCTACAGAGTGAGTTCCAGGACAGCCAGGGCTACACAGAGAAACCCTGTCTCAAAACAAAACAAAACAAAACCAAAACAAACAAACAACAACAAAAAAAAAACCGAAAGAAAGAAAGAAATTGGTGCCGTTATTCTCAAAGCACTTACGAAGCCTATATTTAAGTAACAACAACGATGCAGATCACTCTTACAAGACACCATGTGGGAAGCCATAGAGCGGGAGCTTGCAGACTCGGTTAATAAGTCTGCAAGTGTGTGGCGCAGTGCGTAGCTGACCTTAGGGGAGATAGAGTCACAGCCCCATTGCAGCTTATGGCTAGCTAGCAGAGAGCCTAGGAATTCTTCTTCTTAAAATGTAACAAATTTATTTCCACACAAAAACTCAGAGGGGGTTGGGAGTGTAACTCAGCACAGTCCCCATCCTTGCCAGCTCCCCACCCCCCAAACCCCTGGGGTTAAAAAATAATAAAAGAACTAGCAAAAAAATGAAAAGCCAGCTAAGATTGGATTTTGTTTTGTCAAAAGGCATTAAGGGAGAACTGCATGTAAACGTGTTCCCAGTCCTTTCCCTAGATTATTTTGAGCCTCCATCCCCCAGACGACTCTCACTTGGAGTTTGGAGTCAGTCTCGCCAGGGGTCAAAGCTTAGGAGCCAAGAATTGCTCCTGAACCTCCTCAGTCTCCCCTCTGGGGCTCTTCCCTTGCACCTGGCTGGGACCAATGCTGCTGCCGCTGTGGAGACTCTGTGAGGAAAGGAAAGCTTTCGATTTCAAGTTGAATGCTGAGCTCTGAGACATTGTTTCCTTGTGAAAATTCCCTGGGCCTTTTGGGACTGAAGCATCTGTTGAGTTAGGATAGAATTCTAAAGAGTGGGGAAAAGAATCCTAGGAAAGCAAGATACAGTTTTGCTTTGGGTCTTTTTTTTTTTTTTAACATCTCTCTTCCCTGCGTTGAGCTGGTTAAAGGACATTATCCTGATATTATAGACTCCATACTTTTCAGGATGTAGATAATTAATCCTCATCGCAGGACTGCACACCCATACCCAGTACTTCTGGAAACCATGGAAATACTGTCCTGTTTCAGGCAGTTACAAGTTACTCTGTTTCTGTTTCCCACAGTGTGCAACTGTGGGGGCGGCCCATGTGACAGCATAACCGGAGAGTGCTTGGTAGAAGGATTTGAACTCCCTACAGGTAAGGACTGCCCAACTATAAGGAAAAGTATCAGTACATTAATGACTAACCCACTTTCTCTAATATGCTACAGGTGTTGTAACCCATTTGTAGTTTAAAAAAATCAAAAATATGGAAAAGAACTGATTCTCACAAGATATCCTCTGACCTCCACATGCACACTGAGGCACATGCACGTGTGCATGCACACACACACATGCACACTCACACGCACAAAAATAAGTAATAAATGTATTTTAAAACTGTAAAGATGGGCATGATATCACTTTCCCTGAAAGTGCTTCACTCTCACCTCTGGTTTAGCCTCTGATTTCGCTCCAGGGTAATGGGCCCTGTACAGAGGTCCCTGGTGGTCTTGATCTCCTTAGCAGTGAGGCAGTTTTTGCTGACATCACTCTGAGACTTTAGACATCTTCACACTCAGCTTCATGCTCTCAGGATAGAGCCCTTTCCGCATTGGCTGACTGGTGCTTCCCGCAAATTGTAGAAACTGAAAGACCAGGGGGCTTAAGCAGCTTCTCCCAACTCATCCAAATGTGAGGGCTGGCCAGAAGTAAACTGACAAGGAGTTGCAAAGTCGAGCTGCCTTCTCTTTTGCCTAAATTGTTCTGTCACTCACGAGCAGCGAAGCTTTTGGCTCAAAGTCTGTTTGAACATTGTGTATCCCTTCCCCCAAACAGAATTATATTGGTCCCAAAAAGTCCTTGTGGGCAGAAGAGATTATAAAACTGCTAGTTTCTCACATCTTAGAAGATGTCTGAGGTGTGAGACACAGCAGGGCAAAGTCTGCAGTTATCAACGGCAGCATCCTTGACCAGCTCCACTAAAGGTGACCAGATGCCTACATAACCCTAAACATTTTCTTCAACAGCCTGCAGTGTAGTCTGGGGACTCATTTTCCAAGGGAGCTTATAGATAGTGCTATGTTAATAACAAATTAACAAATTAACATGCATTAACCCTTTGGTATCTATCAGCTCTGCAGAAAACAGCAGAGCCTGCAGGAAGGAGCTTGAGAACTGGCAGGGTGCAGAGAGGTCAGGACAAGGTTCAAGGCTTGGTGTGTGTTCTTTATGATTGTGTCTGTGGAGGTCAGCTGGGTCCTGGGTGGGGCTCACAGTGTGAAAGGTGACAAGTGAGGAGAAGCTGGGGCTTGTCTCTTGAGCATGCCCAGGTTTAGTCTCAGCTTTGGCACCTACCTCAGAGACCAAGTCATGACATTAGCCAATAATTGTACCCTGCAGACCTGCTCTGAGGACTTGTTCATCTAGATGGGGGGTGAGGGCAGACATGAAGAGAAGACAGACCCGCCCTGGGGGAGGCAAAGGCAGGTGCAGTATTCCTGGACTGACTGAGAAAAGCTGATGAGAAAAGGACGATGCTTGGCCACCAGCCTGCTCTACCAGCTGTCACCAAGCAAAGATGGGAAGCTGACATGAACAAAATATTGGGGGATGGAGGGGTAACTAATAGAAAAAGTGGGAAGGGCTTCTTCTTCACCCATCCCATGATTGTCCTTTCTGTCAGCAATTAGTGTTCTTATTAACCTGCTGTCCCAGTGCCTGGTTCTCATTATGTTTTAAGTGGGATTCCTGTCCGATGTATGGCTTGGTTTGTAAAGACTGGTTCTACATGGCCATATCAATTCCTTGGGAAAAAAAATAAACATGATATTAGCCAAGGGTGGGGGGTCCACATTAAAGCCATATGTTTCCAGGCTGCCTTTTGGCTCTGCAGAAATGACATTCCTATTTCATCTCCAGGCTGTGATAAGTGCGTCTGGGACTTGACCGATGACCTGCGATTAGCAGCGCTCTCCATCGAAGAGAGCAAATCCGGGCTACTGAGCGTGTCCTCCGGCGCTGCGGCACACAGACACGTGACCGACATGAACTCTACCATCCACCTCCTCAAAGTATGCTGAATGTCGCTCTTTCTGTCGGCTCTTTTCACTATAGTTTCACAGGCTCCCTCTCAGCAACCTCTGTGACCTGTTGGCATCTGAGCTCCATGGCTACATTATAGACTGTGTAGGTTCAATGTAGATAATACCCAGTTACATGAAGAGTTAGGAAAGTTCCCGATAATCATCAGCTAATGTCTCAGTCAAAAGCAAAGGACTTATGTAAGAGAGTCCATGGAAAACAATATGACTAAAAGATTATTATCTATGTGAGAAACTTTTATTTTCAAAACTGCGCATTTATTATTCAAGTGCAAGCCTGCCACGTATACCTTAGTTCATTCAGTGTGCAGGGTTTTGAGGCTTCTAATTTTTCCTTCTTACACTTGTTCTCTCTTGTTTTTCCAGTCTCTCAGTCTCTGTGAAACACGCACACATACACACACCCTCAAACACACAAACATATACATATATATGTTTGTTCTCATTCCTCTACCAAACAAAGAAGTTAAAGGCGTGCAATGGGAAAAATAAAAATAAATAGATAAAAATAAAAAAAAAAGTCTCACCTGTCTAAGCTTTAAAAGACTTTTCTTCCATAATGGACCTCCATCACAACCAACAGATGTTTTTATAACCAACAGAGTTCAGTGAAAAGCCATCAGATTTAATACTGGCAACCAGTTTATTTTCTTAGTCATGCTAACATAATGGTTAAGATTGTTTTGTCCACACCCCAGCTCCAGCCATTGCTATGTGAGCTCAGGAAAGTTAATCAACCTCTTTGCTTTTCAGTATCCACATGTAGAAATGAGGAAGGTATCGGGGGAGCTGGGATATGTAGAACCATCAAAACAATCCCTGACATAAGTATTCATTATACCTTGGATGAATTGGCTGAAAATGTATAGTGCAGACTAAAATAAGTGTCCCAAACTGTAGTGTTGGGTGGGATCTTAGTGAGCACTCGGAACTGCTTTGCCAAACTCCCCTGCATGGACACATAATAGCGTCAATTCTCAGACTCGCCCAGACCCAGGGCAGTAAATATAACTCAACCCTTTCCATAAGGCACACCTAATGGGCTTAATCCAAAGTAACCCCAGAACAGCAACATTTCCACCAAGCTTCTAAAAAAATGCAAAGAAGAGAGGAGGGCAGTGACCCAAAATAAAGAGAATTGATCTCTTTACACCCAGAGGAGAAAAATGTGTTTCTAAAATCCATTTTCTTTGATCCTGATTACTTGATGAGTTTCTCTAAGACCTGATCAGACTGAAATTTGCCAGATTCCCAGGGCCACCTCCAGCCTAACTATAGTGTTTCTGACAATAGAAAAGGGTGCTCTTTCCCTGCAGCCATGCATGGCCAGAGGTCACTGAACCATATTAAACGGCAGACTTTCGGTTCCCAGAAGCTGTATACCTCACCCTTAGCAGAATTCTGCAGCAGTCTGTGATCAGTCTATTAAAAACAGAAGTCATGGGCTGGAGAAATGGCTTAGTGGTTAAGAACACTGGCTGTTCTTACAGATAGACCTGGATTCAATTCCTAGCACCCACACGGAGGTTCACAACTGTCTGTAACTCCAGATTCCAGTGAATCGAATGCCTTCTCTGGCCTCCTGGGCATTGCACACACATCACGCACAGACAAAACAACCATATATGTACAATAAAATACATTTAAAAAGAAAAGAGGAGAAGTTACAATCTACCTAAATCTCCCATACTGAAAGAGTCATGTACTCAGTCTCTGCTGTCTGAGACTGGGAAGATGGCTCAGTTGTTTAGCAGTATTCTTACAGATAACCAGAGTTAAGTTTCTAACACCCATGCTGAGTGGCTTACAATCACCACTAACTCCAGCTCCAGGGAATCCAACACCCTCTTCTGGCCACTGTGAACACTGCACTCATTCACAAATTCACACTAAGATACATACACATATTTAATCTAAAAAACAAATAAAAATGAAATATTTTAACCCTTTTCCCCCCACAGACAAGGCTGTCAGAAAGAGAAAATCAATATACCCTAAGAAAGATACAGATAAACAACTCGGAGAACACACTGAGAAGTCTCCTGTCCGATGTAGAAGAACTGAATGAGAAGGTATGTTCCGAGTCTGTGCCTATTCTGTGCCAAACTTCTCCTGGGAAGATACAACACACACGTCTATTCACCCCCGACACCACCAAAGTCCAACTCGGTAAACCAATGAGTTTTTTTAGAGTTACTTACAGGAATATGAGTGAAGAGTAATTTACAGGAACATACATTACTCTAAACAGCTTATATCACCAAGGCTCACAACATGGCTGAGAGCTTACAAAGCTAGAAACCTGAAACAAATTGTATAGCCTGCAGACTGCTCAATGGATTGAAGAGGGTTCTTTCCTAGTGATTCAGTTGGTCTAAACCTTTTCCAGGCAGCTCAGTTGGTTTCTATTTCTTGCAGGACCTGGTCTTGTCTAAACCTCTTCCAGGCAGCTCAGTTGGTTTCTATTTCTTGCAGGACCTGGTCTTGTCTGAGTGTCTTCTTTGCACCTTAGCTCAATTTATCTAAGGGGGACTCTCAGCTTTTACTGTTTACTCTAACAAGGAGGGGCCTGGTAAATCTGCTCTGTTTCAGGAACTTGCTGAATGTATTTGAATTGGTTTTGTTTTGGCTTGGTCTTGTCTAAGTGTCTTCTTTGCACCTTAGCTCAATTTATCTAAGGGGGACTCTCAGCTTTTACTGTTTACTTTAACAAGGAGGGGCCTGGTAAATCTGCTCTGTTTCAGGAACTTGCTGAATGTATTTGAATTGGTTTTGTTTTGGCTTGGTTTTGTATTGCCTGGTTTGGTTAGATTTTCTTTCCTGCTTACAGAGTTCTCTGTATTAAATGCTTCAATCTAGTAGGAAACTTTTAAACAACAGGGTCCACCTTGAAAAGTACAGTTAGCCTGGGTAAGTCTAGCAAATCACAAGCAATGAGGCCTTTTAAAATCCAGGGAAAGTTCAGTGACCCATGAGTGTCCCAAAAAATGAGGGCCAGATCTACAGTGAAAGTTGATAAAGGGCATCTTCCTGTCTTTCCATTTTAATAGCTTTCCTTGAAAATTTGTGTTTATGGTAAATTTTCTATGCATCTGTTCTGGCTAACATACTTGAGATGTGCTGCAACTAGGATAGTCATCTAACTGTTTGCATAGCACTATACAGATAAGAGTTATCAAGCATCCAGGAATGTGCTTTATTGCATATAATAAACACTTTAAATGTTAATAAAAAGAAAGAAAGAAATTAGCTGGTAAAAAAACTTGCCACACGGGGGCTGGAGAGATGGCTCAGTGGTTAAGAGCACTGACTGCTCTTCCAGAGGTCCTGAGTTCAAATCCCAGCAACCACATGGTGGCTCACAACCATCTGTAATGAGATTTGATGCCCTCTTCTGGTGTGTCTGAAGACAGCTACAGTGTACTCATAAATAAAATAAATAAATCTTAAAAAAAAAAAAAACTTGCCACACAAACCTACCAACCTGAGTTCTGTCCTTAGAACCCATGTGGAGACAGCTCATTTTTGAAAGTTCTTATTTTAACTCTGTATGCATGCCATGTGTGTGCGCATGAACACTCACAAATAAAAATAAATTAAAAATTTAAAAAGAAAATCAAAGTTCAGCCTTTATATCATCAACTAAAATGAACTTCAGAGGGATTAAAGAGTCAAGAATAAATTTCAAGTACACAGGAAAATAGAATCAAGCAATTATTAACACCAAGAGGAAATTGCATATCATAAATAATATAGTATGAAGATTGGAAAAAGATATAGACAATAGATTTGACACATTACAATTTCAATTCTCAGAGAAATACTAAATAAATATCTAAGTAAGCTAAGAAAAATACTCTGAGAAGAAACATGGCTTACAGAAGCTCACACAAGGCCGGAGAGTTGGCTCAGTGACTCAGAGCACTTACTGCTCTTGCAGAGGACTCGGGTTCTGTTCTTAGCACCCACATGCCAACTACAACGGTCTACAACTCCAGTCTCAGGGGATTTAACACCTGCTTCTGACCTCTGTGGGCACCAGGCAAATGCATGCGGTACTTTCGCTGTGGATACTCTTCCCCAGTGATTAAAACCACAGTAATATGGTCTCAAACTTGACTTTTAGGATCTCTGTCCCACGGGTTCTATATGGTCAAAATCTCACACATTCTATTCATCTCAAGTCACTGGGTTTTGGAGTAGTTTGGGGTTTGAGAGGTATGTTGTTGTTCTTGTTGCTGCTGCTGCTGCTGCTGCTGCTGCTGCTGCTGCTGCTTATCTGCCATTGTTGTTGTTGTTGTTGTTGCTGCTGCTGCTGCTGCTTATCTGCCATCTTCCATATCTAAGTCTTCTAATCCCCATTCGGAAATCCCTAGAACCATTTTATACCATTTACCCCTGGGGATATGCTGAAGGATGCCCATATATCTGTGGTTACAAAGAACCCAGGCTCCAAAGGCTTTTTCTGTTGCCACTGCTGATGAATTCTGCATAGAAAATACCAAACACCAGGCCAAGGTTCCACTCTCCTGTGCTCCCAAGCCTATAATGCCCAAGGCAGAAAGAGCATGGTGGCCTACAGGCAGAGGTAGAAACAGCAGCTCCCTGCCAGTGTCAGTGTTTTGCTTCACTCTCTGGGTCTTAAAAGTCTGCAATGGAGGCCACAGTCACAGAGATCAGTTACCCCAGTCTTTCACCCACACAGAGGGTACCTACATATCAGCTCATGCAAGAAGTATCATAGCAGATATATAGTAAATATATTAAAAATCCCGGCATGGGTTTCTACCCTCCTTAGACTGTTTATGTTCCCAGATGAAAGGCACACACAGTCTTGATATTTTTAAATATGCCTAGGCAGCACAATAGCTGGGCAACTGTCTATCCTTCGTTCTGTTAGAATCTACCTTCCTATCCATTCCCAAGTTATTGCTATCTTTCATCTGGGCTGCTCTTAGCTCCAATTGGCCAACCCACATGGCCACGTCTTTATGGCTCAGCTAACCCATGGTGGCTCTTCTTTCTCCACTCCTGTATGTTCTTCTCTCCAATGGCAGCTTCCTTCTGCTTCTCCCAAGCCCATCAAACCTTAATCCCACCTATTCTGCCCAGCTATTGGCTGTTAGCATCTTTATTCACCAATCACAATTAACTAGGGGCAGGGTCACTCAATATTTTCTGTGCAGACTCTCTGTCTCTGAGGCACCAGTCTTGGGAAACCCAGATTAGCATTAGAATACAAGCAGCATTAGGCCAACCCACTACAGGAAGCATATCAAAAGTGTCTAATCCTTCCAAAAAGACAGATGGAAAAAACTGTTTCTAGTCTAGAAGCACTAAAGTCCTGTCAAGTCACAGTTACTGTGCAGGTGCTAAGAGATTTGAAGTAAAGAGGCCCTGCTGTCAAGGTGCCACAGTCTAGCAGACAGCGTATGTGTGTGTGTGTGTGTATATATATATACATATATATATATATATATATATATACATATATATATATATATATATATGTATATATATATATAAAGTTTTTGGCACCTGAAGAATCTTGATGTTGGCCTTGAAGTTGATTTAAGTCTAAGACAATAAGCAAGAATTAACAGTCAAAAGGAAGAACCCTTTCCCAACATATTCAGAGAAGTGTGGCTTTTAAATGTTGAAGCCATTGAAGTGTTTACAACAAAATAGCCGATTAGATTTGCATTTCAGAAGTATTCTCTCTGCCATAGAGAGGATAGACTAAGTCCAGAAAGACTCTGAGGGTGGGGTGCAATGGGAGACTGCCACAGATGTGTGATGAACCGAGACTGGGGAGATGTAAGGGGAGAGAAGCAAGGCTGATAGGTGGGGATAAAACAGGTCACATGACCAATTAGAAGTCATGTGGCCAATTAGAAGTCATGTGACCACTTAGAAGTCATATGGCCAATTAGAAATCATCTGACCGATTAGAAGTCATGTAACCAATTAGAAGTCATGTGACCAATTGGAAGTCATGTGATCACTTAGAAGTCATAGGAGCAAGGAGGGAAGTTCCTTCTGGGTGGAAGGGATGAGTAAGATGAAAACTATAGATTGAATTATTACAAACAATTAACTATGAGGTCGGTTCCTGTAGACGTCCAGAGACAACTAGAGACTTGAGTCAGCAGCTCAGGCTCTAGATGGAGGATACGCAGGTATCTGGATGTCACTAAACAGGAGGAAGGGAAGCCCACAGAAGTTGACATCCACCATTCAGGTCTGAAGAAACACACCAATATTCCTACTTTCTCCATTTTACACCTGTTCCTCAGAGTACTGACTAAAACTTCCTTACTTTCAATTATAAAATAATTGCAACTTAAACAATAAAATCCATGGTGATCTTACAGATTGGCTATCGCCATTGCTTAATTCAAATAAATATGAGGAAAAGTCACCATTGGGGTGAGTACATGATCAATCCAGAAAATAAGTTAGACCTTTAAAAACCCATAAATACTGTATTATATTTGGTGATTTTTCAATTTTCAGGAATAAATGTCCACTTTACATCCTTTCTATATGTATGTCTATACAGATAAAAGATGGATGACTATAGGTCTCTGTCTATCGTTATGTCTCACAGCGCCCTCTGGTGTTCATTAGGTAAAAGTTTTCTTATAGGTGTGTCTCTTCACATTTTAAAGTTAAAAATAAGTTTAAAGACAAAGTCATAACAATAGAACATTTCTTTGAAGTATAAGACCAAAGTATGTACATATATATACATATGTACACATACATACATACATACATACATACATACATATGCATGCACCACACTGCATGGAGTCAGCCTCTGAGAAAAGAGTTCCATTTACTCTGTGCCAAATCTGCCGGAGCCTTGTTATTTGCACACAAGGACCATCGATGTTGTTGGGAAATTCGAACGAAGTTCTGAAAATAGCAGTTATCCCAGTGGGCATTATCCTGTAATCTCTGTGGTGATTCAGTTTCAGCAGTGCGTGGAGCACCCAGTAGGAGCATTTCAGGGTCTGCCCTCTTTCTTTATCATTCCCTCTTTGACGATGTTTAAGCCCTTCAACCAACACTGTCCAGGTGATCAGTATATGTGGCTCATTTCCTATTCTGGCGTCCTGAGATACAGAAACAATTGCAAGGATAGGACACGTGTGATAAGTGGTTGGTTAGGACCGAATCATGACTTATGGCCTTGGTATATTATCTAACTTTAATAGCATTCTAGGATCCTAGAACTGGTTATTATCTAGTCTTCATGCGTGATTCTTAGGACTACTCGGTACGTCATAGAGCTGGCATATGCCGGGAAAGTTCCTTATGTTTGTCAAATGAGTGCTGTCTCATTTGTTCCTCATGTTTGTCAAATGTTTTACTGCTGTGAACAGACACCATGACCAAGGCAAGTCTTATAAAGGACAACATTTAATTGGAGCTGGCTTACAGGTTCAGAGGTTCAGCCTATTATCATAGGGGCAGAAACATGGCAGCTTCTGGGCAGGGATTGTACAGGAGGAGCTGAGAGTTCTACATCTTCATCTGAAGGCTGCTAGGAGAAGACTGACTTCCATGGAACTGGGAGGGTCTTAAAGCCCACACCCACAGTGATACACCTACTCTAACAGGGCCACACCTTCTAATAGTACCATTCCCTGGGCCAAGCATATACAAACCATCAAAAGTATATTATATTCACCTACCCTCATAGGTGAGTATACAACATAAACCTAATGTTTATTTGTATAATTTGTAGGGAGGTCAAGCATCAAGAAAGGGGACACTGGTTGAGAAGGAAAGCATGGACACAATTAACCAAGCAACTCAGCTTGTTGAGCAGGCCCACAACATGAGGGACAAAATCCAAGGTAAATATCTTCTCTTCTATTTAACTTCATGTCCAGGAAGCACTCAGTGTGGGGGTGACAATTAAAGAACAGTTATTGTCATCCCTGATATTCTGGATGCCAGAATAGCTGTGTGCAGAAGCATATTGTTCAAAGGACTACAGGTTTTAGTGTCAGTACAGTCTTCATGGCAACTCTGTTCGTTGAGATTTCTGAACACCCATTCCTATGTATTATCTCTCTGTGTTCAAGAATAAATATACACACTCAGTCTTTCTAGGTATTCCACTTACATTTAATGCCACACTCCCTTTCTGTTGGAAGGAATGTGGTGTGTTTAAAATGAAAGGGTTTAGTAGGAGTCATATTTTTTCCAGTTGTTTGCAGCCCCCGAATATGTCTTTGGTATATGAATAAATCATGTCGGGCATGGTTGCGCATGTTGGGCGTGGATCCCAGGTCTTGGGAGATAGAGGCAGGTGGATATCTGTGAGTTGAAGATGACCCTGGTCTACTTATCAAGTTTCAAGCTAGTTTGGGGCCATGCTATGAAACCCTGTATCAAAAAACCAAAATTGTGTGGGGGAGGGGAGAGTAAGAAGAGTGAGAGCAAACCAGTCCGAACAGCCTCTGGCTGTTTGTGGGATGCTCTTCCTCAATGACCAGCAGACAATTAGCAGCTCAGGTTTGTAACCCCCACCCCCCAAAAACGAATGAGGGCTTGTGAGTGATTCCTTGCCCTAAAGCACTGAGGCAGAGTCTACCTACCCTACTGGAGACCTCACTCATCTGAGTTCTGATCTCCACTAACTACAAGCTGCATCTTGGAGACTGCTTTAACAGTGCAGTGAAAGCTGTCTTCGATTTCCCAACAGAAAAAGACTGCATTTGTTCAAGGATAAGGAGACATTCCTCGGGTTAGAGTCAGCTAAGATCTGTTATCTGTTTCCATGGATTTTTATTATGCTATATATCAAGAGTTAGGCGACAATACCAAATGCATCTCAGGGCACAATGACAGTAAAGAGACTCACAGTGAGAGATTCAGATCTTTCTACTGAGGAGTCAGGAGCGTGTTCTAGGCTAAGGGACACATAAAGGCAAAATTGATCCTTTGCCTCACTTCCTTGGACACCTGTAAAGCACAGTAGAAACAAATGGTGTGCGTTTCAGACGTCCCACTGCCTTCCTCCCTAACGCATGTGCTTGAATTTACTGATAAAATATTCCTTTCCTAAAGCATTGTTCTATTGATTTGTTCAAACAGTGTCACTGAACCTAGAAATATGCCCTCACATTCAACCAACTGAGAACTAAATGCCCCACTAGGCAGAAAATAAAGTCAAGACCCTTCTAAGCCAGACAGAGGGAATAATTCACCTTTGCTATTTAGCAAACCAGACCTTGGTCGTTAGGTGCTTCTTTTGAAAAGAACCAAACCATCTTACCTGTCCTTTGGTCATGGGAAAGGACAGAGGGAAAAAATAGCAAGGAAAACAAAGTAGGAAACTACTTTTCATCAGTTTTCATTTCTTTAAAATATTGTATGAATAGTTTCCAAAGACCAAGGCACAAGTGTTATTGCCTGCATTGCTTTTTGCTAATATATTCCAGACATAGCTAAAACAAAACAGCCTGAAACTGAACAGAATTTACATTAAAATGCCAAATAATTCAGCTTTGCCCCACCAAACGTGAAGGGGGGGGTAGGAGTAGGGAATGGTGTGTTTGATTTATTTAAGGCTTACATTTTGTTTATTTCAAGCAATCATATTTTAGACTTTGTGTGAAAAGTGACTGTTTAAAGCTTTGTTACTTGGAGGGTTAGCATGTGTTGATCTCCCTGTAACACAGCAATATTTGGAGCATTAAATCCATCTATACGCATTTATGTTCCTTCTTTCAAAATTCAAGAATGCTGTACAGCATCAATAGTATGTCATTTCTCATTCCCAGTCATCCCTAAAATAGCTGCTGGTGACCTTCGAGCTGGTGCCCACACAAAGTACAACTCCTCACCCTGCTGTGATTTATGTGACACCTGTTTTTGTCACGAATCTTATCTGGCCAACCACACAGATCAGAGTGAAGCACAGACACACAATTTCATTATGCCAGGAAGATAAAGCACTTCCTCCCAGAGCTGCCAAAGAACAAGGGAGCCATACAACCTCTCCTCTGATCATATGGAATAGGGATGAGGGCGGCAAAGAACTGTTACATGCCAGTGTTTAGGCAAGTTACCTAATCCCTCTGAGCTTCAACGGCCCCCTTGGTTCTAAAACCTTCAGCCTAAACCAGATGTAGGGCAAACAGACCTTGAAGTCAAATGTCCCAGTCTTAAAAATATCATCACAGAAGGCAAATAGAAAAGTCATGTTATATGTATATATGTGTGTTTGTATGTATGTGTATGTATATATGTATATGACTTTAATATAAAATTATATATTATTCAGGAAAAATATGTGTGAGCAAAACTATTGCACAATAATTTTTTAATCCTTTTACTAGCTTGACTGTAAAACTATGTGAAAGGCTCAATTACAAATGTACTCTCATTTTGGCTTAGAGCTTTGTTTTGTTAAATCATTGATGACTAAAATGGAATTATTATCCCCACTGCATGCTACAAGTGACAGGAGACACTGCCAAATGGTTTTTTCCAAGCCAAGTATTTCTATAAAATGTTGAATAAAGTCCTCAGATTATTGTGCCTTAAACATTAGTGTTCCTGAATCATCATGGATACCAGATGAGCATAGACCCAAGGCAGGCTCTGGGGAAGCCATTCCCATTCCTAGAGCGGTTTCCTCAGGTTGGCTTCTGTCCCCTCATGGCGAGCTCCCGTGCTGACACCCACACTCAGAGCACAGTACCAGCTCAGCCTAGGAATGAGCTCTCTCCAGTGTCCGGTCAGTCCTAAGCTCTGCCAGCAGACTGCACAGCCCTGAGCATCCTTCCCCACTCCCATCTCACCATGTTCTTCTTCCTAGAGATCAACAGCAAGATGCTCTACTATGGAGAGAATCAGGAATTTGGCCCCGAGGAAATTGCCGAGAAGATGGTGTTGGCCCAGAAAATGCTGGAAGAGATCCGAAGCCGGCAGCCATTCCTCACCCATCGGGAGCTTGTGGATGAGGAGGCAGATGAGGCCCAGGAAGGTATGTGTCTTCCATTCCTGGCCAATGCAGCATATGTCTTTCTTTGTGGGATCAGAAAAGAACAACAAGCCACAGGGCAACATTTAGTCAAACAACAAATTCTCAATATTCAGAGTTATGTAAAATTTATGCACAGCCTTGAGGACTCATTCAGGAATTTTTTGATCAAGAGTTTTTGATCCAGGCCCAACTTTGAGAATTCTATGCAGAATCTTCTTAACTTTGACTACTGTGAAGAAAGAATAAAGACTTAGAAGTTGGCAGAGAAAAGAAACAAAAATAAAATTCCCAAGCCTATACTGAGAAAAATTTTATTAAAAATGTGGACAGTGTTGATGTTCTGATGGCCCTGAATTTTGATAAGTTTGAATCTCCAATAGAAACATGGCATGTCCTTAATGATACGTATAAATACCGAAGTACACAAAGTAGTATTATTGGATGCCTGAGTTAATTACTATAGACCTCATCAATTGTTACCTGCCAATTTACCCTGAGCACATTCATCTTAAACCATAACTATTTATTTGATCCTAGTTTTATAGGTTGGTTATTCGGGCTAACCTCAACCTTCATGCTGAGCTCTGGTCTATGTGGCATAGGTGAAATTCACTCATGTGGATTTCCTGCTAGGATTAACCAGGCAGGCTGGACTCTCCCTCCATGTAGAGTCTTTATCTCATAGAGAACAGCCTGGACTTGTTCACATGGCAGGGGGGCCTGCTGAGAGGGAAAGAATAGAAAGTCCAAGGGCTCTTTAAGCCTGGGCTTAGAACTCAGTCATACCATATCTCTTCTCTTGGTTAGGATCAGCCTGGATTCAGAGTAAAATTGGTTACATTCTCAGTGAGAAACGTTGCAAAGAATCTATACATTCACCAAAGAAAATTACAGATTTTCAAATCAGACTTCAGCAGTTGCTGATATTTCCTAATACTTCCATTCATCCCTCAGAATTGTAGTTAATACAACCATCACTAGATCTTAAAACATTAATCGAGATTGATTGGTAAGTTAATAAAAATATACATTGAAGTGATATTGGTTTGAATTTATATGTTAGCTATTTTTACTTATATTATTGTCACTTTTTAATTTTATATATTTTATTTTGCACATTTAAAAGCCCATTATAAGAAGGGGGCCTAAGAGCTTTATTAGCGTGTAGGGGAATCCATGGAGCTGAAAAGGTTAAAGGTCACAAGTCATCTTCCCACAGATGCCACCTCACCAGCCTTTGCTATCAATTATTGTGGATACAGAAGGTGGTTATTGGCATAAAGTTTATTGTAACAACAAATAAACTCTTGCCACCAGGGAGAATGACAAGAACTCAACCCCATCAGGCCAGCTGAAGCTCCACCATTGGAGTCAGATGTTCCCAAGCTCCTTGACGATTTTGAGATTTAACCAGACTGCTCCCATGGAAAAAAGAGACCAGTTACTTCTCTCTCTCAGTCTCTTGAAATAAGTAATTGCATTTCAGATGTTTTCTTTACTAAATCAGGAACTTGTACATTTCCTCATAGTAAGGAAAGAAAAGGCGAACTTTAACAGGACAGACTGCCATTCCCTGGTGAGGATGGGGGTTGGGGGGAGGGACCAAAAATTATACTATCTAATCAATAAATGTGCCTATGAGCCAAGAATGGAGCGTGCATACCAGGAGACTTTAAGAATATTGTGTCCTTGTTGTTTAGTCTTCATCCCACCCAAAACCTCAGTTTGAGTTTCACCTAAGGAACCTACTAGAAACAGTGGGGTAAAGTGGTAGGAACAGTGTAGATGTTTGTTCCCACTGACTAGAAAACATTGGTTATTTTTCATAGGAATAACTATAAGCATATCCAGTTTTCTTTTATAAGATATAACTATGGATAATCTGGCTAATAAGCAGAAAGGTTTTGCACAAAATATAATCCTCTTAGAAAACTAATCAAGCCCTTCATTTAATTGACATGTCAGGAGTTCCTAAATCCGACAGAGAAGCATCTCTCCCCTAACTGGAAACAGTGAGGCTACTCTTGTGAACCTCTCTCCTGTCTCAATCACTGAGGAAGACAGGGCCTGAATTTTTTTTCTATGTTGTAAAATGCAGGAGCAACAGACTAAATTTGTCTCCATTTCTCCTCAGTGCTGAGCCAAGCTGAGAACTGGCAGCGGCTACACAATGACACCCGCTCTTTATTCCCCGTGGTGTTGGAGCAGCTGGATGACTACAACGCTAAGCTGTCCGACCTCCAGGAATCCATTAACCAGGCCCTTGACCATGTCAGGGATGCAGAAGACATGAATAGAGCCATCACTTCCAAGCAGCGTGACCATGAGGTACAGTGGGCGGCATTGTTAACGCATGTCGGGCATAGGCGAACTGAACTTAAGCAAGAAAAAGTGGCTGACATTAAAACCTTAAATGTTGATACACCTAAATACTCATACTTTCTAAATATGGTTGCTTTTCTGCTATTGTAAGTTACTACCATATCTGTGCCTTAAATTAAGTTGAACCGTGATAATCGTTTAGTCTTTGCTTAGGTAAGACTGAGGTCTTCTCAGTGACTGTACTCCTACGTGAGGCCATGCTGCTTTCTCCAGACAGAAACGGATTATACAAGAGTCATGTCTTTTTGGATATCTGCAGGTTTTAGAAAGGTGTAAATTTTGGAAAGGAATTTTCACAGGCCACTAACAGCAGCTATAGAGGAAGGGGGTTAAACTCAAGCTAAAACCATACAAACACAAAAGGTAAGGAAAATTCTAAGCACCACCGTAGCTTGCCCAGCCTATCTTTCTCTGATGCCCACGTCCACAGGGCTGGGAAGTGCTGGCCATGTGTCTGTTCTACACCACACTCGTGGTCCCTACCACCAATCATGAAGAACCATCTTCACAGGGATGGCACAAGTAAACTCGGGCATGTTTGTAAAACTTAGGCTAAAAAAATCAACATAGACAAACAGAAATGACCAGTACCAAATCCATCCATTCACTTGAGTATTTTATCGTCAAAAGGATTAACTCAAACTTGGTCCACTGATGAGATTTTTCAGTCGCCATTGTCCCTCAGTAGGCTGTTGTAAAATTTCCTAAATAAAAATAACTTGTCCTCACCACATTTTTCTAACAGAAGCAAGCTTTTATTTAGTCCTTCTTTTTTTAGAGTGATAGTAGCCAGTGTAGCGTTGAGTGAATGTATGCACAGCAAGCATGTAAGCATAGCCGAAAGCACTGTTTAAAGACAGCCACTGGAGTCTACCTGCCCTGCAACTTCCTATTTGCCTATCCCACATTCAGTCAACCGCAAGACCCGCCCAGTTTTACCATCCAAGCAATTTCTGTCTGCCATTCTTCTACAGTTTTTCTCATTCTGACCTTCGTTATTTCCCAGCCAATGTTACTTGTTCTATTTCTCCTCCATCCTTCCATTCCTCAGACCACCCTCCCCATCCGGCAAGGGTGCCCCATCCACTAACAGCTCTCACAGCGGCTGCTTGCTCTTATTTAAAGCTCTTCCTTGTTTCCTTACCTTGTATAATGACGCTATGGATGCTAACTCTGTGGACCACTCGATGGGTTATAACATAAGTTTGAAGGTTTATGATAATCATTTTCAAAAGAAAACCAAATAAAAGGACATTTTGATTCTAGTCTCGCATAAGTGCTTGGAATTGACCTCTATTATAGAGCAACATTACCTCACAGGTTAGAGGTATACAATTAAATCTACAGACAAAAGCGCCACTAGATACCTATAATAATCTATACTACATCTTCAATAAACTCCAGTGCAATCTGAAAAAGAAAATCATACCAGCTCACAAATGGAAAGTCCTAAGATATTTTCATCAAATCAATGAATTTTTACTGATATGTTTAATTTGTGCCAGGAGTTATGATGGGTGGCTTAGAGTTTGGAGATGAAGAACACATAATTCCATGCTAGCATGAAGCATCCAGCTTAGAGGGAAGGTTGATCCGTTCATGGATGATCATAGTAGAGAAACATGGCCATGTGCCTGGCATTATGGGATTGCCTCTGCAAGAAGAAGTAGAGAATGACTAACATGGCCAGGTGAAAAGGAAATAAAGGTTGCCTTCTAGATAGCCAGGTACTGCCTGAGCTGAATGCATATGACAAGGCAAAGGAGGCTAATGGGGCAGATCAAAGAGGGTTCCGTAGGCCGTGTGAAGAGCTTAGGCTCCTGTAAGGCAGAGCCTTCAAATGACATTAACCATTACGCACTAACAAATGTGCAATAGGCCGCAAGCTAGCATACACACATTAAGCAGAAATATGACGAAACTTGTGCAAGACACGAGAGTCCCGGCTACTCATCTAGTACTGCTAGGGGTCCACTAATGAAGACTTCCCAACTCTTCCCAGATGGAGAGTTCATTATGAAAAGGAGAAGTTATCAGCCTAGACCATGCCCTGCCAGACAGGGACTTAGTAGTCCACTTAGAAGACCCAAACATAAAACTGTCCCCTTAGTCATAGAAGGGAGGTTTCATTACAGGACAAAAAAAAAAAAAAAAACCCCTAAGATCTGCCTTGATGTATTAGCAAACCCTATGGGATTCTCTTTTCTAACTGTGAGCTGTCAATCTCAGTAAGGGCTTTGTCTTCTGCACAGACCTTTACCAGAGAACACATTCTAGTATATTGTGAGTTACCATGCTCATTTCTCCACTGACTTATTTTTAGGGCTCTGTGATCTCCATAACCAATAGGAGTGTCACACAACAGGCTGAAGACTAAAGCACAGGCATGCGTGACCAGCTGCTTTGCTAGTATTTGGTAAATGCTGACATGTGTCAGGACTTTGTCATAAGCAGTAAATGAACATTGTCACCTGTGCAGTGACTTCAGTTCTAAAAGTAAATACACCAATCTAGCTCTAGTAAAGAGCCAATCTAGCTCTTAATTAAAATTTTCTTATGCACATTTTTAGAAAACCCTCAAGGATGTGGATATCAGGAATTTGGAGTTTCAGTGATTTCAGACAGATGGTAGGCCTCTTTTAGCTCCGTTAAACAAATCCTTTTGCTAAGTACAAATGAACAGCATGAGCAGAATTTTAGGAAAAGAACAGCATTATGAACCTCTGTCTGTCCTGCAGGTAGGGCGCACAGCATTGTGAGCCTCTGTCTGTCCTGCTGCCACATCTTCCCAGCTAATGGTCAGCATTCACCAGGCAGTTTCAACGGTGTTTCTTGACGCCTATACAAACGCTGCCTCCCAGATATGGAGGCCATGGAGTTTCCCCTTTTTCCTTTGCTCATGTGGTTGTGCCCAGTTCCCTTATCTAATCCTGTCCTGCCTTTGATCTAGACTAAGTGACGCATTACGTAGCATGCCTCACTTACTAAAGCTCTTACATCCTTTTATTCTTATATCTACTGAAAATTCTGTGAAAACTATAGAACCACCCACCCTCACATGTCACTCCCGTGTATAGACACATATGGGTACATATGCAATATAGTCCTGCTGTGAAAAACATGTTTGGTTATTTATACATATCAGGTTGGCAGACAAATTCAGGTAGTCCTTCTAAAGCCCAGGTTAGGTAAATGAGACATCAGAAGGAGCCCCTCCCTGTTCTGCACGATATAGCCATGAATTGCAGCAATACAATCATCTTTAATACATTTAGGGTATAGTCTATGATCCAGTTTCAAAGGTATTATTGAAAGTGTAGCTGTGTATCCTCTGTATGTGTGTGTCTGTGTATGCATGTGCATGCATGTGTGCCTGTGTGTGTGCGTGTGTGTGTGTGTGTGTATGTGTGTGTGTGTGTGTGTGTGTATACCTGTGGTTCATGTTTTTTCTAGTCCCACTAAAACCATAAGCACCCAAAGGGCACTGCTCCTGCTGTACATGAATTCTGTCTTCCCAGGGTCTAACGTGATGTCTTGCGTGCCTCCATTTTATTTGTCAACAAATGGGTATAAACAGGGACATGGAATACCCCGCCTGCTGTGTAACCCAGATACTGTTTGTCAATACTGATTGTTCTTGATCATCAATACTCTTCCCAACATCAACCAGACCCTCAGATTACTAAACACTACTACTGACACTCTTTGTCCTACTCCTCCATGTCTAAATGTTAGGAAATTTTAATTTCTTCCAACGGAAAAAATGAAATACTAGGGTTTCATTTTATTAATTTAATTAAAACCTACTATTTCAGTTATATAGCAGTCTTTCCTTTGACAAATTTGAATGAGTGAAACCTTATTATTGGAAGTTGATTCTGTTGATTGTGTGGAAGTTAGAATATGATTTTTAAATTTTTCATGAAATTATACTGCCAGATTTTATTCCTTTAAGTAATTAATTGTAGAGCTGGCATCAAATCCATGGCCTTCTGCATGGGAGGAACATGTTCTACTGATGAGTAATATCCCTAGCCCCAAACTTAAGAATCTTTGGCAAAATATTTTTTTCTTTTACTGAAAATAAATTCTTCCCTCACATAATACATGCCGGTTATGGTTCCCCCTCCCACTGCCCCTCACAGTTCCTCTCCAGCTCTCCCCCCTTGTGGATCCAGCCGCTTTCTGTCTCTCACTGGAAAAGAAACTGGCATCTAAGGGGTAGAAAGAAGATAAAATATAACATAATAAGATAAACAAGAACTAACATTGGAATAGAACAAAACAAACAGAAGGAAAAGAGCGGAAACAGACAGAGACACAGAGACCCACTCGCTTACACACTCAGGAAACCCACTAAACTGGAAGCTGTAATATACACACAAAGAACATGTAGGGTAAAAAATAATATATATATGTGTGTGTGTGTGTGTGTATATGTGTGTGTGTATATATATATATATATACATACATATATATGTGTGTGTGTATTTTTATATGCAACATATATGTGTGTCATACATAATTTATATAACACATATGTTATATATCATATACAATTTTATATATAACATATATATTAAGACGGTTTTTAATATTAAAGGAAAAACCCTGACATAACATTATGAGAAACCTAACATAATATTATGAGGCAAGGAACCCCTAACGATGTGGTGAAGTTCTCTTTCTGTTGGCCATCTAGCTGCTGCTGAGCATGCAGCCTGAGCCTAAGAGTAGTTTGTTTACTCAATGAGACTCCCTTGGGGAAAACTGAAGTTTCATTTACAGTATTTATCAATTGGAGAAGGTTTTTTCTATGGTGCACAGTAACATCCTCTCTCCTTTGTTTTCCTTCCGTCAGAAACAACAGGAGCGAGTGAAGGAGCAGATGGAGGCTGTGGGCGCCTCTCTGAGCATGTCTGCAGGCTCTCTCACCGTACCCCGGCTCACTCTTGAGGAACTCGATGAGATAATAAAGGTAAGGGCATCCCTGGACTGCTCAGGCTTGCCGTGAGAGCAGCTTTGAACAGCAGCTCAGTGTCAGAGTGATCCAATTCAATTCAAGTTACTAGGACGGTGAAATAGTCAGGTAATGGGGACCTCTAATTTCTTGTATTACACAGCAGCTACTAGCACACACAGCTACTTAAATTTCAGTTTCATAAAATTTAGTAAAATTAGAAATTCTACTCTGAGCCAGCTGCATTTCACATCCTCAAGAGCCACATGTGGCTGGCGGTTTTGACGGCACAGATACAGTCACAGTAAAATCTATTAAAAGTGCTAATACAGTTCTTCCCCGTGCACTCTACCTAGGAAGCTATTGAACAACCCAAATCAGCCAATCAATAAATAAACTAATAAGTTAAACAGACCATCCTTAAAAGGAGAAAAAGTAAAGTGTTCAACATTCTTAACTATCAGGGAATACAAATTAAAACCACTTTGAGAATCCATCTTATGTCAATCAAAATGACTATCCTCAAGAAAACAAACACCGGCCAGGATGTAGGGGAAAATTAACCTTTATTCACTACCGACTGGGAATGTAAACTTGTGCAGCCACTACAGAGTGTGACCCAGCTGGACCCATCTTAGTTGAAAGACTCTCCAACAATGCCTGACTTAGCTCATCCGGTGCCACAGCTAGCAAGGGACAGAAGCAGCTCTCTCTCTCATTCCCTCAGAGCTGACTCATCCAGTCATGATGGCCAGCAATACTGTGCTGCCCAGGCAAGGTGCAGGGCCCACTCTCCCGAAAGCTGCAGCAGGTGAGGGGCAGGGCAGCTCTCCTGCTCAAATGACCTTGGAGCCAGCTCTTCTGCCCGACATAGGTGGCAGGCCATCCCTCCCTGTCTACATCTCTACATGGCAGACAAGTGTGGGGCCAGCTCTCCAGTGCTCACTCCTTGTGTCTGGCTCACCCTTCCCCCAACAATCAGGGTCGGCTCTATGATGCTGCTGCCCAGGTGAGGTGCAAGGCTGGCTATCTTGAGTACTGCAGCCAGTGAGGGGCAGAGAGAGAGAGGGAGGGAGGAGGGAGGGGGGGAGGGGAGGGGGGACACAGGGACGGGGGTGGGGGGGGGGGCAGATGGTGCGAG
>NW_021604635.1:4890384-4914343 GCF_004785775.1 Grammomys surdaster | reverse complement strand
TTTCTTTCTTTCTTTCTTTCTTTCTTTCTTTCTTTCTTTCTTTCTTCCTTCCTTCCTTCCTTCCTTCCTTCCTTCCTTCCTTCCTTTTCTATCTTCTTCTTTTTTTTGTATTTATTGGATATTTTATTTACATTTCAGATGTTATCCCCTTTCCTCATTTCCCCGCCCACCCAGAAACCCCCTATCCCATACTCCCTCCTCCTGCTTCTATAAGGGTGTGCCCCCACCCACTCCCACCTCCCCACCCTCAAATTCCTCCACACTGGGACATCCAGCATTCACAGGACCAAGGACCTCCTCTCCCACCTATGCCCAACAAGGCCATCCTCCCCTACATATACAGCTGGAGCCATGGATCCCTCCCTATGTGCTCCCAGGCTGGTGGCTTAGACCCTGGGAGCTCTGACTGGTTGGTATTGTTGCTCTTCCCATGGGACTGCAAACTCTTTCAGCTCCTTCAGTCTTCTCTCTCACTCCTCCATGGGGAACCCCTTGATCAGTTCAATGGTTAGCTGTGAGCAACCGCCTGTGTATATGTCAGGCTCTGGCAGAAGTCTAAGGAGACAGCTATATCAGGCTCCTGTCAGCATGCACTTCCTGGCATCCACATCAGTGTCTACCTTTGGTGACTGCACATGGGATGGATACCCATGTGGAACAGTCTCCAGACAACCCCTCCTTCAGTTTCTGTCCCACACTTTGTCTCCATATTTGCTCCCATGAGTATTTTGTTGCTCCTACTAAAAAGGACCGAAGCACCCACACTTTGGTCTTCCTTCTTCATGAGCTTCATGTGATCTGTGAGAAATCCTCCTTACTTTAACTGACGTTTTACCAAGTCTTGTCAGCCCTCTGTCCAAAATGAAACCTAGCTTCTGGCCACGTTCTCATGTCTGTTGCCACTCTCTAGTTCTAATTGCCACGTGTCCCTTGTGAGGTGGCAAAGGAGCCTCCTAACAGATGCATTTGCTACCACTGACAAATGTAGGAAGAATAACTGTACAGGCCCTGCTCAACTCCACCCTCTTCTTGGATGGAAGGGGAGGACAGAAAGCATATTTCCTTGTGTTCTTCTATAATAAGGCTCTTTAGGCACAAGGGCTCCTAAGGGTCACATTGCCTGACCAGGTAGGTTAACTGTCCTTCTTGGATTGAGTATTAGTTACCAGTTAGCTGAGATCTGGAGGCATGCTTCCACCTTAGCTGGACAGACATACGGCAACATGCTCAGCCTCTGTATTTATGTATTTTCTAGTTTGTTTAGAAACTAGATGCTTGAGAGAAGGGCTCCCTGCTGGTAGATCCCCGAGAGATTTGCCATGAGGGGACTAGAAAGGTGGCGCACTAACGGGCTGTGTGGCTAACAGAAGCCATGTATTACGTTTCACTGTTAGAAAGGAAATAAAGCATATCTACACGACAAGGAAGCCGTCCAAAGGGAAGGGATGCAGATGCAGGAGGACACAAATCCTCCTCACAGAAATTTAAGCCTGAAATTACCAAGAAGGAAAATGGTCAGTTTTGTTGTTATCTGGAGAAACTGGTCTATGATTCTCTAAACCCAAGTCATTTAATTTGCTTTTTTTTTTTCCTTTAGAATGCATCTGGAATTTATGCCGAAATAGATGGAGCCAAAAATGAGCTGCAAGGAAAACTATCCAACCTGAGTAACCTCAGTCATGATTTAGTCCAAGAAGCTATGGGCCATGCATACAACCTTCAACAGGAAGCCAACGAGCTAAGCAGGTAACATCACAGTTTTAGAAATGCAAATATTTACATGGGCCAAGTGAGACATGTGTATTCAGTTCCATACCAGAGTCTCTAGGATGCAGCAAGTAGGTTGGGCTTGGCTTTGCTTGATTGCTGATTGGTTCGTTAATTGTTTTCTCAGAGCCAGTCTTTGAGACTAGAAACCTGTGCTCTAGGCAAAGGTGCAAGTGAGTTCTGTTCCACAATTATTAATAAGGAGACTGGGTCAAGAAATCAAATCCCTGCACGGTATCTAATTCAACCATCATTACCTGCTTATTTTATAGACAGCATTTACTTTCTGTGTACCCAAATATCATAAGTCAAGCTGATTAGGTATTAGCATTACAAACTGACTCCTGCTAAATACTCAACTTTCTGCAGTGCCCAGCATGAAATGTTTAATTTAACTCCTGTTAAGAGGGAAAAAAATCAATTGAAAATTTTCTTCACAGCACCTAGAAGAGTCACACACCTTTTGGCCACTCAGTTAATGTTAATTGAAATGTACGGAAAGATTGGAATTGAATTCATGACCCTGAAATAAGTAAATCATGAGATCATTATAGAGAACAGGCACCTGGAAAGGTCAAGGGTACGGGCCCAAGATTAACATCTGTTCTAAATGCACACCATCCTTTAATACCTCCTCATCAAAACTTCCAAACATCACTCCTGACTGAGTGTGTGGGGGGAGGAGGGTCAGAGGTGGCTTAAGGAATAAGAGAGAGGAAGGAATGGAGAAAGAAAGGGGAAAGGTGAAGGGGAGAGAAGAGGAGAGCAGAAGAAAAAGAGAAGAAGGGGGGAGAGAGAAAGCGTGAAAGCTTACAGCAATGGCATTGCTGGTGTGTTACAGTATTGTATTCAGTGTGGTGTCCTGTCCCTAAGAAGTATGCTTTGAATGAAAGCAGTAAAGGGGACTTAGATAAAATGTCAGTTTCGATGACACTGCAGATTGGTTGATGAGTTTGAGCCATCCTCTGGCTCTCTCACAATTCCTCCATCTTGACAGCACCCATGTCTCACTGGCGGGTATACATGGTGCCCTTCTCTAAATGTCATTCTGCAGTGGTAGTCCAGCAGGCTTCAGTGGAAGTCACTGCGTGTTTTACTGGCTCCACAGGCACAAATGCCAATCAACCTGACATCACGTTTCTGACTCAATCTATTCACGGAAACATTCAAAATTTATAGGCCTTCACCCTCAAAATGTAAACATTGAAAATTCCTCATTTGTCTGGTGTACATACTTTTTTTTTTCCTTTGTCACTTTTTGTGAGGTACGGAGCTTGTTTTGTTTTGTTTTGTTTCAAAGTCTCTCATAACTTAGACTGGCTTCCAACTCTGTATAGCCAAGGTGGATATTGAATTTCTGATCCTCCTGCCTCTCCCTCCCAAGGGCAGACTATCAGACACTGAGGATCCTACCCAGTTCTTCCCAATCACAGAACTGATGAGCAAGTGTATGCTGTTATGCTGTTGTGTACATTGTTTGGGATCAAACCCAGGCTTTGTGCATGCTAGATGCTTTGTATTTGTTTGTTTGGATTTCTTGGACAAGATCTTGGAGTCTTACTCTTTAGGCTGACTTGAAACTCATGGCAATCCTCCTGCCTTTGCTTTCTGAATGCTGAGATTACAGGCATGCTATCCTTTTTTCTCGTCTACTTTCTTCATATTTTACTTTTGATGCCATTTCTAAGGACAGGTCCCAGGGAGGGAAGGTAGAGAGCATATGTAAGGGACACACCCCCATATAGCATGACTCTTGCCATAATTGGTCCTTTTCTCTATCAAAATCAAGCTCTGTTTCATGGCTACAATAAAATGAAGACAATATCATTTTATTGTCTTCTTTTTTATTCATTCTGATTTGAAAAAATTCAAATGAGCCATTTTTGTGGCTTCTTACTGCCCCCATTGGGAAAGTCAGCCCTGTTACACGGGAGATTGCTAATGATGGACTCGCCCATTGGGAAAGTCAGCCCTGCTACACGGGAGATTGCTAATGATGGACTTAAACAGTGAGAAGTAGCTGAGGAAAGTCAGAGGAAGTTGTTCAGCCTGGGAGCAAACTGGACCTGAGCCAGATGGTGGAGGCTAAGAAAGAGATGGCTGTGCTCATCAGTTCTGTGATTGAGAAGAACTGGGTAGGATCCTCAGTGTCCGATAGTCTGGGAACAGATAGTCAACGTTTCCAAGTTACTGGTAAAGAAAGTTCTATTAGCTGTGAGTGTCTGGGACTCAGAGACAATAAGGAGCTGCTGGACCCGAGAATCAGTAAAACAGAGGACTCAAGATGAGCTGTGAAAGTCAGCATGGTGTTTACATGATAGACAGTTAAAAAGGGTAGGCTGGCCAGACATGGTGGTGCAGACCTTTAATCCTCACACTCAGGCAACAGAGGCAGACTGAGTTCAAGGCCAGCCTCATCTACATAGTGAGTTCCAGAACAACCAGGGCTATGTAGGGAGACCCTGTCTCAAATAGGGGGCAGGGGTAGATTATTGGTCAGGGAAGTAAATGTTATAATACATTTTCTAAGTCCAGTTCAGAAATGGTTTAAATATAACTATAAATCCTGAAGTTCAGGAGATGCAAGCACAGGATGCCAATCAGTTACACAGCTGGTCCTTGCTGTGCCTGTGTAATTCCTTAGGAGATATGTGGTTATTCACCTCTGTATGTGTGAACACTTATGCGGTAGGTTCTTAGGGAGTGTTCCCTGAACCCTACCCAAACTCAGAAGAGATAATTCAGAGAACGTGGTGTTTCAGGACAGAGAGGACACTAGACTGAGCTGCGGCTGTCTGAAGAATCAGACAGACCTTAGCCCACCACCGTGTGCCTTGCAAGCTCTGCGCCCTCCCCAGGGCTGTGTCGGGAATAGGTAGGAGCATATGGCTTCAGGCCTTTGTCCAACCTGCACCACTTAAATAAACCTTTGTAAAGAGGAACAGAGGACTCTTAAAGTCACCATTCCTATTCTTAGCAGCTACTGCCAAGCAACAGCTGCCATGAGCCAAAAGGAGATGACACCTTCGGGGCAGCACTGGAAAATGAATGTGACTGAAATATACCCCTAGGAAGGCAGATTCAGGAAAACCTTCCAAGACAGGTGGCTTTGGGGAAAAAAAAAACGGGAAGGCAACATCTGTGATCCCTGAAGTACCAAAATGAAACCCTAAATGTGGCCCCATTTCCTATGGAAGTAAGCAGGAGAAGTAACAACATTGTTTATTGGCAGAAATTTGCACAGTTCAGACATGAACGGGCTGGTGCAGAAGGCTCTGGATGCATCAAATGTCTATGAAAACATCGCCAATTATGTCAGTGAGGCCAACGAAACAGCAGGACTTGCTCTGAATATCACTGATCGCATTTATGATGTGAGTACGCCTTTACCTCGGAGTGTGTTGGTATATCGCCTTTTCTTTTCCCTGTTTTGATTAACAGACTCCTATTGTCTTTCTCGTTTTTTTTTATACCAAAATACCATTATGACTTGCTCTTATTTGCACTTCATCCTCCCCCACTTCCTCCCCTAAATAGTCTCCCTCTGCTTTTGTGTGTCCTAGATTATCTATATAAAATATAGATATAATATGTGTATATATATAATGCATAATATATATACACATATTATATCTATATTTTATAAGATATATAGAGAATGTATGTGTGTATATGATATAATATGCACATTATGTATCTATACACATAATAAGTTATACAATATACATTAATATATCATGTTGCATGTGTGTGAAATATATTTTATATATGATTTTTATGGGGATATATGTATATATGGTTTTCTATCATAATTCCTTAACCCTTGACCTTTCAATGAAAAATTTAGTGTCAGAACAGTCAGGAGCACTAAGGAAATAGCATTGTGTACCATAATGGTTTGGGTTTACAAGTTCATCACGATGAGTCCAGTTTGCAAACGAGAGTTCCTTTGTAGATGCTATTCCCTTTGCTTCTCTGTTGCTTGTTTAGTTTCTCTTTTTCTTTTTGCAAAAGTCTCCAAAGAAAACATTGCCAGGCTGATGTGTCTTCTAAGTCTTAAGATACATCTGTCTCTGTCTCTGTGTCTCACTCTGTCTCTCTCTCTCTCTCTCTCTCTCTCTCTCTCTCTCTCTCTCTCCAATCCATAATTACTTATCCAGTGGTTCCTTTTTGATGAGCCTTGCCCACAGCATTCTCTGAGATTTGCTGAATTGTCCTGGGGGAGGGAGGGGTAAGGGAACTTAACTTTGAAAACACCAAGACACTGTTTTCTCCTCTCTCCCTTTGCTCTTGGTTCTGAGCTATGAAAGTGAAGCTATGTGAATTTTGCTTGGCGTTTAGCAGATAAATGACAACATTTCAACCTGAAAACCATGAAACATTCAGCTGTTCTTACCTCTCTGACCACTTGTTTTTTTAGGCTGTGAGTGGGATTGACACGCAGATCATTTACCATAAGGATGAAAGCGACAACCTTCTCAATCAAGCTAGAGAGCTGCAAGCAAAGGCAGATTCTAGTAAATATCTCCTTTTTTCCTCCTTCTGATCCATAGCCACCTTTTTAAAATGTAGACAGGTTTTTAAACCTAGGCTTGAGGAATAAATAATATTTCACTAAATGACATCAATACTTTATAATCAAGTTACAAAACAGCGTACTTGACATTTCAGAGGAAATTATGATTAAAAAAGAGCTTCCATGTAGGAAAACTGCACAGAAACATATTTATCCAACATATGGTGGGAATTCCTACTAATCAAATGTGCTGGCTAATAGAAAGTTCACAATATTCAAAGAGATAAAACCATAAAATGCACTAAACATGACAACTATGTTCTCCATAATTTGATCTTCCATTAATCATCCAGAAGAGCCTTCACATTTTTAAAGTGAAGGGAGGGTATCACCCCTGTGAGAGTTGGCTTGGGTAACTGGATCAATCAATCCAGTGAAAGCAGACTGGGATGACGGAAACCACCTAGTTGGTTCTGCGTTGCTATAGCTTGTTTGCTGCAGTGGATGGCTGTGGGTAAGCCTGAAGGACACATGGAAAGCTTTCTCCACCGCTGTAAAAGTGAGCACACTGAGACTGGAACAGAGGACACAGTGAAACACTGTGGTCCCTTTAAACCTCGAGAGTAACAACTGAATGGACCAAGGATACCATTAAATGGCGCTCATTTCTCAAGTCATGAACTCATCCCTAAGGCTACTTGAGCATTGGCTAGTGAGTTGAAAAGCCTCTGGCTGATGTCTAGCTATCACCTGAAAACAAGAGTTTGAAATGGAGTACTTTATGACATTTTATCAGATCAACTGCTCTCAAGTCAACCACGTGTTATCTCTTTGTCCTCTTCTGAAAATGGAAAAATGAGCACACTTTGATTTTCATATTCTGCATGCTTAATAACAAGGCAACTGATATTTTATGCTTTCTAGATAGACAAAGGTAATAAGAATGGTATTAGTTTTCTCTGTCCTAATTTATCACAGAATTCATATTAATGTCTTATAGAGCTAATTCTGGATATGCTTTCTGGAAATTAATGAGAATACTAGCAGTAAGGAATTAAGATGTCAACAGCAAACTATTTTAAAAGCTGAGTGCTGGCAATCTGTGTGATGGTTTTGCTGGGTTTGTGGGGAGAGCCAGCACATGGCAACCCTTACGATCTAGTCTTTTAAGTGTTCTATTCTGCCTGCTGACTCTGCCCATGTGTCTCAGTGAACCCTATCACCAAGCCGCTGGACCTCCTGAAAACAAGCTTCCTGTCTGGAAATAACATGTTCTCAGAGTCCCACATTTGATATCCAATGAGTCTCCATCAGCTTCTTTGTTTGGCAGATCTAGTCATATATTTGATGATCTGTTTATTTTGGGTTAAGTTCCTTCTCATGTACAAAGGACAACATAAAGGAGTTAGGACCATGTGAATGACCTAAAACTTGACAGGACTCTCTCCTTTGGGCAGTAAGCACATGTGTGGTATGAATTCCGGTTTTCATGTAGTCAGCTACAGCCTAATTGCAGATTAGTGTTTATCCATTTTCAAATGTCTTCCTGTGATGAGTAATCTTCACTTCTCAGCTGTCTTTCTTCTTCATTGTCCCAAAGATTTAGCAATCTGGAATAAACTTCAGAAAGTGCTGTTTCACAATCTTCTGGAAAGACGGTCGTTTCGTCCATCAGGAAACACTTTCAGCAAAGCATTTCTTGTTATAAAATAGATTCTCCTCATATTGTTAACAAGAGTTAAATAAACCAAACATAGAGTTAAATAAAGTAGCATTTAATGCAGTCACAGGTCCCAAAACAAAAGCTAAAGCTTTATATTGCCATATCTGAAAACAGAAACTTTTAAAAAATGGGAAGGGAGGTTCATTGTCACTAAAAAGTATGTTAATTCACTCTTAGAATGCTGGGAACTTCTCAGAACACTAGAGGACATAAGTGCTTATTCCTGGTTACACCACACATCGTGAGAGTAAAAACAGTGACACTCCACCTTGTAGATATCCATATACACAGCAGTAACAAAGCACTCAAAGGGTGAGCTAGGAGAGACGTGCCCTGGCGGTGAGGAATGCTGGTTTTAGAAGCCCACTGGAGGAAACAGAATGGAAGAATTAAGGCAACTCCTTTACTATCTGTTGAGAATATAAACCACTAGTTACTGGGAAAGCTGATCTTCAGCTCAGATAAAGGGACACAATTTCATGGCCCACTAGGATTTGCTCAAGAATAGTCCAAGTTGGAAATCATGCCCAGAGGATATTTTTGAGGGAAACAAAAACAAAACCAACCAAACAAACAAAACCCCAAACCTTCCACAAATGGTACAGAGAGAGTAAGTGATGCAGGTCTGTTAACTTGGAAACTTAACTCTCCCAGGAAGAAGCCTCCAGGCTCCCACTGAATTCTTTCAAAAGTTTAGAGGTCACCACTTTTATAAAAACACTTAGCAAAAGAAATATGCTCCAGCTTTTCCTATAAAAGCCAACAAAATGTAAATACCAAAATCTAAGAAGAATATAGAAAAGGGGGAAATGCAGGCCAAATTCTCTTACAGATATAAAAATCCTAATCAGCCAGGTGTGGTGGCTCATGACTATAATCTCAGCATTCAGGAGGCTGCTGAGGCAGGAGGTTGACTACAAACCCAAGGCCAGCTTAGACTAGAGAATATGATCCCAGCTCAAAAAAACAAACTTTAGCAAATCAAATCCACCATACAACAAGCGGTAGCATATGGCGAGCAACATACATTTATTACAGGATTTCAAAGGTAGTTTAACATTTAAGAAAAAGTAGCCCACCATATTTACAAACAGTAGGATAAAATTCATATGATCATCTCACCATCCACAGGAAATCTTTTTTTTAATGTGTGTGTGTGTGTGTGTGTGTGTGTGTATGTGTGTGTAAAATGGACAACTCTACAACATGTATCTATAGGTCATATTACATACACACACACACATATATATATATTTTTCATATTCTTCCCCTTCTGTAACTCCTCCTAGATCACCCCTTTCCTACCCACATCACTTCATTAATAAAACAGCACCCATCCAATATTTTTAAACTCTTAGTAAACAGAGACCAGAAGGGAATTTTCATAATCTAATAAAGAAAAATCAAGTAATATTCAGCAAACATGTTCACAATAAAATATGAAAAGGCTTTTCCAATGAGACTGCAAACAAATGCAGGCTATCCTCATTACCAATTCTATACATAAAAATCTAGCTTAGTTTTTTAAAAAAATAGCTGGAGATTAGCATTTTAAAATAACACTGTTTTCAATAGCATCAAATACCTAGGGGGGAAATTAATAGAATTCAATAAGACAAAACTAGAACACACTACTACTAAAGGACAATAAAGATGCCATAGAGTAGAACCTAGTATTGTGTGCAGTTACGTGTTTTAAAACACAAATAAAGTATTTAAGTAAAGGTTTAAAAAAATAGTAGATACCATATACACTGAAAGATTCAACTTTGCGCATTAAACAGTTCTACACTGTGTATCTATAGGTGCTATACAACGCTAGTTGAAACACTGTGGCCGTGTTTTGTGTTCACTGTGTGAAAATTCGCCAAGCTGTGCACATACAATCTGTGCCGTGTCTTAGGTACATGACATCTATTTATAAAAGTTTTATTGAGAACTGAGGCAGGGGGAGTCAGATCCTCTTACAACCATGCATCATCATATAAATAGATAACTTTCTTTTACTTTATCATTTGTACTGCTAGATTTTATTAGTCACAGCCTTGCTCTGTTTCTCAAAACAATTGGCATCGTGGCGTTGTAAGTCACTCCCAAGCAGAGTCACTGGTTCTCTGCTATCCTGTACCTCTTACTCTCAATGCCATTTTCCAGAACTGTCCTCCTGTTCCTACAGTGCTAGAGTATTGCGTATGTGTCCACAATACGCGTCAGAGGTAAGACTGCTGAGACGGAGACATCTTTCATGCATCATGGACCTTCTGGTACTTTCCTCTGCTTCTTCTCCACAGGCAATGATGAAGCAGTGGCTGACACCAGCAGGCGCGTGGGAGGAGCCCTGTGGAGGAAGGGCGCCCTCAGAGACAGACTGAACGATGCTGTTAAGCAACTGCAGGCGGCAGAGAGAGGTAAGGATCCAGAACTTCAAGGTCCTGCGTGTTTGTCCACTGGCGTAAAACAACCTTTCGAGGGGGGATTAAGTGACTCCTTAGTCATAGGCTCCTTACTCATCTTAGGGAATTTGTTTTCTCATGACAAAAAAACCGAAATGTGCATTACTAGCCAAGAACTATCCTTAGAAACAAAGCTGTAACCATATCACCCAGAGATGAGCAGTAAATGAAGAGTGTTTTCTTCCCGTCTTTGCTCTGTGCCTGCATGCATATGTCCGCATGTGTTTAAGTAGGATTGTGCTAATCACAGTGCTTGCTTACCTCTCTTGTGGACATTATTCCTTGTTTACAGCATGTCCTAACTTGGTCATTGGATTTCTCTGGGCCCCACTGTAAACGGCATCGTCTGTTAGATGTCAAATTGTTCTTATCAAATAAGCAAGGAGATCAATGCACCATGTAGAGAACAAGAGTGCGTCCCTCACCTAATCTAGGACTCCAGTCAAGGTGACTTGAAAGGCTGTGATTGGACACAGATGTGCCTTTCAGCACTTAACAGCAAAAGTTAAGACACAGCTGCTGGATACGGGTGTTGTGCTGACATGAGCCAGCCTCCGAACCCAGGAGCCCTGGCCGGGAGAGTGTGCACATGCTGAAAAGTCCTATCTGAGCTACAGATGCCTAACTGAAGCTTGCTGGGCTCTGTGGAGATCAGAGTCACAGTTTGCCTTCCAGTTGAAGAGAATCCTGAAGTTTGCCAGGGCTGGGAAACTTCCTCAGTGGGTGTAACTGATAAAATGGAGATCTAGGTTTCAAGTCCAGCCGGATCCAAAGCGCAGAAGATTAAACAAAATGTTTCTTCACTTTAAAAACCTGAAAATATCAACTAAGGATTGTTATTACAAAAGTAGCACATTACCCTTATAGAAAAGATGTGAAAATCCACATTAGAGGGGAGAATACAAGAGGAAAAATCACCTATAATTCCATCATCTAGAAAAAGTTTGTAGTTAAAAGCTTACATTGTCTTTATCTTAAATGTGCAGTAAATATTATCTGTGTGTATAATGTATGCCTCTGTGTGTGTTTGTGTGTGTGTGTGTGTGTGTGTGTGTGTGAGAGAGAGAGAGAGAGAGAGAGAGAGAGAGAGAGGACAAGCCCACACGCATATATCACATATCCTTGCTCCACTGTGAGCTTTGAAAGTCAAAGACCAACCTCAGGTACTGGCCTTCACTGTCAGCACTGTTTAAAACAAGGTCTCTAGTTCCTGGGACTCACTATGTTAAGGTCACCAGACTGGCCTTGAACTTGCCTTGATCCTCCTGCCTCTACCTCAAGACTGAGATTACAGATATGTCTCACTACACCTGTATGTTTTATTGTTTCTGTGAGGTAGGGGTCTGGTGACGTAGCCGTCGCTGGCCTAGAATTTAATACATACCCTAGTTAGGCTGCTCTCAAACTTGTGGTAATGCTTGCTGCTCCCTGCTGGTCCTCAAGCTTCTAGGGACACTCCTGTCTCTGCTCACCAACTTGCTGTGGAGAACTGGCTTACAGATGTGGTGGCTACCACTTCTGACCTCATGTGAGTTCTGGGGAATCCCATCCTAAATATGTAATAGCTTTTTAGTGAAACTTGGATCGTAACATTACAGCTTTTCTGAACCATGTTTTTCTTTTGAAAAAAAAAAACTTTTCTTAATAATTTACTTCTGTTCTAAATGTAGCATCATTTTTACGGCAAGAAATCTTCTACAAGAAATTACTTTTCCATAAAAGGAAGAGGTTTTTATGGATGTGAACATCACAGAAGCTGAAACTCTGTGTGGATTTTCTGTCACTTTCTAGCCAGACTGCTAACCTAAATAAATTCTAAGGTTCCCTGTTGTCGCTGCCGATTGTTGTTACTGCTTAGGTTTTGTAATTTACTTCTTAATTTTAAAACATTTTAGGTAAACGTTTGGTATTTTCATATCAGTGCTGTTTATCACTTTCCAGTTCATATAACTGATAGCACAGTTGTCATATATTTAAGCGTCTTAGTACCCTTTCACAGCCCAAAATTTGAGGTCCATTTTACTCCTGTTTGAAATGAGATCCACCAGTGCTCTCCAGTAAAGGGAACATCCCTCTGCTCTGTGTGCAGGGGACGCCCACCAGCGCCTGGGTCAGTCCAAGCTCATCATTGAGGAAGCTAACAAGACGACGATGGCTGTCCAACAGGTCACCACGCCGATGGCTAACAACCTCAGCAACTGGTCACAGAACCTGCAGACTTTTGACTCTTCTGCATACAACACTGCAGTGGACTCTGCTCGGGACGCAGGTACCTCTTGCAAGCTTTGCCATCTTGTCTGTCTGAAGAACTGGCCACTAAACTCTACACGGCTTTTGATAAGAAACAGTGTGCACCGTTGGCCTTTTAGGTTGGAATGCTGTAGAAATTAATTTAGAAAAAGAGAGACATTTTACTCAGTTCATCTATGTGTTTACCTGGAGTCTAGATTCATCCAGATTCTAGACACTTTCATATGCACCTACATGAAATATACATACATTTACAGATAGTTGTATTGGTAGAAGTAATACCGTAGTTAAATTGGTAAGGTGGATTTTTTACTATATGGCAGCAGTTATAATGATAGGAAATATTCTTATCAATGTGAGACTGATCCATTAGCATAAAAGTTTAATCAAATGTTACAGTAAATAATTTCAGCAAAATATTGTCTTACTTTAGAGGAAAAAATATCTAGTAAATAGTATTGATCTCACGACCATTTGCATTCTGCTTGTTCGAGTGAATTAGATTATTACCAATGAATGCCAGCTATGTGTCTTGGCCAATTCACATATAAAATTTTATAGCCATGAAAATGGTATCTATTAATGTCTACATAATGTAGTTTTGTATATGTAGTTTAAAATCACATAATAACACAGAATTTCTCTTTCCATCCTCACAGTTTTTATTCAGAAGCTTCATAATCTCTTGGATATCAGTGTCCACCACTGTCATGACAAACTGTCCCTGGGATTGTTAGTCACTCTCTACAAACCATTCTCCAGAGTAGCTTTACAGAACACCTCTCAATTCAAAATAGTCATAAATCCATAGGTGATCTTTCTGGGCTTGGGGTTGTCTGTGTGTTATTCAATGTTTGCTTTTTTTTTCCTCTGTTTTAAATTTATCTTCATCTTCTTTCATTTGTCCTATCAAGAAAAAAATCTATATGAAGAAGTGAGAAGTCTGTGTTAAATACCGTTCCAGCAGCAGAACAGTCTTGCTTGCTGAGTTCCCTTGCCTGGGTCCCCATCAGTGGCTGCAAAGCTGCCCTCTCTCTATGGCAAAGGCAGCTTTGGCTTCATATGCCTGGGCTCCTCGTCTAACTCCACCTCGACTGTAACAGCAGCCACAGCAGAGTGCACCAGTAAAATCCTTTCACCTGTTGTATCAGTCCGTATTACAGACGTGTGGAGCCTAAGCTATGTGATTAAAGGAACATCTTATGTTTGTCGTGGAGCCTGCCCTTTAGAATGTACACTGCTACTCAGCACGCACCGCCTTCCACTTATAAATCAATATGTGCTCTAAATGTCACAGAAAAGAACAGAATGGATTATACCTTGAGCTCTATTAATTTTGTAAGGTTAAAACTGATGTCCGTAGATCTGCCAGAGGCAACATGTTTGCTGCACCTCACGTGATTTTTAAAATCTTATAAAATATTCAAGTGACCTGTTTTCCGTATCGCAGTGAGAAATCTCACCGAGGTTGTCCCCCAACTACTGGATCAGCTTCGTACTGTGGAGCAGAAGCGGCCTGCAAGCAACGTTTCTGCCAGCATCCAGAGGATCCGAGAGCTCATTGCTCAGACCAGGAGTGTCGCGAGCAAGGTATGTGGTGAGAGATGGCTACGGCTACCTGGGAATGATGGAGAAATGATGCTAAGCTCCAGGGAATGATGGGAAATGACGCTGAGCTCCAACCCCTCAGCAGCTCCTGAGGACTAGCAGCTTCCTATTACGTTAGTTACTAGAGTCACGTGAGAGCTTTGGCACGTGAACCTGTAGGGTATGGTGGCATATGACTATAGCCCAAGCACTCAGAGGCAAAGGGAAGAAGAGACCACAGCAAGTTCCAGGCCAGTTCACCCACACAGCAAGTTCCCAGCCGCTGGGCTTCACGGGAAGATTACATCTCAGGAAACATACAAATAAAGAAATCTTCTTTTGAAAAGTAAACCAAGGAAGGCTCAGCAGTCATCCTCTTTTAAGTCACATGGTTATCCTAACGTGGAGCCAGAGTTAACTACAAAGTTCTAGTCATAAACAACAGAAATCCACTTATGCTTCGATCAAAAGACCCAACGCGCTGTTAGAATTATTGTTTTTAATGACTGTGTTACTACAGTTGGCATATGGAATAGTCTTTCCTGTCTGTCCACTGGGAAAGTTTTATTGATTGCTCTGCAGACTTAACCAAGGAATCACAAGGGGGAGAAACTAAGCAAAGGCAAATATCTTAAGTTCTGTTACAGAGACCACTGAGCAACACGACACCTGGATCCAGCATTGTCAGAGCAGGTCCCAACCCAATTAACATCCCCATGTGCCGGGAAAGGACTCGTGCGTGGGCCTCTCTTTAATTTGTTTCTATTGATTTATAGATAAGCCTTATTTTTTACAACCAAATTATGTGGTTTTATTTTCTCAATTAAGAATTGCACCAAACATAGCCGGACATAATGATACATGACTTTAATCCTAGCACCCAGTAGGCAAAGGCAGGTAGATCTCAGAGTTTGAGCCAGCCAGGTCTACAGAGTAAGTTCCAGAACAGCCAGGGCTACATAGAGAAACCCTGTCTCAAGAAAAAAAAAAAAAAGGAAAAAGGAGCAGGAGAAAGAAGAGGAGGAAGAGGGGGAGGAGATGGAAAAAGAGAAGGAGAAGAAGAAGAGGAAGAAGACGACAACTATACCAAACCGAACATACACCCAGGAACTGGAACTGGTAGAAACAAGAGTAAGAAATGAATTGGGTACTGCCGTGGATTATTCTTGGTAATTACATGTGACTTTCAAGCACTGTGTAATAAAGGCTCCTGCCTTATGTATTATCTTATTTGGAAACCTGTAAAAATACATCAAGAAATGTCATTTTAAACTGAGTGTGGTGGCACATGCCTGCGCTCTCAGCATGTGGGGTTTAAACAGAGGACTGTGGGTTTAAAGCCGTCCTGGGTGCATAAGAAGTTTCTAGGACAGTACATGAGACAGTCTAAAAGACAAAATGAGGCATATTACAAGCATAGCTTTTGTTAGTATTTCTTGGTGATATTGTTCAGTATAATTTATATTGAGTTATAGCATTGGAATCCTAATTAAAACAAAAAAAAAAGTCATGTTGTAAAGACAGACTGCCCAGCTATTGAGCATTCATTTAGCTCCAAAGGGAGATGCTTTCTCAGGCAGCCTTCTGAGAGTCTAAGTTCTACAGGTAGGCTTCAATCCTGCACACTACTTGATTGATTGCCAGGATGTATCGATCTCTACTCGACAGACAACAGGAGACAGCCATGTCCCAAGCACCGGGAAATGGAATCTCAAGCTAGCTGACTATCCACCTCAGCCCAGTCAATATTAGCTGATACCTAATTATTCAGAAAGGTTTGTACAGACAGCATGTTGTCAAACGCCCTCAAAATCCTTCACAGATCAAATCAGTTCCTGGTGTCGCCTTGGGCCTCTAGGAACTGGGCTGAAATAGTGACTCGCCTTTCTGAGAACCATCACAGGAAATGGCTTGAGGAATGTCTTATTACAAATTTACAAGGGTAGAGCCAGGGGCTGGAAGGTGCTTCCCGGCTACCATCTTATTTCTCACCGCCAGTTTATTATGTTGTTTTACAGAAGAATAGTGATTGGTTAAGATAGGGCTGTCTTGTTATTAAGTGAAATGGCATGTGTGAAAGTCAGAGGCTGTGCCAGGACCCTGACTTTGCAGGTGGGTGGGATGTTCTTCACAGCTTTATTCTATTCTGTTCTTATTACGACCTTGGGGAGAAAGTTCCAGCAGCTTTAGTACCCAAGATGAGTTAAACTTCTCCCAAACGATTAATTCTTCTATGCACTGTAGAGTCATTATGAAGTGTCAATGTCACAACCAGTCAAGTGTTCCTTCCTCTTGATTAGCTCACCAGCCTGACTGTATAATTCCCTGTGGAGTTGCATCTGCCCTCATCCTTGGTCGCTGTTTGCTCTTCTGTTCTCTTAGTTCATTTTAGTCTAAACCTATTGTATTATAATCTGCTCTAAATATTTTCTCTGAGAATGGAAGTAAATAAAGGAATGAAGCAAAGCGGGGGTTCCTCCGGAAACTATAGGAGAGCGTTCTGTCCCTTTCTCCAAAGCACTTTCAACGGAACGACTTTGTATTTCCAGATCCAAGTCTCCATGATGTTTGATGGCCAGTCAGCCGTCGAAGTGCACCCCAAAGTCAGCGTGGATGACCTGAAGGCCTTCACATCCATCAGCTTGTACATGAAGCCTCCTCCAAAGCCTGCAGAGCGCGCTGGGGCCTGGGTAGCAGATCAGTTTGTCCTCTACCTCGGAAGCAAAAATGTAAGAGCATAGAGTGGGGATTCGAAGGAGATAGTGTTTCCCTCTGCCTTGAACAAAGCTGTTGAGAAAAGCAAACCAACTCCCACTCTGATAGTAAAGGCCAGACATCACTTTAATGTCAATACATAAGCTGTGATTGAAGGGCAAGAGATTCTAGAGGCTGGGGCATATTTCTGGCATTGCTTTCTGGCAGCCCATTATTAATATGAATAAATCTGAACAAAGCGTTTGAAGGCCTTTAGAACAGCTGTAGCCTTTGTTTGTCGATGCCAAATCTTGCTTAAAGATGCATAGGGGCTGGTTTTGTCAAGGTACGTGATGCCATGTTAGCCTGACAATGCTGGCACACTCCTGGCAGCCATCAGTACTGCCATTCCCATGAGCCCTCAGTAGTTTCTCCCTCTCCTCACCCCTCACCAATGCAGTGAGCACTTAGAAGTAGATAACACGGGGACAGCACACCCGAATGCAAACCCAGAGAGGGTAGAAACCGAGAGCAGATGCGAGTCTAGCAGCAGCTCAAAGTGGTAATTTGTGCCGGAAGTTAATTGTACTCAGCAACTCTTAGGACCTATGATTAGGCTTTACAGAAATAAAAACAAACAACACCACTTGTGCGCATTATACCTGTTGATTTATCTAAGTGACTTCTTGACATTTCAGGCCAAAAAAGAATACATGGGACTCGCAATCAAAAATGATAACCTGGTATATGTTTACAATTTGGGGACCAAAGATGTGGAGATTCCCCTGGATTCCAAGCCTGTGAGCTCCTGGCCTGCTTACTTTAGTATTGTCAAGATTGAGAGGTGAGGTGAATCTGTGGCAAATGGCTTTGCAAATGCACGCACACACGCACACTCTTCTTGTGGATGCTGTAAGTGCTTTTTTCTCTTCCATCTTGCTCCTTTTCTTCCCTGTTCCTTCCCAAACACTTGAGTGAGATAAAAGAAAAAAAATACTAGAAAAAAGGAAGGTCTTTTCTAAACAGTAACCTGATTACCAGATCATTTTATCTTGCCATAAATTAAAATTTAAAAGTAAGATGTCTACTTTTCTCCTTTTCTTTCATAATTAATATTTCTGTATGTGCACAACAATCTGATACAATCGAATAACCTGGGTTTTTTTTTTGAAGTGACATTAACATTTTGACATGATGAAAGTATTTTCTGCAAGCAAATGACAAGCCCTTCTCTCACCAGGGTAGGGAAACATGGAAAGGTATTCTTGACGGTCCCCAGTCTCAGTAGCACGGCAGAAGAAAAGTTTATTAAGAAGGGGGAGTTTGCAGGAGATGACTCCTTGCTGGATCTGACCCCTGAGGACACTGTGTTTTACGTCGGTGGGGTGCCTTCGGACTTCAAGGTAAGCTGTACACCTGCATCTGGCCCAGTGAAGACCTGCAGTAGTTCTTTTATAAATCCATAACCCCAAAATTAGTGGAGGTGGGGGAGTCGTATATCACGGTAAGAGCTCAGTTCAATGGCTGGTAGAATCTAAGTCTGCTGTCCCAGTCCGGTCCCTACTACCCATGTTTTCAATGTCAGTTGTCTGTAAGTTACAGCTAATGCTTTTGAAGATTAATTAAAGACAGTTTGATAATGTAAAGGTGATAAATATCACTCCAGGAAAGAATTAGTATTATCTAGTACAAGAATGTACTGGCTGGGATCTAGATTTCATCACTGCATACAGCAGTTTCAAATGCTGTTACCTGAAATATATAGGCACAGTAGAAAACATATGAGATGAGAAAAGGTAAAACCTAGGGGAGAATATGAGACCTGACAAAGAGTGAGTAAAGGAAAGGCCCAAGAAGATGAGAAGCCAATCTCAGGCCTTCCACTCAAGGACTGTGGCTTACAGTTGTGAGCATATTGTTAACCCTCTCTTGAGAATTATTCTGTTTCTACGAGATAAGGAATACCCATCTCACAGAATTGGGGTGACAGCTGGTTTCATTGTGAATTTGTTGTTAAGGATATGTAGTACATGTAGTCCATACTCAATAAATGCCAGTTCTCCACTAAGATATGTGAAACTGCTTATCTAAGTCATCTGGCTAGCATACTGATGCAAACTCCGGCGTAGAGAGATGTTCAGGTCAGAGGGACCGGGTGGGTCCACTGTCAGCTTTATTCTCTGTCTGCAGCTTCTGCAGGGAACATGAGCATGGGCTAATTGATTTTATTTCTCTGTTGTTCAGCTCCCTGCCAGCTTAAACCTGCCCAGCTACTCGGGCTGCCTGGAGCTGGCCACTCTGAACAATGATGTCATCAGTCTGTACAACTTCAAGCACATCCACAATATGGATCCGTCTAAATCCGTGCCCTGTGCCAGGTGAGCAACAGTTAGGAGCTCAGAGCCTTTGACAGTCAGACATGGGCAGTGGACAGGACACGTGTGAGTCAATGCACAGGTTTGTGTGTGTGTGTGTGTGTGAGAATATACATGTGTGTGTGTATGTGTGTGTATGTGTGTGTGTGTGTGAGAATATACATATATGTGTGTGTGTGTGTGTGTGTGTGTATATTTAATTTAGGAGTCTAAGATCAGAGACTTCCAGAAGACTTCAACTACCCTAGTAAGTAGGGTGAAGCAGAACCTCCTTTAAAACAGACTGTCTGATTTATTTTTGAACTTCATCCTTCACTTGCATGTCATCGGGACAGTGGAAGATGTTCTGAAAGTGGGTTCCAGGATCTCACTTGGAAAGCATACCAAACCTACAGCATTCATGTGACCCTGTGTTCTGTTCCAGGGATAAACTGGCTTTCACTCAGAGTAGGGCTGCCAGCTACTTCTTCGATGGCTCCAGTTATGCAGTGGTGAGGGACATCACGAGGAGAGGGAAATTTGGTCAGGTGACTCGCTTTGACATAGAAATTCGAACGCCAGCTGACAACGGCCTCGTGCTCCTAATGGTCAATGGAGTAAGTAACAGGAAGTCCCACTTATTCCCCTGTCCTTCCTTTGCTCTCTGCTGTTTCTTTTCCCAGGAAATGCCCCACCCCCAGGGTAAGCGTGCCATGCCATCAAAATGAATACCTAGTTTAGGAAGCAAAATTGGATTTATTTTCTCCAAGAAAGTTATGACAGCATTAAGTAAAAGCAATCCTGAGATGCACTTGTCCACACTTTAATATATATTATAAAATTATTATAATATATATATATATATATATATCCTTTTATAAATAAAAAACTTTGAGAAACTCACCACCAAGATAGGGTATATATTAAGATGTTTCTCCTCGTAAGTCATATACATTTGGTAGATACAGATATAAATATGTCATGAAACATTCAAAAGTCATTATAAAAACAATAAGCAATATTAAGTAGAAATTTAAACATAAATATTTTTAAATATTTTAAATAAAATAAAATTAATTCTCAATTACTAATAACGTAGAAACTTTTTAACTTGCTGAAAAATCTTATTATTAATAATAACAATGTTAGTGAGAACGGTTTAATAAAATATTCTGAGTTTTTTGAAAATTTTTTCAACTCTTTGAGATATGGTGATTCAAGAATGATATCCTAAATCCAATGTCAACTGCTTTACTGGCTGTCAAAACTACATAAAATTCTTTCCCTGAATTAATATATATGTGTGTGTGTATTATACATATATATGTATACATGTGCATATATATGTGTGTGTGTGTGAGTGACATATATTATTAGCTGTGCCTACTAAATCATATACTTATCTTTTTAATTTCATGCTCCACATGGCCCAGGTAACCTTTGCTATTTGGCTGGCCCATTTTCTCTCCTGAAGTCAGTTCTTCAGAACAAATTAGATACTATATTATCTTGTAAACTTTAATAAAATTGCTCCAAACCACTACACATCATCTTTGAAAGATTTTTAAACAGATTAGCAATCTTTTCCCACACACAAAAAAATTGAAAGTATAGATATGACTTAATACTGTGGCCAGAGACTGAAGATTTTCATGAGATCTGATCACAAGGTTGACACCACCGTTCAATTGTGCTAGGACTTCCTGTGGAGATATAAAAGTGCTGACACTGAAAAATGAATCTGTAGCGCGGATGGAGGATGGCGCACTGACATCACTAACTGTACCAACTAGTGGGATTGTACTGTGATATCTCCGCACGGCACAAATCAGACCCCGTTGTCTTTGCTCACCTCCTATAACCACTTCTCCTCGCCCCTCTCCCCCTCCGTAGAACCCGATAGCTCCAAGATAAGAGGTTCGAGGAGACAGAACATTTATATTGTTTTCATTGCCAAAATCACTTAACAATAGAAAAATGTCCCCAAAATATTTTCAACAACCATTTATCTACATCAAAACTTCCTCTTGGGGACATAGAAAGAGAGAACATGCTTCTTTGTCATCCACTGGTGTAACTCCCCTTGTTGTGAGGTGATGCATCAACTGTGTTTCCTGAAACAGCTAGGTCTCATACTCCAGAAGGATCTTTGTCAGCCTCTATAAAGTTCAACAGTTTAAAGTGACTCATTTCATAACAAAATCAGTGTGTCTTGTTAAGTTGACAGTATTGTCAGAATGTCACAGGAAGTAACCAGCAGACACCTACCTGTCCCAGAACACTTCCATATCAAACCTGCATCTCAATAAAAAATGATTGTCCCACCTCCAGTAACCTCCACATAGGCCCAAAGTGGGCACCTTAACCCTTCAAATGCGGCACTCGATTCAGGAAGTCTCACCAGCTGTGTGAAATCTACAAAAGTCTGGAAATGAAGGCCCACGGTCACTACTCTATATCAAAGATCACTTTCTTTCTGTATTTCAGTTTTCTTGGTAAGGGAGGTCATGTTCTCCCCTCCTCCAGCCCCCCAACACAGCATTCTTCTCTATGTAGCCCTGGCTGACCGAGAACTCATTCTGTAGACCAGACTGGCCTTGAACTCAGAAACCTCCCTGCCTCTGCCAGGAAGTAAAGGCATGTGCCACCACCACCTGGCTACTTCAGATTTTTTTTTGATGAACATAAATAAAAGTTAAACCATTTTCCCCAACCCCAGGGATTGTTTCCCATGCCAAGGAATATACAAACTCATACAGTGTCGTTCAGGAGATCTACACTTTGTGTAAGATGAAGACTTTCCCATGATGCTTTACTTTTCAGATCCATTTAACTCCTGTATCCATGAACCATGTTCTGGACTGAAAAGGTACAGCCAGCGAGTGATTGGACCGCTGCCGATTACTTCTGCTCTTGAACATCATCTGACCTCTATGTGTTCCAATGCCATTTATGCAAACCCAGTGGGTCAAAAGAGTGCAGGAATGGTCTTCTGTATCCTAGATCTGTATTTGTTGGCATATTGGAGGAACTGGTTGGCCCATCTTGAAATAATTTTTCATTATTGCCATTAGTGCATTTATTAATATGTAAGAAATAAGTGCTGACTTTAATAAGATTTTCCCAAGACAGAGTTTCTCTGTGTAGCCCTGGCTGTCCTACAACTCACTCTGTAGACCAGGTTGCCCTCAACCTCACAGAGATCCACCTGCCTCTCCCTCCTGAGTGCTGAGATTAAAGGTGTGCACCATCATGATCTGGCTATTTCAGATTTTTTTAATGAACTTTTTTACTTTAATACGACTTTTTACTTTTACTTTACTTTTACTTGAATAAGACTTTCATAAGACTACTTTAATCTTCAAAGAATTCCATTAATAAAGAATTATAATAGTTCTCAAATTCTGCTAGATTTGGTTCTCCATTCATACCAGTGAGTGTTCCTGTCTTACAGTTTCTTTCTCTCTGCAGAGTATGTTTTTCAGCCTAGAAATGCGCAATGGCTACCTACATGTGTTCTATGACTTTGGATTCAGCAACGGCCCTGTGCATCTTGAAGACACATTGAAAAAAGCCCAGATTAATGATGCGAAATACCATGAGGTACAGTCATTGTACTTCGGTGGGTTTGGGTTTTGACACTTAGATCTATGTATATGACCAGGTGACCTAATGCAGTAGTGAAGTAGTAACCTAAATACGCTCACATCGAAGAGCAACTGATGTACCCTCATCTGCTCCACCCAAGGACAACCCATGCTGACATCTCCATCAAAAAGGCACTGGAAGGTTTCTTTTCATTAGAAGGGACTCGTTGACCAAAACTGTCTTGTTAATCTTAAATGTCTTGATTACAATAGAAGACCTATGAAAATACTGTACATATGTTGAATATTACAAAGACCTTATGATACTTTGAACCTCATTAATATAAGGAGATTATGTAAGTAAATATAAAATTTTCTCTTGAACTTTTTTCTCTAGAATATAGAATGCGAGTGATTTTTCTCATGAAGATTCCAAAAGTATCGTTCATCCACACTACCAACTACTCTAAATATGTAATTAATAAGCCATATAAAAGATGCAATATCTCTTAAATTGAGCCCAAATGCAATGGCCAGCCCTTTCCAGTTCAATGCCCAGAGGCTTTCTAAGGATTGACTTCAATAAATGAAGAATTTAATTATTTGGTTGGCTAGCATTTTTGCAGATTCACTAGAACTCGTCACTGTCTTTTAAATAGTAATTCAATATTTATTTATGCAAATTTAATAATTCAAAATTACATAGAAATATTTGTAAAAACTGACACTTTGGTAGCACACACTCTACAATCCAGAAAGTCCCTGTTTCATCATAAAGCGTGTAATCGTGCTGTCCAGTGCTGGAAGAAACGGAAAATGAGTTGTCCAATGCATAGAAAGCTTTCATTGTGGTGGAAGAATAAACTTTAGAGATTAAATTACATGATGCCATTACAAATACCAATAATAAGAATTCGTAGTTCAGGGCTGGTGAGATGGCTCAGTGGTTAAGAGCACTGGCTGCTCTTCCAGAGGTCATGACTTCAAATCTCAGCAACCACATGGTGGCTCACAACCATCTGTAATGA
>NW_021604635.1:4843952-4889984 GCF_004785775.1 Grammomys surdaster | reverse complement strand
AGAGAGAAAGAGGGAGAGAGAGAGGGAGAGAGAGAGGGAGGGAGAGAGAGAGGGAGAGAGAGAGAGAGAGAGAGAGAACACAAGGGAATGCAATGAAATAATGAAACTTTAAGAAATGTTAGATATGTTAACTGGATTAGGCTAGTAGTATAGCAAATGTGTCCAAACTTAATAAATTACGTAATCTATTTAAACATGTGCAGCTTTGTAATCAGTGATGCCTTAATCAAGGCTTTTAAAAAAGAACTAGATGTTTATATGTTCTTTATAGATCCCCTCAGAAGAGGCAGGAGAAAATTTTAAAAAACAAAACAGGACTCATAGAAAAATGTAGCCTAGGCTATTTCCTTTCCCAGAAAGGGGTCTTCCCCCAGGAAATGTAAACTGTGAGTTTACATTATATAAAACCCTAGTTGTCATCCCTACAAGTAAGAAAGGAAACTCTACTCCCTATCTTGTGAACAAAGAAGAATACAGGTGGTTATAAGTAGGATAGTTAAAGTACATCACATTTTCTATTAACAAACAAAAAAAACAACTGTTAAGCAGACTTACAATACATTATTTCTCTCAGATCTCAATCATTTACCACAATGACAAGAAAATGATTCTGGTGGTGGACAGACGACACGTTAAGAGCACAGACAATGAGAAGAAGAAGATACCTTTCACAGACATCTACATTGGGGGTGCTCCCCAAGAAGTCTTACAGTCCAGGTAAAGCTTTTTGAATTCATGGCTTTTCATTGCTAATGATAGACGAATGACTATTCAATACCTAGGAGAGCTCTAGCTTACTACTTTAGACAACATATCTGCACAGGTATAGACAAATATCCGTGAACCTACAGTGCCTCTGTAGCCAGAGCTGATGACCTCCTTAAATAAGCATCTCACTGTGTGACTTACACACTTAACTAATACAGCATTACTTTTAGAACAGTCTCCTGCATTGTTTCTCAAGGAGAGGAAGAGTAGAACAGAGCATATTGTGCAAAGACGAAACAGCGTGTATTCTTTCATGTCTGTCTTAGTCTTCAATAGTATCTGAAAGTATGTACATTCTTGAGGGTGTACAAGAAGTCATGGTTTGTGTGCATTGTTCTATTGAATTCAAAAATTCAGCTCTTATTATGTATCAAATTAATAGAAACATCTCAAAATTAATAAACTCAAACAAACAGTGATTCTAAAACTTCAAAGCAACGTTGAGATAATCCTGTGTGGTAGCTCTCATTAGAGGAACCTGGAAAGCTTTTACATAAAGCCTCTTGCTTTCCTAAAATTATAGCTGTTCTAAAGTCAAGTCCCAATGTTTAAAAAAGGGAAAAAATGGGGCTGGAGAGATGGCTCAGTGGTTAAGAGCACTGACTGCATTTCCAAAGGTCCTGAGTTCAAATCCCACATGGTGGCTCACAACCATCTGTAATGAAATCTGATGCCCTCTTCTGGTGCGTCTGAAGACAGCTACAGTGTATTCATATATAATAAATAAATAAATCTTTATAAAAAAAAAGGGAAAAAATCCTGAACTCAAGTGGGAGCTGACGATGGAGCCCATCCCTCATGTAACAGAAACACCCCTCACCATGAGCATTCAAACCTGTGAGTGAGCTTAGTGCTGTGTGAATGATTACCTCAGAAGGATGGAGATAGATAGGTAGATAGATAGATAGATAGATAGATAGATAGATAGATAGATAGATATGTGTGTGTAAGAGAGAGAGATTTCAATTGTTACAAAGTTCTTATTTATCTTGAGTCAAATCCTTTCCATGTTGCAAATTATCGTATCTAAAGAAGGCTCTCCAAATTTTTCTGAACTAAATCCCCTCTTCAGTCCTTCAACCACTTCCTATGGAACTTGACCACTAAGCCAGCCTGCTAGCTAATATGCTCCTCCATCTCTGTCCTCTGAGGACAGAACACAGCAGAGCTGTTCATTTACTGCACAGTTAACCCACTGTGATTTGGTCCAAGCCAATGTGGCATTCATTCAGTACCAAACAGCATGTTCTTGGGCACCTTCTATACACAGAGCATGACAGAGATGAGAACAGGACACTAAACAAGGATGACATCCCTAATCAGAAGGATAAAACATTTCTTACTTTAATTTATTAATATAAGTAGTCTTTTTCATGTAATATATTCTGATTATAGAGTTCCCCTCCCCATACTCCTCCCAATTCCTCCCTCCTCCCTTCCCATTCAGATCCATACCCTTTCTGTCTCTTGTTAGAAAGCAAACAGGCTTCTAAGGAATAATAATAAAATAAGATCAAACTAAAATTAAAAAATTAGAATAGGGACAAAACAAAAAAAAATCTAAAAAAGCCAAAGAAAAATCACAAGATACATATAGGTGCAGACAATATGTCAGCACATAAAACAAGAAGTCATGATATGTATACACAAAGGACCTGTAAGGTTTAAAAACAAAGAACAAAAACCAGTGTTCTGACAACATTGTGAGACACAGATGCTGTTATGTTGGTCAATTACTGCTGGGAGTGGGGCCAGCATTCCCTAAAGAGTGGTTTACCTGGACTGGGTGGTGGTAGCACACAACGTTAGTCCCAGCATTTGGGAGACAGAGGTGGAGGCAGACTGATCTCTGAGTTTGAGACCATCCTGGTCTACAGAGCGAGTTCCAGGACAGCCAGGGCTATAAAGAGAAACCCTGTCTCAAAGACAGAAGGAGGTGAGGGGGAGAGAGAGAAAGATTCGTTTCTTCAGTGAGACTCCCTTGGAGAAAACTATTTTTTCATTTGCAAGTAGCTGTCAACTGAAGATGCTCCCGGGTAGGGATGAGACATGTGTCCACTTCTCCCTTCGGCTCTAGGACCACATCTGGTATACACCTGCACAGGCCCTGAGCCTAGACATCTGACATTCTCTAGGACCTGCCTCTAGCTTTCCTTGATTAGAATATGCTACAGATAAGGTCAAACCCATTAGTAGATGTCTGAAAACCCGAGGTCAGATCCTATCTTGGTATTTATTATGTAAGGGAATAAGTTTCTTTCCAATTTCTATGAAATTGCCCAGAGTAAAGTATTCTCTACCTGTAGCCTACCAACTCAGTCTCAAGATTCTATAAAAAATGAATGCTAACATTCCCATCTGTATCATTTCATCATTAGAAAAGTAGCAGTTGATAATGAAAGTTAAAAGATTTTGAAAACTATAAAGAAGCAAGTGAGCTGTCTTCACTTGGGGCAGTCAACTACACACAAAGGTTTCACACAGCCGTGTGCTTGTCAAAAAAGCGTGAGACTCTGAATGGTTTTAAAGCTTCTGAGATTGTAAGCCAACAGATCTCTATAGTGTATATATGTATATGTATATATATAGTACCAATGAGAACTGATTTCCTTTTCCAGGACCCTAAGAGCACACCTTCCCCTAGATATCAACTTTAGGGGGTGCATGAAGGGCTTCCAGTTCCAAAAGAAAGATTTCAATTTACTGGAGCAGACAGAAACCCTAGGAGTTGGTTATGGGTGCCCAGAGGACTCTCTGGTAAGTACCATTCACTCAAGAGCTTTTTCACAGGTAAACATGATGCTTTCTGCAGCTGGATCAGCCCTTTCTCCTCCCTGGGCTCCTTTCTGCTGCCAAGAGAAAGAAAACTCATTAAACTAGAGAGTCTCTGGGACTCTCCTGTTGCAGCTGCTCCAGTTTCCAGTGGACCTGACATCCAAAGCCCAGAGAGACTGTGCAAATGCTATTGATCACTGGGGTGTAAGAAATGAGAGTGCTGCAAGCCAGCTGCTGTAGGGACAGGGAAGGGAAGCCAATGTGCCTGAACTCCAGCAAACACAATGGAAACACAGGCTGTGTGCACAGCAGGCATGGCTCTTTGAATATGAAAACTCACACAAGTGTCCCATAATTACCAAAAACACTGTGTTTACCTCCTTTTCCCACACAGATATCTCGCAGAGCGTATTTCAATGGGCAAAGTTTTATTGCTTCGACTCAGAAAATATCTTTCTTTGATGGCTTTGAAGGAGGCTTCAATTTCCGAACGTTACAGCCAAATGGGTTACTCTTCTACTACGCCTCAGGGGTAAGTACTTGCTTTCCTCTGAGGACACTCTGTGTAGCTGTTTTGTCTATCAAAAACAAGCTTTAGGCATGATAAAAGTAAATTTTGACTCAAATATGACTCACAAATACTACATGCTATCAGATGCTAAATATGCCATATACATATTTTACATATAATATCTTATTAACTCTTGAGAACTTTATACAACGTATTTGACCATCTTCAAACACATACACACACAAACAGGTTTTTCCTCTAACTTCCTCCGGTTCATTCTACCTGCCTTCCAACCCCAACCAGTGTGTGTGTGTGTGTGTGTGTGTGTGTGTCCAAATCCATATCCCATTTTTGGCTGTGCACTCCACTGAACTGATACTATGCACACTTTAACTAGCTGTGAATTCTGAATTAACTGCATCCATTGCACACAGAGACTTCTCTGATGACACCTGAGAACTGCACTCATCTTGGGTATAGAGACAAGAACGTAGAGTGCAGTTAGATACTATGTCTGCCCGGCAGAGTGATGGTAGCAGGTTCATCTCTGAGGCCTGTGAGCTCCCCAACCATAGGTTGTTAGACAGATTGACAGTACTAGACATGTGTTTCCCTCTATGGAGCAGGCCTTAAACCTCGAGTAGTTGATTACCTTCGTAACATTCACGTCACTACTACAATCAGAGATATCTTGGCCTGGACATCAGTGCTGCACCTCAGGAGCTGATGGAGTTGAGAATTCAAGGAGTCTGTAGACTCACCTGTGGAAAATCATATCTTCATTTTCTCTAATTGAAAGAACACTTTCTCCTGTTTTTAATACCGCAACGAACCACAGTAGTATTGGCAGTACCTCTAATTTCGTTGCTGAACAAAATCACAAATATTTTCCACATTACAATTGGCACAGACACTTGACAATATCATTTTTGTTCATTTCTAATAGATTCAAAAGGTAGTTCCTGTCAGGCCTACTAGATCTGTTACTTAATGCCTTTACAAAGAAGATAGCACTGTGTATCACAAATTCCCTGTTTTGCCATTTTGAGAGCAATATTTCAATGTACTAGATCACCTTCCTATTCCTGTATATTTTATCTTAAACATTTTAGAATATTGATTTATGAAAAAGAGCGCATATATCCTCAGCCTGCCAGAAGCATCGATGGCAGCATAACAACCTCTGAGCGTCAGAACAAAGACGCTCCTGATTTAATTTATAAATTAGAGAGACATTACATTCTTCTTTGCCTTTGGATTTACAGTAGAATACTCAACTCAGCTTACAAAACGTATGTCAAAAATAAAGGGTTGGGTGTGTGGCTCTGTGGTAGCAAGCTGGTCTAACATGTGCGGAGCCGTGGTTCTGTCTTCATTCCTACGAAAATAAATAAGATCTGTAGAGATCTGGCAAAGCTAAGGTTCAGCTGATGTATCTCTGCCCATACTACACTTTTTGAAAACAAACTTTGCTTCTTACCCTAGCATGTAATCTGTCACCTCCTTGACATTTCTTTCTTTTGTATGTGTATGTCGGGAGATTGAACACGGTCTTGTACACATGTGTGCTTGTGCATGTTGAGGCCAAAGGGCAACCTCAGGTGTCATTCTTCCTCAAGTGCCATTCACCTTGGACTTGTTTTTGGGAAGAGTCTTTCACTGACAAGGTGGCCAGCAAACCCCAGAAATCTACCAGTCTTTGTCTCCCCAGTGCTGGGATTACAGGTGTGTGCCGCCATGCCCAGCTTTTTTCATGGGTTCTAGGGATCAAGTGGGGTCCTTATGCTTGCACAGCAAGCACTTTGTAGGCTGCTATTTCCTCTAAGCCCTGTTATTTTTCTCAATGTAATTTAAATCAATAGCATCTATGACAATTTATAGAAAGTATTTTGTAGAACTTTTACCCCAAATCTTGCTTCAGATTACCCTGCCTCATTCGATAACTTTCGTTCACAAACAGTAGGCTGGGTTCCTATGCAGTTCACAGGGTTTGTGGACTGAGGGCTGGCTTTCAAAGCTGATGCACAGGTAAGGAAAAGAAAACATTATCCTCTGCCGATGTTTTAAAACACACAGTAAGCAAATTCAGAAGAGAAGTAACTTCTGCTTCCTCAAAGTCCTCATCTGTCTTAATATATCAAAAAAGAGAAGCATCTTTTTAAAAACATACTAGTGAATTAACTCTAGACCTTTCGTCTAACGACATCCTCCTGGAGGCTGAAACACTGTCTTTCAGAGGTATCACATGACACTGATATGGTAGGAACACTTAGTTTAGGAAACTCGTTGAGACTGAGCATCTCCTTTTATGGCAAAACCACCAAAGGCTTTCACTTCAAAATATGGATATGCTGGGCAGTGGTGGCACACGCCTTTAATCCCAGCACTTGAGAGGCAGAGGCAGGCAGATTTCTGAGTTCGAGGCCAGCTTGGTCTACAGAGTGAGCTCCAGGACAGCCAGGACTACACAGAGAAACCCTGTCTCGAAAAACAACAACAACAAAAACAAACAAACAAACAAAACCAAACCAAGAAAAAAAAAGGATGTATCTTGTTTTTTCCATAGAAGTATATGAAAGAGAGGAGAGAGAGAGACAGAGAGACAGGGAAAGAGTGTGTATTCATACAAGTATATCCATGTCATGAGTAGTTGTCAAAGCACAACTCTTAGGCTTCGGTCCTCACTTCCCCCTTGTTTTGAGGCAGCAGGAGCTCTCTTGGTTTTGCCACTTCCATGGGTACTCCAGGCTAGCCGGCTGGCTTGCAATACTCCAGTCTGTGCGTCCTATCTCACCATGGTAGTGCTGTATTGCAGATGCATGCTGCTGGATCTAGTTTTTACGTGGATTCTGGGGTTCTGAATGTAGCTCATCAGGCTTTCTGTACAAGTACATTTACCTACTGAGCCCCTCCCCAGCCCTCAACACGTCTACTTCTTTTTTTAAAATTGGATATTTTGTTTACATTTCAGATGTTATCCCCTTTTGCCGCCCCCCCACCCAGGAACCTCCTATCCCCCTCCTCCTGCCTCCATGAGGATGTGCCCCCACCCACCTACTCCCACCTCCCCACCCTTGAATTCCCCCACACTCGGCGTCCAGCCTTCACGGGACCAAGGATCTCCTCTCCCACCTATGCCCGATAGGGCCATCCTCCCCTACATATACAGCTGGAGCCATGGGTCCCTCCCTATGTACTCCCAGGCTGGTGGTTTAGACCCTGGGAGCTCTGGTTGGTTGGTATTGTTGCTCTCCTCACGGGGCTGCAAACCCTTTCAACTCCTTCAGTCTTCTCTCTAATTCCTCCATTGGGAACCCCATGATCAGATCAATGGTTGGCTGTGAGCATCCACCTCTGAATATGTCAAACTCTGGCAGACCTCTAAGGAGACAGCTATATCAGGCTCCTGTCAGCATGCACTTCCTGGCATCCACATCAGTGTCTACCTTTGGTGACTGCATATGGGATGGATACCCAGGTGGAATGGTCTCCAGACGGCCCGTCCTTTAGTTTCTGTCCCACACTTTATCTCCATATTTGCTCCCATGAGTATTTTGTTACTCCAAGAAGGACCGATGCACTCACACTTTGATCTTCCTTCTTCATGAGCTTCATGTGGTCTTTGAGAAGTCCTCCTTTCTTTAACTGACTCAGGGTTGAAATCAACAAAGCAGAAACAAAAAGAACTATACAAAGTATCAACAAAACCAGGAGCTGGTTCTTTGAGAAAATCAACAAGATAGATAAACCCTTAGCCAGACTAACCAGAGGGCACAAAGACAGTATCCAAATTAATAAAATCAGAACTGAAAAGGGAGACATAACAACAGAAACTGAGGAAATTCAAAAAATCATCAAATATTACTACTACAAAAGCTTATACTCAACAAAACTGGAAAATCCGGATGAAATGGACAATTTTCTAGACAGATACCAGGTACCAAAGTTAAATCAGGATTAGATAAACCATCTAAATAGTCCCATAACCCCTAAGGAAATAGAAGCAGTCATTAAAAGTCTCCTCACCAAAAAAAGCCCAGGACCAGATGGTTTTAGTGCAGAATTCTATCAGACCTCCAAGGAAGACCTAATACCGCTTCTCTTCAAACTATTCCACAAAATAGAAACAGAAGGAGCACTACCCAATTCATTCTATGAAGCCACAATAGCCACAATCACACTCATACCTAAACCATACAAAGACCCAACAAAGAAAGAGAACTTCAGACCAATCTCCCTTATGAATATCGATGCAAAAATTCAATTAAATTTTTGCAAACTGAATCCAAGAACACATCAAAACAATCATCCATCATGATCAAGTAGGCTTTATCCCAGGAAGACAGGGATGGTTCAATATTCAGAAATCCATCAACGTAATCCACTATATAAACAAACTCAAAGAAAAAAACCACATGATCATCTCACTAGATGCTGAGAAAGCATTTGACAAAATTCAACATCCCTTCATGATAAAAGTCTTGGAAATATCAGGAATTCAAGGCCCATACCTAAACATAGTAAAAGCAATATACAGCAAACCAGTAGCCAACATCAAACTAAATGGAGAGAAACTTGAAGCAATCTCACTAAAATCAGGGACTAGACAAGGCTGCCCACTCTCCCCCTACCTATTCAATACAGTACTGGAAGTCGTAGCGATAGCAATTAGACAACAAAAAGAAGTCAGAGGGATACAAATAGGAAAGGAAGAAGTCAAAGTCTCACTACTTGCAGATGATAGGCCTAGTTCTCTAAGCAGCAGTATCATCAGCAAAAGTGTGTAGTTGTTGCTACTCACAGAAATTATCCCACTGGCAAACTTCCTGTGCACTGTGTGCTCCTTTAAGCAGTATCATCAAGTGAACTTTGAGAACACATCTGGCTTTTATCCTCAGATTCCTACTTAAACACCTGTGTTTGTGTTTCAGTCCGACGTGTTTTCCATTTCACTGGACAACGGCACTGTCGTCATGGATGTAAAGGGTATCAAGGTTAAGACGGCAGACAAGCAGTACCATGATGGGCTGTCCCACTTCTTGGTCACCTCCATCTCAGCGGCAAGGTACAGCCCCTCACTTCCTAGACTTCCCCAGGATCTTTATCTGCAGGGTGTGCTTCTGACAAGTGCCGCTGTGGTTCCTAGGCTACATTGTTGCTTTTCTAGTGCTCCAAAAAGTGGTGGGAGGAACCGCTCATTACCTTCTTCCCAGAAGAATGCTACTCATTTTCAAGGGACACCAAATAAGCCATGGTAAAGTTGCTTAACAAGTGCAGACTCTTGGTGCAGGAGGGTGGAGAGGTGTGTCCATTAAAAGATAAGTTTTCATCTCTGTACCACCAGCACTTGCTCAGGCTACTTGGTGAATGCAGTGTGATTTGTTGCACATAGAAGGGTTTCAGCAAATACTGGTTGTGTTTAGATTTTAAACCTAAACAGTAAAGCATGTTACATTTATGACAGCATTTTAAAAGTTCTAACTTCATCTTCATATATGTATATATGAACTAAATTTCTTTTTCATAAAATAAGATGTTTCGAAATAATAAACCTCTTTTGCACACTGATGCTGTGTGGAACATCCTGTCCAAAGTAAATGGCAGTCCAGATTCTGTGGACTCTGTTTCTAACGATTAGCCACCCAGTGTGCTGTGCAGTGAAACTGGCCTCCTAGAAATGGGACAACTGCCAGAGGTGTGCTCTGGTTTTCCACTAAGAAAATACTTGCTGTGGGGATTTAGAGTCCAGTCTCGGTTTGGAGAGCCCGTCTTGCAGACATGAGTATTTAGCCATTTCCTCCTGTTCCTCCTGAGAAATCTATGTTTCCATTAAGATATTTCATTTTGACCCTGTGAGAAAACCTACCTGTTCGGTGAAAAGGAGCGGTTGGGTAAAACGTGCTGTGTGTTCCAACTCTTGCCTTTGCAGATATGAACTGGTAGTAGACAAAAGCCGACTTGGAAGTAAGAATCCTTCAAAAGGGAAGGCAGAGCAGACTCAAACGACTGAGAAGAAGTTCTACTTTGGTGGCTCACCCATTAGTCCTCAGTTTGCTAATTTCACTGGCTGTATAAGCAATGCCTACTTTACCAGGTACACACTATTTTTTATTGATGAATGAACCAGATTGATAATGATCAATACAGTAGTGAAATGTTTACATTACTAAAACTCATAAGCATGTAATTTACGGTCCTTAGCAGATAGTAATTAAAAGTTTGTGTGCTTGAGCAACTGATGTACTTGGGTTTGAAAATCCCTTGCTCTTTAATTCCTGCACTGCTGAGACTAAGCAAGACTTCATTTCTTCACCTGCAAAATGCAGAAAACAAGTGCATCTGCTTGGTGGGTTTGTCATAGAAATATGTAAGACAATACATAGAAGGTACTTGCACAGCACCTGGTATATAACAAGCTATCAATATAAGACATAATTATTTTGCATGGTTATTAATAGTAAACTACAGATAAGCTTATGAAGGTCCTTGTTCAAAGTGTAAGACTGACATCTTAATTTAATTCATTGCTTTAATCAAAGCCACTGATCTAGGTCCTTAAGAGACAATAGAACTCCAAGGATGGAGGAGCATGCAAGGGAGAGACTGAGCACAGATTAAGAGACTCAGACATGGTCCTAATCATCCAGGGTCAGTCAGAATGTGGAATGCCAGAAGTTAATGTTAGCTGACTGAATGATGAGTGTAGGATTCTTGTAAGATAGATAAGGATCCATCACACAAACACATGCTGATATACACACACACACATACATTTTTATCACCACAGATTCTTGCCATAGTTTTCCTAATATAATTACAGACAGCATTTTTAGGATGTTTCTTTGCTCTCACACAGGCAGGATAGAGATGTGGAGGTTGAAGATTTCCAGCGGTATTCTGAAAAGGTCCACACTTCACTCCATGAGTGTCCCATTGAGTCATCACCTCTGTTTCTCCTTCACAAAAAAGGAAAGAATTCCTCAAAGCCTAAAACAAACAAACAGGTAAACAAATGCTAACACCGTGCACAATTCACAGTTGGCCTCGTTCTCAGATGCTCCAGCTGTGTTGCATCAGGGACTGCTCTCAGGAGCAGAGACAGCCATTTACCCTACTCCTAAGGGTCTTTATTAACGGCAGGCAAGACAGCCCTGCTCTTAACAAGTGTGTGTGTATGTGTTTAATGTTTAGCAGTATAACTATCTACATAATCAGTAATATATATATACAATTTATATATGTGTTGTATATTATATATTATGTTATATATATTATCTTATAATATATATAAATTATATATGTTATATATTTTATATCATATATAATATACAATGTATTAAATTTTATATATAATTTATGTATATAAATCATATATATAAATGATTTATATATATATAAATATAAAAACAATATATGTGGTCTATATATAAATAATATATAAGCACTTGGGAGGCAGAGGCAGGCGGATTTCTGAGCTCGAGAGTTCAAGGCTAGCCTGGTCTACAGAGTGAGTTCCAGGACAGCCAGAGCTATACAGAGAAACCCTGTCTTGAAAAACCAAAAAATAAATAAATAAATAAATAAATAAATAAATAATATATAAATGTATAATATCTATGAATTATATAATATATTAATTGATTTTATTGCATATATATATATTGATTGATTGATTGATTGATTGATTCAGTAATAATTTCAAGCCTTTGTCACAGTCATGAAAATTTCTAAAATTTGTTTCGCTTCCTCAGTCTTTGTGTTCCTCACCTCCATGCACCAGTGGATATGTGCTACTCCTTCATTAAGTACTGAGCTATAAGATGTCATCTCTGACTGCTGTTCTTTCTTATACATCCATGCACACTATTGGGTTCCGTTACAAGTGAAAGCCACAGTCCTTTCCTGTTCTCAATTCAACCCTCCCCATCTCCTCCTTGGCACAGTTGTAACAATGTTTCTGTTGGGTGAGTTACTGCAACAGTTTCTGAACCCAGCTCTTGCTCCTTGCTTCTGCTCTGTTCTTCTCCATTTGTTCTCAGCCTGGATAAGGCATCCAGGCCTTATCAGTCACACCTCTTATCAGAGTACCCCTCCCACTGCCCTCAGAGGAAGCCCAAGTCCCTACAGCTCCAGAAAGGCCCTGGGTGGGCGACTCCCTTCCCCTGTTTTCATTTATGTCACCTGCCCGCCTCACTCACCCATGCACCCACTCTTTCCCTCCGCCAGCCTCTTCACTGTCTCCAAAGCTGGCCACATTAGACTCTTTACTGTCTCTCCTTGGGTCTCCACTTCCACTCTTCTCTCAAATATTTGCCAGGTTTCTCTTCCGCCCCTCTCATCAACCCAGTGCAACCTGCCTTGGCTGCCTATTTAATATGGCAGCCTGCCCTCTTCCTCTCACCAGTGCTATGGATATTTTTGCTTTTATCTAGTTGCTCATTTCCCATAGGGGAGAAAGTCTAACTATTAAGCTTCATGTACCTTATGAAGATGTGGCTTCCAAGAATAACTTGCCACTTGTTTTAAGTGAATATTTGTTTGTTTGTTTGTTTGCTTGCTTGCTTGCTTGAGACAGGGTTTCTCTATGTAGCCCAGGCTGTCCTGGAACTTAGTTTGTATTTCCAGACTGACCTTGAACTCACAGAGATCTGCCTGTCTCTTCCTCTCAACAGTGCTGAGATTAAAAGCATGTGTCACCACACCCAGACCTGGCTTAGATTTTGATCAAGGCTGCATTAAAGAATTGTGATCACTTCTTCTGAGTGCATAGTTGAATAAATTTTCAGAATAGATTCCAGGAGATACAATTACTGGATCGAGGGAAAGCATGTTCCCAAGTTGGTAACACTGATTTTATAATTACCCGTAGATACTTGAGAGCACTTGTCTTTAAAATTATGTTCCAGGCTTAAACTCTTTTTCAGAGTTTTTATGCTTTAAGATTAACTGGGCAGCTGGGTGGTAGCACATGCCTTTTAATGCCAGCCCTGGTACAGCCTATCTGTACTTAATTAGCCTCTCACCCTATCTGGATACAGGATCATAGTGGGTGTGGCCACAGTCTTGTTTCTTAGCAATTTCTTTGCTCATATGAGATAAAGAGCTGTATTGCTGTTCTTTCTCATCAGTGTAGAGTCTCCAGAATCTCCCCACCACTTTGTTCTGCCGGTAGAAACCGCCTTTAGATGCCCAGACTGCCGTTGGTTCTTTTAACTATGTATATATCTGACAGTTGAGCAGGAATTAAGGAGAGAGGCAACAAGCACACTCCATCATACTGAGCATCTTGCGGGGTTCCCTGCTCTCCCTGCTGCCAACATCTCCTCTAGGTTCAGCTCCCCGAGTGGGACAGATCTGACGACTCCCTGCTTTTAAAACCTGTGTGGCTCCTGGTTGCCTAAAGACAAAACTCTACCCCTCGCCTTTCATCAAAGACCTTTCTCTCAGTCACCAACCCAATTCCTGGTTGCTTTTTACAGAACTGTTTCTTCACATTGATTACAAGTTCTTAAAATCCAGCAATACTCTGTCACCTTTCTGTCCCCCAGCACACAGCACCCACAGAAGGCACACAGCACTGAGCTCTTTCATCTCACCTAGACCATCCAGTAGTCTATAGCTGTTTGCTTGAAATCGAATGAATTACTACAAGTAAATTTATTCACACTCTTATTTTGCCTCAGAAATAAAGACTAAATAACCCTTACACACTACATAATAGCTTCACGGCACTACATTTTAGTACCAGCAGGGCAATTTGAAGGGTTACAACATAATATTTAAAATTTATATTTGTAAGCAACTCTCAAAGGAAAGAATCATATTTTAAAATGCTGTCCTATATTGATTCTGTCACACAAAATTTCTTTATATAGCCCGAGACTAAGAAAAAAAAATAAATATTTTCAAGCTTAATTTTATTTAAGATTTATTTATTCTGTGTGTATAAGTGTTCTGCCTGCATGTATGCATGTCTGTGCACCATGTGCATACCTGGTGCCCTAGGAGATCTGAAGGGGGCATCAGATCCCTCAGAACTGGGGTTAAGGACTGCTGTGAGCTGTCATGTCGGTACTGGCAACCAAGCCCAGGTCCTCTGGAGATGCAGCCAGTGCTCTTAACTCCTAATCCATCTCTCCAGCCTCAAGATCCTAACTTATTTATACAGCATATATCAACAGTACTGTGTGGTTACGTATTACCTCTAACACTGCCCTCTCGTGCCCTTTTACAATCACAGATTAGAACTGTGGATCTGCTGACAGGCTCTGTTGTTTCCATCGCTGTCCCTTGTTTATGGCAATAGAAGGCAAAGTCGTCTGCTATTTCATGAACAGAAACACACAATGGCCACTTTGTTAATTTTGTATTCTTAGTGAAGGATAAAGACAAACTTCGTTACCAACTGCAGGACTCTCACCTTTCCATTTCACTTGTTTTTCCTGCAGGGAGAGAAAAGTAAGGATGCACCTTCATGGGACCCTATTGGCCTGAAGTTTCCAGAACGGAAAGCTTCAAGAGACTCCCACTGCCACCTCTCCAGCAGCCCCAGAGCCATAGAACACGCCTATCAATATGGCGGCACCGCCAACAGCCGTCAAGAGTTTGAACACGTACAAGGAGATTTTGGTGAAAAGTAAAGGCGTGCACTTTCCTTCTAGAAGTTTCATGCCTCTCTCCATTCTTGTTTGTCACACAAAGCCTTTCTCCGACCTTTTCTTTCTGTGTCTTCTTAATCCTGTTTTTTGTTTGTTGGTTTGTTTGTTTGGTTTTTTTTTTGGTTTGTTTGAGTTTTTTGTGTCAACGCATACACTAAACAATACATGATTCATGCTTTCCAAGAAATTATGCTCCTACCTTCTCTCCAACTAGCAGGCACATAAAACACCGTTCTTGCAGCTTACCAAGATTGATCAAAGAAAGGGCATCCTGATTAAGGAAAAGTCCATCAGCTGCCCCCTCCCTCCACACAACTGCATTCAGATTTTGTGAATGAATGCAGCCAAACTTCTAGACACAGAAAATACAAGAGACACAGAAAATGCAAATGCTCTTGTACATTTTCCCTCCTGCTGTCTTAAACCCCATTTTATCTTCACAAATCTCTATTGACTTGATGTTATTAAAGGTGCATTGTTATAGTGTTTGATGCTATTAAAGATATATTGTTTTAGTGTTTATGTCTCCAGGCCCTTCATCCTGGATGCCTCTTACCTAGCAAGGCAAAATCCATATTTTTGTATTCTTCAAGAAATAGACTTAATGAACATATCTTACACATACTTAGAGCTAAAGTTCTAGACTGGTTTCTTTACACACTTATTTCCATCTCTTTAGGTGGCTATTTTTGACATGTTATATTTGACTATAGCATAGACTCTATACCCTTCTACTGGGAAAGACTTTTAATCTGTAATTTATGTGGTATACAAACAATATTTGTGTGAAATCTTCTCTATGCTAATTATTCATTGCTATTTATCCACAGAGATAAGTTAATTTAACATGTTAGGTTTTAGTGATTACTAATTTTATTAGATAGGATTTTCTAGAGGCATAGTTCTCAACCTGTGGGTCACAACTGCTTTGGTGACAAATGACCCTTTTGTAGGGGATCTCCTAAGACCATTGAAAAAGACAAATGTTTATATTACAATTCATAATAGTAGCAAAACTACAGTTATGATGTAACAACAAAATATTTGTATGGTTGGGGGTCACCACAATATGAGGAATTGTTTTAAAGGGTTTCGGTATTAGGAAGGTTGAGAACAACTACTCTAAAGGAACAGAACTGATTATATAAATATGTGTGTGTGTGTGTGTGTGTGTGTGTGTGTATTCCCCCACTCACCAGTAAGCTAGGTTCATAATTTTTGAAAACTACTACTTACTTCCTTTCAAAGGGTAATCTATGGAAGATATGGAGTAGTATGTGTGTGTATTATATTCCATATTATATACTGTATATTATACATCATACATTGTACATTATACATTATATATTATACATTATATATTTATTATATATTATATTATGTATTTATTATATATTATATATCATATATTATATATTATATATTATTATATATAAAGAGGATTTGTTAGGGTGACTTATAGGCTCTAGTCAGGCTAGTATAACAATGGCTATCTCCCAACAGAAAGGCAAAGACCCCAGCAATTGTTCCATCCATGACCTAGATATCTCAGCTGGTTTTCATCTATGTTACTGTCCCAAAGAAGTTGATTCTAATGCCACCAAAGTGATGCCTTGGCAACAGTGTAGATGAACTTGCCAGCAAGAGTGAGGACAAACAAATACAGAACAAATGCTTCTTTCTTCCATGTCCTGGTCTGTCAGCAGCTACCTGAAGGCGTGGCCCAGATTTATGGTGGTGTTCTGACCATAAATCAAGATTTAGGGTGGATCTTCCTACCTTAAAGAATCTTACTAGGAAAACCCCCTCATGGTGTAACCAGCTGCTTGGGTTTTAGTGAATTCCAGATGTAGTCAAGTTGACAACCAAAGGTAGCCATCACACTAATTTTAAAAGCAAAATACCATAGGATTCTTAACCAACACAAGACTGTTTGTTAAATGCATAACGTACCTGAAGAGTAAAGTAAGGGTGACATCCATGGAGTCCTGTGGGCCTGAGATTTCTGGAGTAAAGGGTCTATAGAAGAATGTTCATTCTTGAAGTAACCATGCCTACCCAATAATTCATTAACATATCATTAGAGACAATTAGAAAGAAGAGGTTTGGGACTAGATAGAATGACTACACTTAGACTGTATTACTTCGAAAGTTTACTTTGAATTATTATTCTATCTGACTTCACATATAGTAACCTCTCTTTTCATTTACCAGATCCCAGTTTGCCATTCGTCTGAAGACCCGTTCTTCCCATGGGATGATTTTCTATGTCTCAGACCAAGAAGAAAATGATTTCATGACCCTATTCTTGGCTCACGGTCGCTTGGTCTTTATGTTTAATGTCGGCCACAAAAAACTGAAGATTAGAAGCCAGGAGAAATACAATGATGGATTGTGGCATGATGTAAGTTGAGTGCAGAAAATAGTGCTGTCAGCAAATGTTACCCACTGCCCAGTGACCTAGCACTGCGCCAATTCTATACTACTGACTTGGTAGAAAAGGCTGTGTTAAAATTCTGACGCTGTGCACCCAGAATTCAATCTCAAGAATCTAATTTTTTAATTATTTTATTTATTTTACTTTTTATTTAATTTTATTCATTTATTTAAAATTATTTATGTATGTTATGTATGTGAGTACACTGTAGTTATCTTCAGACACACCAGAAAAGGGCATCAGATCCCATTACAGATGGTTGTGAGCCACCAAGTGGTTGCTGGGAATTGAACTCGGGACCTCTGGAAGAGTAGTCAGTACTCTCAACGGCTGAGCCATCTCTCCAGCCCATCAATTTCAGGAATTTATTAATTGCTTATTTTAAAAATCTTAAACCATATTTTTAGATAATCACATGCTAATTGCAATCTTTGAGGTTTAGAAAGGCTACACAAACCACTCAGACACCCATCTCAAATAAGGATTGTTTACTGGATACCACATCCCAAGACTGAACAACCAATAAGGGACATAACTCAGGCTTGAGAGCTGAACCATGACCCCAAGTTAAGGTCCTACAAAGCTTTTTAACCCTGATATCTACAAATATCTATGCCAAGTTATTCCACCAATCAGGATTTAGGGATAGGGGATTTCCTTAGGAACATGTCTGTGTTGTACATTTATCCTGCTCCCATTGGTTGGGGTATTCTACTGTGGTGGAGACTTGCCTTGTCTGACATTCGTGTCTTAATTTGCCAACCAGGATGTCAGTTACCCACGTAGGGGTCTCTTTCTGCTAAGTAGAATGTCAGATCCCAGGGAGGTCTTGGGAACATAAACTTTACTCAACCCCTACTCAAAGTGGAAGTTTTATTCCAAATAGTTTTTTTATATTGGTGCAGGTGTCTCTCTTACGTTGGGGTCCATCCCAGGACCAGCTTATGAAAGCAAATGCCATAAAAGCTTATACACAGGTGCAGGAAGTACTGCTGGGTGGTTGGTTCAGGTCCAAGCTGATTGTGGGTAACTACACAAAGCAGTTCGACTGAGTTCTATAGCAATTGGTTTCCAAGGGCACAAAACATAACAGAATATGTAAATCAACTTAGGCATGAGAAAGTTTCCTAGTAATGGCAGAAACAACATAGGAAAAAGTTTCCTTATAACGGCAGGCTAGCTGGCTGAGTAACAGTTACGTAGGCCCTAGCATTTTACCTAGGCCTTAACATTCTATCTAGGCCTTAATATTTTACCTGGCCCTTAACAATAATCATTTCAATCAAAGTCTCAGTAATCAGCATGAGGTAAAATTTGAATTCTAATGAATTTTTTTACTTTTCCCCACTCACCAGTAAGCTAGATTCATAATTTTTGGCAACTACTACTGACTTCTTTTCATAAAGTAATCTTTGGGAGCTATGAAATGAGTAAATCACTTGGGAGACAGGGAGTGCCTAAATACTGGCGGTAGCCTGTGGGGATGGGATGAGGAATACACCGTGCAAGGTATGTCACAGTTAGCCGTAGAATGTGGCTGCTCAGCTAGGAGAGCTTCCTAAAGAACCACACAAAAACCATAACCTGTACTCAGAAATGAAATAGAAACTGTAGGCCATTCTATCTAGAGATAAGAAAACAGAGGGACACTTGCTCTAATGCATGAAATGGTAAACCCGAAAAGGGGGGGTGATGCCAATATACACAAAGCAAGGGGACCTAGAAACAGACATCTGCTCTAGGGCAAAGATCAAGGAATAAAGTTTCTGGCATTCCAAGAACAAGAGAACCAAAAGCTTACTGAGAGGAAGGAGAGACTCTGACACTTTCCGAGATGGGCACATATTTTTGAAAACTTTCTGTACCTTCCCAGAGCATTGAAATACCAGGGTTGGGTAGACGACACAACCTTCCCCCAACTTGGGGGACGTACCTACGACAAACTATTTTTCTCCTCTCTGTCCAGGTGATATTTATTCGGGAAAAGAGCAGTGGCCGACTGGTCATTGATGGTCTACGAGTCTTAGAAGAAAGGCTTCCCCCTAGTGGCGCTGCCTGGAAAATCAAGGGTCCCATTTATCTGGGAGGAGTGGCTCCCGGAAGGGCTGTGAAAAATGTCCAGGTAAGCCAGCTGTGGCAAGGCTGAGCCACTGACCCCTTGAACCGGAAGAACACTGATTCCAGGTCCTAATTTTACAGAGTAGGAAACTAGTAAAAGTGAAGCCGTTTTACTGGAGAAAAACAGCATCCTAGGCTGTCCGGCAGGATTCCTGCCTGCCCCGGGGCATTTTGACTTTTAAAATAGAAATGAGATGAAAAAAAGTTTAATAGGTATAAACTGTCCTGAAACTTATGTCTCCGGGGGGTTTTTATTAGTTCTGCAAGTTCAACTCATTTAAATTCCGTTCCATTTTTTTCTCTTTCTCACAATTTCTAAATATGCACAGAATGCAAGTGGAAGAATTGAGAATATAAGAAACATTGTTTTAAATCAAATTATAATTAATACCTGGTTTTAAAATGTTTCTCGGGTGAAAGGAAGGTATCAAAGGACCTGTCTTAAACGTAGATTTGATTTTATCGCAAGGTCAGTACATTGTTAAGATCCGGGGCAGACAGGTAGGAAAGGTGGTTTACATTATAATTAAAGTTGAAGTAAACAGCCAGTTCTGAGACAGACATTTCCACTGTCCCAAATGTAGTATAAAGCCAGTTGTATACAGAGACCCAAGTGTCATGCCCCGTACTATGACAAATTCGCAACTGCATTACAAGCTAATGAAGCCAGATTGGCAAGCTTCCGTTGGCAATCTCGGACCCAGCCGCATTCCTGAAGGAAAAGGATTGATAACACAATCCTCAACTAGAAAGCCACACTTGCAACTTTTTTTGTCACAGTCTGTGGAAACATTTCCACTGCATAGTAACTACACACTGATATTATGAAATACAAAATCCTAGTTTTGATGAATTAGTTAAAAGTAATTGCCAGGAAGGAGCAATACTGATCATTTAGCAAGCTAAAATGTCTCGGAGAAGAAAGAAAGAAAGAAAGAAAGAAAGAAAGAAAGAAAGAAAGAAAGAAAGAAAGAAAGAAAGAAAGAAGGAAAGAAAGAAGAAAGAAGGAAGGAAGGAAGGAAGGAAGGAAGGAAGGAAGGAAGGAAGGAAGGAAAGAGCTAGCCGGGCAGTGGTGGCGCACGCCTTTAATCCCAGCACTTGGGAGGCAGAGGCAGGCGGATTTCTGAGTTTGAGGCCAGCCTGGTCTACACAGCCTGGTCTAGAGTGAGTTCCAGGACAGCCAGGACTACACAGAGAAACCCTGTCTCAAAAAACCAAAAAAAAAAAAATGAAGGAAAGAAAGAAAAAAAGAAAAAAAGAAAAAAAGAAAGCTAATATGTCTCAAAAAAAAGAAAACTAAAACAAACAAGGAGTAACTCACTTGTTTGCTTTCCCATGATGCATCTGGGTGCTGGGCAAGGGGATTTTAACTTCTTCTTCTTCCTTCAGATTAACTCCGTCTACAGTTTCAGTGGCTGCCTTGGCAACCTCCAGCTCAACGGTGCCTCCATTGACTCTGCTTCTCAAACGTTTAGTGTGACGCCTTGCTTTGAAGGGCCAATGGAAACGGGAACTTACTTTTCCACAGAAGGAGGCTATGTGGTTCTAGGTAATGTGACCTCAGTGGTGTGATTACAGTTAGCCCTACCTAAACTCGAGTTAAAGCTTGCTGCCCAAGGCAGCACATGAAGAACGGAGGGGGGCTGCGAGAGGTAATCCAGTCATTAGAAAGAATAACCTGTCCTCATGTGAGTAAGTTCTCATTCCATGATTACATTGCTCAACATCAGAAAGCATTATAAACTCACTCTCTCTCTCTCTCTCTCTCTCTCTCTCTCTCTCTCTCTCTCTCTCTCTCTCTCCCTACACACACACACACACACACACACACACACACACACCCCTTCCACCTCTGCAGTACAGATGCTACCATCATACTCCTGTCCTTTCCAGAATGCAGGACTGTGAGCCAAATAAACCAGCATTAGGTAGAGATTCTGTTAAAGCAACAAAACAGACTAAGACAATTATGTATGTTAAAAGCATGAATCCAGAAATGCTTTTGTCCTGGAGATAATTAACAGGGAATTTTAAGCTCACTGTTAAAATTTAATAAGGCCAAGCTCATCTCTGTAAGATGACCTCTTTCCTCAAGGACCACTGTTAGCCCCTTTACTGTTTCAAACCAAATATGCAGCACCAATCCTTGTTCCCTTGGCTGAACTTCTGGGTGCAGACCATCTTGGTGCAGAACTTCCTGTGCTGCCCTGTGTCCCAGTCTATGTCAGCTCTTGCCCACCTTATTTCTCTATGTTTTCTTGACTGTTAGTATGAACTATTGTCCCCACTGAATTTCACTTCCCACCCACCTCCCACCCTGAAACCCTGTGCACTGTCCTTGGAAGGCCTTATTTGGAAGATGTCCTCCCAACCATTACTGCCCCGCTCATGCATTCAGCAGCTTTTATTACATGCAACATGTATGGCAGTCTGTGTCCTGGATGATGTTCTGAAAGTTGTTCGGAAGAAAGCAAAAGAAATCTTAGGAGCCTACACACACCCGCCATCTAACCCACAGCAATGAACATCTTAAATATAAAAGATCAACACTTCTTAATGATCCAAACCTTTTGTAGGTTCAACAGAACCATTGGGAATTTTGCACAACCTCTAATAAAGAGATCATAGTGTAACCAAATACGCTTTATTAAACAACCACGCATGTATAGCAGAATGTGACTGGAGGCACATTGTCTACGTTGGGATTTTGCTTTCCTTCTCTCCCCACTTTCAACTCCTACTAAAACATACAAGTTTCTTAGTTCTTAAAGAATCCTAAAGTTTGGGCAGTTTTAAATGTATAGTCAACTCTATAATTTATGTTCTATTTCTTGAGTATTGTCTAATACCTGGAAGGCCTGGCATGGTGGTAGACACTTTTAATCCTAGCAATCTCAGGATCTCTGTGAGTTTGAGGCCAGCCCAGCCACACAGCAAGTTCTGGGTCAGCCAGAGCAACACAGAGAGACCCAGTCTAAAAACAAGAAGAAAGAAAAGATGCATTGGGAAATTTTTAAGTTATTCATGAGGAAATATATCAAGTAGACACTATTAAAATGCTTATGTTTGTAACAAGCCTTTAATTACCTGTGTATGTGAGGAGCGAGGGTGGGTTGTGTGCACATGAATACAAGTGCCAGAAGAATGTATCTGATCCCCTGGGGCTGGAGTTACAGATGGTTGCGAGCCATCTAATGTTAGTGCTAATAACTGAACTCAGATCCACTGGAACCATCGTATATGCTCTTAACTGTTGAGCCGTCTGTCTGGACCCACAGATATTCTTCTTTATTTCTTTTTATTTTAATTGATTGTATGTGTATATATGTTTGCCTGCATGTATGTCTTTGTACCACATGCCTGCCTGGTGTCAACAGAATCCAGAAGAGTGTGCTGGATCCCATAGAATTAGAAGGTTGTGAACTGCTCTGTGCATGCTGGAAACTGAACCCAGGTTCTCTGAAAGAGCAGCCAGCGCTCTTAACCACAGAGTCATCTCTCCTCCACCACCATCACCTCCCCCCTTTCTTATTCTTTATTTTATTTTATTTTATTTTATTTTATTTTATTTTATTTTGTTTTATTTTTCCCCTTTCTTATTCTTAATAATCAGTGTTTTAGCTCACCACAGTAACAGTTTCTAAATCCTAGCACCTGCTAATTTTTAAGTTAAAATTATCTTATAATACCATTCATCACATTTCTTCCTAAATGAATACAAAAAGAAGTCTGTCTTCCAAACTTGTACACTGCAGCCCTTCCAGGCAGGGTTCCCAACCTTCCACGTAGAACCAGCCGGGCACACCCATGGGACCACCTGGAGCTGCTTCCTTGGACTCTCCAGGTTTTCCAGCCACTGTAAATGGCTTCAAATTATAGTCTCTGCCCAAACTTTCCTACCCTCCATTTTAAAAATTACGTGAGCATGAATATGTGTCTTCAGATTCCATCCTTTGCTCATACTGCCCCACCCTCCTCACATTTTATTTATTATAGTGTGTATGTTATGTGTACTGTGTGTGTGCATGATGGGAGTGCACACGCCACACAGCACATGTGTGAGATCACAGGACAGTTCTGTGGAGCTGGTTCTTTCCTTCCACCTTTACATATGTTCCAAGGATGGAACTCAGGACAGCTGGCTTTTGCAGCAAGTGCTTTACCTACTGAGCCATCCTGCCTTCCCCTTCCCTCTCTTAAAGGAGTAAATGGTGCTGCAGGCTGGACCGCTGCTGCCTCTGAATTGTCATAGCGTACAGAGTACTTTCAATGTACTGTTCTCACAAAGTCATACCATGACTAGAAATTTTACTTTGCTCTCTTGGTAATCTCTATTTCCCTCTGCAGATGAGTCTTTCAATATTGGGTTAAAGTTTGAAATTGCGTTTGAAGTTCGTCCCCGGAGCAGTTCTGGAACCCTTGTCCATGGCCACAGCGTCAACGGGGAATATCTGAACGTGCACATGAGAAACGGACAGGTAGTCTCCTGAGACTTAACAGTCTAGCTTGCCTAACCTTGAGTGCTGATGTGAAGCAGCAGCTGTGTTTCACAGCATTAGTTCATCAGTCTTCTCACGGAGAGGAGAGGAGGGCTGAGCATGAGTGTTGAGTGTGTGCCATGTGTGTGTTCACATCCATGTACTGGAAGTCCATTAGAACAGTCATGAGACGATGGCACGACTACCAGAAAGTCACCAACAACAGCATGGCATTTTAAGAAAAAAATTAGAAGAAAATTTTTTAAGCAGATAGAAGGAAAAAATATATCTATTTTCCAACATCCGTGAATGTGAAAGCATCTTTCTAAATGTTTATACGCTTATCACAGATGTGTATGCATATATATATATACACATACATATATGTGTGCATGTTATTTTCAATTACTGGACATTAGTATTACATTATAGTCAAACACCACATTCACCTTAAGATATTACTAAAGAACATTCAGGAAGGTGTGAGAATAAGTTTAAAGGAAAAGGAATATTTTCTTTATGCCTCAAACTTAATATAGCTAAGTTTTATTTGGGTTCTACTACATACAATTAGACCATAAAAAATAAAACTTAGCTCTCATAAGACTCTGGAATGAATCTCCCAACACAATTGTGTGTGTGTGTGTGTGTGTATTGTTTCTATGTATATTTATATATATATATATATATATATATATATATATATATATATATAAAACTCTTGAATTAAATACATTATATATTAGTATTATATATTACTTACCATATTAGTGTAGAATATATGCTATATACTATATATAGATATATTGGTTACTAGGTATTGAGTACTATTATTAAATATTTATGAAAGTAAATTGACTTAGCCCTCCTACTCTCTCAAAGATGCACACAGCATCATCACACTTATGTTACATTGAGAAAAATGGGGTAGAAACAGTTTGGGTTGAAAGGCCATTCTCTTCACCAGAATCTTTTTTTTTTTCATTTTGATTGAAAAGAATTTTCCATTCAATATAGTTTGATCATGTTTTTCTTCTCCTTCAACGTCCCCCAGGTCATTCCAACCTCCCTACCCACACAATTTTATGTCCTTTTCTCTCTTAAAAGAAAAAAGACAAAAGTGAAAAATCAAAACAAACAAGCAAAAGATCAGTAAGACAAAAATAAAATGGCAAAAAAATTTTTACAAGATTAAGTTGAGTTTCTTGTGTACTGGAAACTACGCCCTAGCACGAATCCTACCCTGGAGTCTATTTCTGCCCAGTAGGGTTATTTTGTTCTCTCTCCAAAAATGTATTTAAACTATTTCAGTGTAAAGTGTTTCTATCACCGATCAAAGAGTGACCTCTTGTGTTCACATAGCAAGTATACTCATGTATGAGTATTTATTCAGGGTGTTCCTTATCTGTGATAAGTTAGTTATGAAACTCAATTTTATCCTGATGGTGAGAAATTTAACTAACTATATAACATGCCTCATCTTGGCAGGTCATAGTGAAAGTCAACAACGGGGTCAGAGACTTTTCTACCTCAGTAACTCCCAAGCAGAATCTCTGTGATGGCAGATGGCACAGAATTACAGGTGAAAAACTTGGAATGTCCCGGGTATCACGTGAAGCCTGAGTCCGCACAGCACACAGAGACATGGAGGGTGGCGTCCTGGAAGAACTTAGACTTTATATGATACTGACGGATGACTAAAATGTGTACATGCTCTTAGCTGTTGAGCCATCTCTCTAGCCCCACAACTATTCTTTTTTTTTTCTTTTTTTAAAATTAATTTTATGTGTTTACCTGCATGTATGTCTGTGCAGCACAGGCTTGCCTGGGGCCAACAGAATCGAGAAGAATGTGCTGGATCCCTTAGGATTAAATTCTACTCTGTACATGCTGGAAATTGAACCCAGGTTCTTGAAAGAGCAACCAGTGCTCTCGACCACTGAGCCATCTCTTTACCACCACCACCTCCACTCTCAGCTATTCTTAAAAAGCAATGAATATGAATAATAAAAGCATGAATACGAATGCTACCAAAATAATACCAAAATATGTCAGGAAACCTTTGGAGAAGGAAAAAAAAAAAAAAAGTGCAGTGTAGTCTAACAGTCCCCTTTTCTAAGGAAAATGTCACTATGATGCTCAGTTAATTATGCTTAGACATTATTGCTGTTTTCAATGATAGAGGAGTATGGGGGGTTTTAATTCTGGAATGTATTGGTGTTGTGATAAATTATTTCATGTAAAAATTACCCCGGTATCACTTATAACCAGTCTTTGTCCTGCTTTTCAGTTATTCGAGATTCAAACGTGGTCCAGTTGGATGTAGATTCAGAAGTGAACCATGTAGTTGGACCGTTGAACCCAAAGCCGGTTGATCACAGGGAGCCTGTGTTTGTTGGCGGTGTTCCAGGTAAGTGCTTCTGACAAAGTACACGCTTCCGAGTCCAGAAAAACCCAGTAAGCTCTCATAATTGTTGTCATATTAAGAAGTGAGTTATGTATTTTCATGACTCACCTGATAACTCAAAGGGTTTTATATGCCATGGTCCTTAATAGGAAAAAGCAGAAAAGTACTGAATTTGATCCTAGCACTAAAAAGAAAGTAATGTACCAAAACTTTAACCCTGCATTCAAGATTAATTACACATAAAATTATCGTGCTCGACAGGAGATGTGATTCTATCTTGCTGTGTTTATCTCTCTCCCTCCCTCCTCTTCTCATCCTTCCCCTTTAAATACCCTCAACACACACACAAACATTACAGAGAGAATTCACTTATGAATGGTAGTGCTGTAGGACCCAACAACCTCCCCTTGCACAATAGGAAAGAATGCATGCTTCCCCTGCCCAGACTTAGTCTGAATTGTAAAAACAGCTGCAGACCATAAGTTATGTTCTCCATGGAATGGCATTCCCTAAGAGAGGTTTCCAGCTACAGTTCTGTAAACAGCTGCCAAAATGCCATCTCATTCAGGATCGTGAGAAGGCACTTGTGGGCCGCCTACAATTACTTTATGCCCCTAGAACAGTGGCCATTATCTTTTTTTTTTCTCGAATGGCCATTATCTTAATGTTGAACACGACTGTTTTTATGTATTTCTCTAACTTGGAAAAGTTGAAAGTGAAATCTAGACAGGGGGTTATAAAATGGAGATAGTTAAGCTTTTCATCTGGAATTTTGTGAAAAACATAGTAATCTCCTAACTAGATTTTTTTTTTTTTACTGTATCATATAAAGGTAGTCAATAATTCAAAAAGAGAAAAATCTACAGATAAAATCAAGGATCTTACCTTGTGTGCTCTCAAAGTAGTAGTAACCAAGTATGCCTCTTCTTTCTGTGCTGATGTTTTCAGATACCAGCTGTGGTAGTCTGAATGAAAACGGTTGCCATAGGCTTATATATTTGAATGCTTAGTCACCAGGCACTATTTGTGAAGGATTAAAAGGTGTGGCCTTGTTAGAGGAAGTGAGCCACTCTTTGTGTGTGTGTTAGGGGGGCGAGTGTCTCTGAATTTTCTAAAGCTTGTATCAGGCCCAGTCTGACTCTCTCTTCCTGCTGTATCAGGATCAGGATGTAAAGCTCTCAGCTACCTCTCCAGCACCATGCCTGCCTTCAGGCCCCCATCCTTCCCACCACTATAATCATGGACTAAACCTCTGAAACTGTAAACCAGCCCAATTAAATGCGTTCCTTTATAAGAGTTGCTTTGATCACGGCATCTCTTCACAGCAATAGAACAGTTAGAAACCAGCATTACCAACAATGATAACTCGAGAACCAAAAGGCACAGTTAAGATCCTCAAAAAGCAAACACCCTCTTGTGTTTCACACACGTACTCACACCAGTATCCCCCAGTCCTCTGCCTCCGTTCTGGCTTTGATTCTGAAAGGGATTCTAGTAAAGGCCACCATTGCACCTCATGGTATTACCTGTGAAAACTGTCTCATGTCAGTTGTATTTCTCCACATTGCTTCCTTCCTAGAAATTATGGTATAGCTTCAGCTATTTCACGGGTTTCCAGTGCACACAGGATTAAATTAAACAAACCATTCACCTGTCCCCTCTTTACCCTTGCCTCTGGTCTCCCTGTAGCATCTGAGACTGAAGTTCCTTAATATTCAGGGATACTGCCTTTGTTCCAGACTCTTCCCACAAGTACTTGGGGAGTCAATTTCTAGTAAATACTGCTCTCCCTTTTCTGCTAGTACCTTTCCATGGTACTAGTCCTCCAACCTGATTCCTTATTGATCCTTTGGCCTTCCCTTCTCCTTCCAACCTCTCTCCCTAAGACCCGCACACAGTACCACTGTTGTAAAACTGTACTGGATACTTTTCTATTACCGTGATAAAACACAATGACCACGGCCATTTATAGTGCAGGGAGTTTATTTAGGCTTACAGTTCCAGGAGGTGACAATCTATGGTGGCAGAGTAAAGGCAGGATCAGGAGGATGATAACATCTTTGGAGGGGGGATTGTGGTCAGGGGGCATGGAAGGCTTCTCTGTGTAGCCCTGGCTGTCCTGGAACTCACTCTGTAGACCAGGCTGGCCTCGAACTCAGTGCTGGGATTAAAGGAGAGCTGATCACATCTTAAATGACAAGCACAGAGTGGATGAAGCAAAGTCAAAACAGTACATGTCCTTAAACTCTCAAAGCCTGCCTCCAGTGTCACACCTCCTCCAACAAAGCCACACTTCCTAAACCTCCCAACCAGCACCACCTGCTGGGGACCACATATATTCAAATACCTGAGACCATGGGAACATCTCATTCGAACCATCACAGGAATTGACCATAGAACACTGGAAGCTAAATGGTACCCTACCTTCTGACAGGAAGCAACAATTCATTCCCCACCCAGCACACACTGCTAAGCACCTGTCTAAGTTCTTGGTGACAAAACAAGTATGTCCCTCCAGTGCAAAGCTTATAGCATTTGTTCCTATCCCTGGACCTAAAGCATTTACCATGGGATTCAAAAGAACTTCTTATCAGACTCATTTGCTTTCTGAGTCTGAGGTTAGTGCCACACACTACTGTCAGTAAGCGCCACAGACTGAGTGAACAAGACTCACCTAAAACTGAGACCAAAGTGTCCAAACACATAATGAGCAGCAAGATTTTTCTAGTGAGCCACCCTACGTGGATATAGCAACCCATGGTCAGACCCAGTGGCCCACTGTACCACTGCAACTTTTCATTCCATCTAGGAACCATGCCAGAAAGCCTACAGCAAACACAATTATAATACAAGCTGGCTGTGGTTAAGTCTGTCATCCTGAGCTGCTTGAGATTAATCCCATTAAAATCACATCAGAAACCAGGACGTTGAGAATGATAACTAAAGAAATTAAGCCTAGATAGAAGTCCTATCTAAAGGCCCTCAATTTTCTTGAAATGCCAGTCGCTCTTACACAACGCTCAACTTGGATGACACATGTTCTCATGTCTGTAATTGCTTCCTATGACTGTAATAAACATAATCAAAACCGCTTAGGAAGAAAGAAATGGAGGGGCGTAAGGTAGGAACTTGGGCAGAGACCCGAAGGGAGCGCTGTTTCCTGCCTGGCCTGCTCAGCTTTGTTTTTATGTTTATGTTTACCCAAGAACACTTGTTCAAGGGTAGTTCTGCACATCATGGGGTGAGCCCTTGAACATCAACCATTAACCAAGAAAATACCCTAAGGGCCAATCTCATGAAGGTGATTTCACAACTGGTATTTCTTCTTCCCAGATGACTCTAGTTTGTGTCAAGCTGACAAAAAAAAAAAGTTAGTTATCACATCTCACTAAAAAGTTACTAAATAGCCGAATGGTGGTGACACATGCCTTTAATTCCAGCACTTAGGAGGCAGAGGCAGGTGGATTTCTGAGTTCGAGGCCAGCCTGGTCTACAGAGAGTTCCAGGGTAGTCAGGGCTACACAGAGAAACCCTGTCTCAAAAAAACAAAAATGGATAATAAATAAAATTCATTTAACTATTACACACACACACACACACACACACACACACACTTAACTTTCCTGTATGATAATTTAAAAGTTAAAGAATCTTTGAGGTTGGTGAAGGCCAAGTCTAACGCATCACTATTGAAAACCCCACATTGTTTTCTGTAGAATATAGTCAAGCCCTCATTTGATCTTGGAAACATTCTCTCTTAAAACTCTATGCTAAGGGGGTGGAGAAATGGCTCCACGTTAAAATGCATGATTCTTAGGCATGAGGACTGGAGTTCAGATCCCAGCACCCACATACAAGCTTGGACTTGTCCACAGCGTGCATGTGACCCTGACACTGAGGGCGGCAGAGACAGGAGGGTCACTGGGTGTCAATGGCTCAGTATCACAGCTGAAACAAAAGAGTGTGCTCAGGGTCTGAGGAGAGAGCCTGCATCCAAAAGTAAGGCAGAGAGAGGTAATAGAGACATAACACATAGCCTCTGACTTGTGCACACATAGGTGCATGCACTACACATACACACATACACACACACATACACACAAACAAATGTGTTCATTTTGTTAACCAATTACTCAGGACTCTAGGGCACTTTTCTGTGACTGCATATAATTAATTTCATGGTACATCATGCAGACCATAATTGCTACATTAATTATATTCTCCAGATGATTTCCGCATGAACCATGGGTGGACAGCTCAGGCAGGATGGAAGCTGTGTTCCACTGTACACAGGATGGCAGAGGGTTTAGAAGACCCCTCTTCTCCAGCTTTAGCTTCTAAGGATGAAGCACACTGAGCAGGCTGTACAGACATGAAGCCATTGTGAATTAGATACAAATAGAAGTTGCTGATCTCTGGGGCCCCTTTCAAATCTAAAACTTTTTGGAGACAGGGTTCTTCTGTGTAGTTCTGGCTGTTCTGGAACTCACTCTGTAAACCAGCCTGGTCTCAAACTCAGAAATCCACCTGCCTCTGCCTCCTGAGTGCTGGGATTGAAGGTGTGCACTGCCACTGCCGGGCTCGAGCTTTATGGTTACCGTTCTGAAGGGGAAAGCCGTGTCCCTTCTTTATTTTCGGCACACAGGTTCTGTGCACACTACTCTGCACCACATGGGGATGCTGTATGGCAGCTGCTTGGTGCTGCTGGTTTGGTCTCCTGCTTTATCTGCCTCCCAGATAAAGCAGATTACCGACTGTTACAGATTGCCGACTGTTTTTCCCCTTTTGTCTGCCATTGATCGATCTGCTGTGTGTTTATAACAGTGAGCTTTGACTAGATGGATTTTAACTTCATAATATTTATAAGCTCTCCAAGTTGCTTTAAATTATATTGCTTCTATCATACCAACACACCTAACTGTATCGGTATAACTAATAAACGCCAGGCTTCTTCGAGATGCCTAAATACAATAAGTGAAGGGTCCCTGGCATGCTGGAAGGCACCTGTGTCCACACAAAAATCTATGCTACTTAGCACTTCCCTATTTATAGCGTGTAAACCATGAGCTCAGAAAAATTAAATTTTACCTCGTTTGAATTCATTATTTTCTCATTATAAGCTTAGCAAAAATGTAGAGGCTTAAGGGTTACGGGTAATGAAGATAGGGATTAAACAGAAACAATAATTCTGCACAAAAATGACAGGGAAGCACAAATTCCTTCTCCCTTCTCAGCAAAACACAGTAAACAAATAAGGCCACGGGGAAATTAACTCAGAATGGCACAGGTAGATCAGGAAAACTCTCTGGCTCAGGCTTCACAGTGAAATGGTGAATTCCAGCCCTGGAAGACAGTCACACTATGCACGGGAATGTGATCACAGAAACATGGCAAACATTAAAATCCCCGCGTGTTCTCACTCTTCCTGAGAGTCCACTAGAGAACTGTGAGCCATTGCTGACAGGGAATCATTTTCAAAGTCTGAACAATCTTCCTTTTTATACCAGGAGGTGATACTGAAGCTTGGAATTCCCTGCACTGACATGTTTTTCCCTGTCTCTCTTTTCAGAGTCTTTACTGACGCCACGTTTGGCTCCCAGCAAACCCTTCACAGGCTGCATCCGCAACTTTGTCATTGATGGGCGCCCGGTGAGCTTCAGTAAAGCAGCCCTGGTCAGTGGTGCTGTGAGCATCAACTCCTGCCCCACAGCCTGACACAGCTGCAAGGCTGCTGAAGAGAGTTCTGTCTAGCACTGAAATAAACACAGAAGTGGGGGGCGGGTTTGGGGGACTGGAACTCCCCCTCCCTACAGAAGCTCTCATCTGGTTGAAGGGGATTTCAATAAATCAGAGACCGGCTGCTTCCTATTTCTTATTTGAATTCAAATTTATCCTGTGGATCCAAAATCTCTGCAGCAAACAGCGATCCAAAAAGTGGAAGAGTTTCTTTTTTTTTTTTTTGTTTTCGAGACAAGGTTTCTCTTTATAGAGGCTGTCCTAGAACTTACTCTGTAGACCAGGCTGGCTTTGAACTCAGAAATCCACCTGCCTCTGCCTCCCAAGTGCTGGGATTAAAGGCGTGTGCCACCACTGCCCGGCTAGTGGAAGAGTTTCTTATTCTGAGAGCCCATGTGCTTCAGCTGGCAAAGCCTGTCTGCTCCTGTCTCTAATAGTAGAAGGGGTTCTTAACCAGCCCTGGTATACAAGCCAAATGTGACTACATTCTCAGAGGTAGCCGTCTTTCAGGAAAGATCATTCAACACATACCAACTTTTGTTCATCCTCAACTGCCTTTTCCTACCTTTCATTTACTGACTTGTTCACAACCTAAATCAGATTACACGTTTTCACCTTTACAGTAGGAGTACCTGCAGAGCTCTGATGGGTTGAGTTTTATGTGGCTGTAGAGATGACTCAGAGGCTCGGGGTTCGAGCACAAGCCAGATGAGCTGAATTAGATCCTTAGCCCCATAAGGAAGGTGTCAGGAGAATTAATCTATGACCTCTCAACAGATGCCATGTGTGTCTCACTCATACTCTACTTGGTACAGTATGAGGCACACGTGTGCACACATAAATACAAACACATATATTTAAACAGGAAAGTGTACTATAATTGAATATTTTCTGGATTGAAAGGAGGCCACCTTCTTACAGTTAGTACTTCTCATTCTTATGGTCAGAAAATGAGAATTCCCTTGACTGGGACATCACTTAGAACACACAAGGGCATCCTGAAACCCTTTGCCTCCTCATTTACATCAACTTGAACCAGTTCTTGGATGAGATTTCACTCTCCCAGACTCAAAATGAAAAAGTTTCTTCTTCTTCCTTCTTCTTCTTCTCCTCCTCATTCTCCTTCTCCCTCCTTTTTCTTCTTCTCTTCCTCCTCCTCCTTTCTTCCTTTTCTTCCTCCTCCTGCTCCTCCTCCTCCTCTTCCTTCTTCTAGCTAGGCATAACATTATCAGTACTTGGAACAGAAAACAATGAGTTCTGTGCTTTCGATCATTCTGCATGGCTCCTGCCAGAGCCCCTACAGAGTGAAGAGGCTCTTGTGTGAAGGAGGCCTTCTCTGTACCTGTGTTCCACTTCTTCTCAGGGCCACACCCGACTGAACAAGACACTGCCTGGTATGGAAAGATGAGTGTGAACAATGGAATATTTTCTCTTGTAAGTTTGGATTATGAAACAAGAAAATCAGACACTTGGTCGGAGTTGAAGGCAGAGATTCCAACTGAAATGTGATTTTAGCAGCTCCGGATTCACCTTCATAGGAATGCGAACCATGGCATTGATCTGTGGTTCTAGGATGGCATGTTCCCCTACCCTTTGTCCAGTAATGGTTACCTCAGTCCCCAGCTAGGAAGTGGGCCCATTGGTGATGGGGTTTCAACAGTTCCTGCCTTTTCCTGAAAATATATAGGCCTTAACAGTCACTGGATGTGAGATTCATGAAGCCCCATGTGTCCTGAAAACAGGCAATGAAAGCTTTGTAAGAATATTCTCCTCAGTGGCGTAGTCACCTGTAAGTCGCCCACGTCTCTGTAAGCCCTCACCCATACTTCTGCAACTCCAATTAAACGCACTGGATCTCCACACTACACTTGGGTGGAATCATTTCTGTCACTGATGCCCTGTTAACACCTGTTCACATTCCTCAGAAAAAGCTCACACAACTTCAAAAAATGTAAGCTAGAAGCTGGAAAGATGCCTCGGGGAATAAGAGCAAATACTGTTCTTGCAGAAGACCGTGATTCAGCTGCTACCATCCACTTGATAGCTCACAGCCACCTGTAACTCCAGTTCCTGGGCCTCTGCCAGCCTCCTCTGACCTCCTAGGGCACTGCAGGTACACACATACAGATGAAACACTCATACACATAGGATGGGTTTTTTTTAATATAAAATACATGAATTTCTGGATTGCTCACAAATCTGTTGTAAGAACTCAGAACTGAGTCTGATGTGTATAGGAATATATTCAATAAATATTGAGTTTCAGGGAAGCAGAATTTCCATGAAGTTTATTTCCCTCCCCTCACCTTCCAAGACAATACTAAAGTTTCTGGGAAAAGGAAAGACTGATGCTTCCACTTTTGATTCCACCGAGCCCGGAAGACTTGCCTAAGGGTGTGAGAAGACTGGAGGAATGACTGATAGCTGTCAGAAAGGAGAGAAGTCGATAACCTTTTGAGTTCTCAAAGCCAGCCTACTAGATAGTGAGGACGGACGGCACAGCCGGGGGGGGGGGGGAAATGAGACTGAAGGATGACACCCCGATTGCCTGTGTGTAATCATGGGACAAAAGGGGACAGACATCAAGGTGTAGGATGACACAGCCTATCAGATGCAGCACTGAATTCTCTCCAGAACACCCAAAGTGCTGTGATATGAGAGCTCAGAATTTATATATGACAATGCTGAGGTCACAGTGACCCCTACCCACACCCACTCCCCACCCACACCCACAACCACACCCACACCCATACCCCACCCATACCCCCACCCCACCCACACCCACATCCACACCCCACCCACACCCACACCCACACCCACACCCACTCCCCACCCACTCCCCACCCACACCCACACCCACTCCCCACCCACACCCACACCCCACCCACACCCACTCCACACCCACTCCACACTCACACCCACACCCACAGCCTCAACAGAATATCTTTTCAAATGACCATGAGCTAATGCCAACCTGGAGACAAGTTATGGAAATATGATCCACTCTTGGAAAGCACGTACCCAGTACTGTGGGAGGGAATCAGAGAGGCATTCACTACTGAAGCATCCGTAGTGCTGAGAAGGGGTTTAATCCTTGTTGTGGATTGGCAGGGATGCTCCATTGTGAACCCTGACGTCAATTATTTGTAGTTTCTGTGCTGATCATTTTGCTGAGATGTTTCATTGATCATGTTAAAAAAAAAGAGGTTTGGGTTTCACTTTCTTCCTCAATTTTTCTGCTTAGTTGCTGCTGCTGCTGCTGCTGCTGCTGTCATTGTCGATGTCACTTTGAGAGTCTTCCTCATAGCCCACAGTGACCTGGAGGTTGTGCCAGTCCTCCTCACCGGCCTGCTGGCATTATAAGCATGTGCATATCACCCCACTTCTCCCTCCACTATAGCTAAAACTCACGTATTTTGATATGTGCTTTAACTTGGCTCAAACTGACTTCTCTCATTGCCTGTTTGTGTTATTTTACATTCTGGTGTTTGGAAATTCTCTGAGTGTCTGTGTTATTTCCAATTTATTTCATTTGCTGGACATGTTTTTAATACACTGCAGACTCTTAATGCTTTTCAACTTTCTGAAGTTTGAAGGTCCACAATGTGGTCTGCATAGTGTGTTTTCATGAGCACTTAAAAAGAACGTGCACTATTCTGGCTTTGTGAGATGGCATTCTGTACAAACAAATCATGTTTTCTCTGTCTTCGACTGCTTTCTATTCTACCACTTGAAATACATACTGTAAGTGTGGAGTGATTCAGTTGCTTCGGTTCCTGTGGTCTGGTGCACTTTTGAATCTTTATATAATTATTAATATCATTACTTCTACCTTCTTTTGATTAATGTTTGTTGGCATGGTATTCTATTTGCATCTTTTTTTACTTTATAAAAAGTATCTTATGTGTGTGGGTGTTTCATCTGCATGGATTTGTGTGCAGCACATGGGTTCAGGGCCCACAGATGCCAGAAGAGGATGTCAGATCTCCAAGGACAGGAATCACTGAGCTGCTATGTCCCGAGGGCTGGGAATTGAACCTAGGACCTCTGGAAGAGCAGCCAGTATTCTCAACCACTCAGCCATCTCTCCACCCCTAGTCTTTTGGACTTTGACTTTATGAGTCTCAAATTTAAAGTAACAAACAGCTTATGCTTACACTCTTCTTTCTGGCCAATATGATACTCTTTGTCATACAACTGAAGTTCAGACCTTTTGTAATTGATACAACTATGTAAGGACTAAGATTTAAATCTATTGTATGCATTTCTTTTTACCTTTTGTCCTGCTTTCAGAGTGAGTGATAGTTCAGTCTTTTTAGCTTACAATGTAACTCTGTGGCAGAGAGCTCTCCCAGCATGTGGGAGTCCCTGAGTAGGACCTCTAGAAGAAGAAAAGAAGAGAGAGGAAGCCAAGGAGGGCGAGGTAGGAGGTGAGGGGGAGGGGAGGAGGAAAGGACTTTCCACCCTGGTTGGGTTTCCACAATCACCATCGTGCTTGGATGCTCTCTCAGGGTCCTTTATGACATGCTTCCTGGCAGTCTTTTCTTACCCTTGGCAACTTTAACCTAGATCCGAGTGTTCTTTCTCTAAGGAGTGCGGCTGCTCTGATAGACAACTGGGGTACTTAGGGATCCCCTGGACTCCCTTGTTTTCAGTAAAGTTGATACACATTAGGCTCTCTCCAGAGAGGCAGTTTAGAACTATGGAGGCAGGACCTGGTGTCCACTTTTCTGCATGGTCTTTTCTTTTCAGCTAATGAAAATTCAAATGCCCAGTAATCTGTAATTAACTAGTAATCTCCTGTGAGCAAGGTGATCTCTAGAGTACCAAGTGTGAAGTAGTCTGTCTTGTCAGATACAACCGATGGCTTAGCATCACCAGTGCTCTACTGACCACACCTTTTGTTCTTATTAAAATGGAATAGTCAACTATTGTCATCACCCAATTAGTGCCACCACCTTTATTTGTTTACCAGGCAGACCATGAGATGATACTGGCCCATTGCCCTTGACCTAGTCAACCCTCACAGAAGACTTAAGGACGCTACTTGGGAGGCATTTCCTTGCTGCTTTGTGCAGGTGGCTTTCTCATTGTTGCATAGACAGTGATGGGAACATCAGTAATTGTCAGGCAATGACTTCCAGGGCATCTTCGGAGCTGCCTGAAGGAAAGGGCAAATGATAGGTACTTAAGATACAAAAAAGGAAATTATCTTCAAAGCAAAGAAAAATTTCAATGTCTTTTCAATTGTTTAAAATCTCTCTGAAGCCTCTCAATGTCACGAAAATGTCTAATCGAGGTTCTGATGAGAATCTGCACATAACAATGAACACATACCTGTTCCCATATTATCAATGTTCCAGATGTTTCCTTTCAAGGGTTTGCAGTCATTATTAAATGGCAAAAATGCATAACTATAAATAAGTGGTAATAGTATGTAAATTCAGATATGAACCTTCAATCACTTTGGCTGAGTCATTTCAAAACACTTGTGGAGTGAAAGCTAGCAAGCTAATGCCCAGATGTTGGTAGAGCCTCAGAGTTAAAATACAGAATAAAACTCAGAGTGTCTGGGTTACTTTTCTGACACTCCTATCAAATAACCAACCCTGAATACTTTAGCCTTTTCCACCCATACGTAAGTCTAACTTTTAAAGTATCTACCTTCCTAAGCTGAACTCTGTGACCCCAAAATTCCTACTCCACTAAGAGAAGCAGGAGTGTAGTAGTTACTGTTTCAGTATGGCAAACAGAGAAAGTGAAGCTACTCCTGCTTGTGATGGTTTGCTTCAATCCCGTAAAAGCAGCTTCCCTTGTGGCGTTTCCATACTCTACTGTTGGCTCAGTCTAGCTCAAGCCAAGTGACACCAGTGAGAGGTCTCCATCTGTCTCTGCATTTGTACCCTTGTACCTGAACAATGCCCTTCACATCAGTACACTGGTGATCTGATGTTGATCTTGAGAACATAGACACAGTCTAGATAACAATGTATGGGGCAGAGGAAGGATTGGTCTAGACTTATAAAGTTATAAAATATAGACTGTTAAAATCCGGGTTCTGTTAGGACTAATGTAATAATAGCAGTGCTTGACTTCCCAGGCTTAATTTGTTTCTTGCTAATATTAAGTGTCAGTGCCCATACTGATGATAAGCAATACCCATCTCCTCAGCTGGCAAGATAGTCACCTATTGGGTGACGTCTCTTTCCCGTTACAGGAAGCACTGGAGCTCAGGCCTGATTCTAGCTCAATTGAAGAGTCTCCTCCTTCCACTGGAAACCTCCTTGGCTGGGTCCCAAACCGAAAAGGCATAATTCACTGAAATCCTAGAATACAAAGTTAAAAATAACAATGGTGTTTATCTTCAAAGATAAGTTGACATTTTTAATGCTTCAATTTTCTTATAAGTACATAGAATTGTTCAGAAGGTGACATCTGAAAAATCTTTAACTTGGGAGGCAGAGGCAGGCGGATTTCTGAGTTCGAGGCCAGCCTGGTCTACAGAGTGAGTTCCAGGACAGCCAGGGCTACACAGAGAAACCCTGTCTTGAAAAACAAAAACAAAAAAACAAAAAAAAACTTTGAAAGTTAATTATCCAACAATTCAGAATCTTATAACAAATTCAAAATGGCCTCCAAGACATGTAAGCATACTGCGCCTGTGTTGTAGTTAGCCTGTGGTTAACAGTGACAACTATACTGTGGGGAAAGAAAAGGTCAAATTTTCTTCCCGTGACTATTGAAATCAGCAAGTTTGAGTCTTCACTCCTCACCCTTCGATGCCTCGCCACTAACGTAGGCTCTCTTTGAGTAAAATACACTTTCTGTTCCCATAACCATTTAGCCTACCCATTAGTTAAGATAAGTCTACCCATTAGTTAAGATAAGTCTACCCATTAGTTAAGATAAGTCTACCCATTAATCTACTGCATTAGTTAAGACAGTGATTTTTGGTGGGAGTAAACAATTTGTCCCATTTATTCATTTATTTATTTATTTATTTATTTACTCTCTCTCTCTCTCGGAGACAGGGTTTCTCTGTGTAGCCCTGGCTGTCCTGGAACTCACTTTGTAGAATAGGCTGGCCTCGCCTCAAACTTACAGAGATCCACCTGCCTCCTGCCTTTACCTCCTGAATGCTGGGATAAAAGACGTGTGCCACCACTGCCTGACAATTCGTCTATATTCCTGAAGGGTAAGTTGATAATAATATCTGCTTTCAGATAACAGTAGGTTTAAAGAGGTAATCGTGTGAAATGCAATGCCGGCACACAGTAAGTGCTCAGTTAGTGATGACGAGTAGTAATTAGGAGATGCTGAGCATTAGTAAACACACATCTAAATGGGAGAGAGTGAGTATATGCAATACACATACTCAGATAAGTTCATCACTGTCTACTGTTTCCTGTGCCTGGAACTCTCTCCGGCCCACGCCTCCATGAATACATACTTCCCTTTCTTAGAGAAAGAGCTCTCCCATAACTTATTGACTAAGTCTCCATGGCACACTCTCTCTCTGTGTGTGTGTTCTGTAACAGTTACCATTCTAATTCAGGTCTTTAACCAGGGTGCTATGGACATTTGAGACCATGTACTTCTAAGCTGGAGAAAGGTAGACTGTCATAGGCATTGTAGAACGTTCCTCAGTATTTGCCCACTAGATGTCAACAACAACCTTTTCCCAGTGTTTTGACAGTTTTTTTTTAAATGTCCCCAGACATTAGCACATATCCCTTAGTAGGAGAGAAAAGCAAAATTTCCTGCTGTTGTTGAGAAACACTGTACTAGTTATTTTAATAAATGTTCTAAATATCCTAGCCACTCTTTGTCCATCTTTGTCACCATTTAATTCTTTATAGCTAGATGAGTTTGGATACACAGTTGACATTTAATAACTATCTTGAATAAATTTACATGTCTATTAATACACAAGGGATAGGAAAGATGAAAAATGTCTTTAGAGCATTTCTTATGCCTGATATTCTATTCATAATAAGTAAATACTTACTGGAAGTAATGATAAAACCAAATTTTTAAGTTCCAAGAGTTTGATTAGTAGAGTATGGCCATTATCAAGAAAGGGGGGATTATTCAATAAAGATCTTGTGTAAACATTGTCACCTGCGGCTTCATGTAACTGTCTGTGGAAAACTAACCCTTAGCTACCAGGCTCAAGGAGACATAGACTTACCAAAATAGGCCAAGTCTGATTCCTGTAGAGGTGAATAAATCAATTGCTTCTACTGACTTTCCATAGAAGGCTAGACTTGCCAAAGGAATGGTGATCAAATGTTCCAGTGACACCCAGAATTATGACATCAGAAGATTCCTTCACATAGCTTCCTGCCTGCTAACAAATCAAGCAGTTCAGTTCATATCTCTGGTAACAATTGAAGTGTTTTAGGGGTTTATTCTTGTCCGTGCCTTATTTTCACCATGACATATCTTACTCTATGAAGACCTAGAACTATCAATGTGCATAAAGCCGCACTCCTGACTCTTCCCACCTCACACACCATTTCCTCTTCATCTCCACCTCCCAGACTTGCTCTTATCAACAGCAAGTACTCCTGTCTGTCTACACCATGCTCCCACACAGACCAAAGTTCTCTGTGTCTGAACTTGATCTTAGCTAAAAGGCTAAGGAGAGACTTTCACATACGGATCTCATCTTACTTGGAATTCTTCCATGTTCTGGGATATTTCTAGTAATGCCTGGACCAGCTTTTTCCTGTTTCATCCAGACAGCCTTGACATTCCCAAATGGAGGAATGGAAGTTGTCAAAGGAGGACTACATTTTGTCTTGCTATTCTATTTCCTTGTCCTAGAGTTTCTCCTCTGCTGATCCTATCTTTAGGACTCCTTCTCACTGCCAGCTCTGGGCTTCTGAAGCCTCTGTTTGCTTCACTCAATGTCTGCCGTACGTTGTAGTGCTTTTAGTTGAACCCATCCTCCAGACTACAATAATCTTCAACTAACAACTTGTTCCGTTTCTATAGCTAATAACTAAGTGTTGAATGCTAGAGAGAATTTTTTAACTTTATGAAAGTCTTCGCACATTATACTGTTGTGCTTCAGAACTTAAGCTACAAAAAAACTGGCATCTACTCTAAGAATGAAGTTTATGTTGGATAAAGTCTTACCTCTATCATCTTTCTCTTACAAGGGTTTTCTGTGAATACATTGATCACAATTTCATCTTAGAGAAAACTCAGTTAAACTTACTGTAACATTCAGACAACTAATATAATTGCTGCCCATTGATAGCTAGCACAAGACGGACATCTAAACAGCTCCTTAAAATGGCAAAAAAAAAAAGTTTAATTTGGTGTGCTTGAGACAAGATAACAGTGGAAAGATGATGGGTTTGGGCATCAAAATTAGATATGAATTTTGACAGGATGTTATCACTAAAATTCTAAGCAGATCACCATTTGTCTGTAAAATGGCTTTAAAAACCACAAAGTGACATATCTTCAAGGCTACTATTCTTTAAGCTCTTTCAGTATTATTTTAGATGGTTTACTTGGCACAGATTGTGTCAAGTTTTCTGTGCAGCTGGTATAATGAAATCAAACAATAGACTTATCGGTGAAAATTGGCAACACTGTGTCACATATCATAAGACCACATGGGCTTGGTCTACAGCAGTATCTACAAAGCAATATAGACATAAATGTAACTAAGGAATAAAAGGATGGCAAAATCTCTAAATACGTCCTCTTAATAATAAGCCCTCAAATAATGATCTTTCAATAACTATCATATTCATAAAATACAAAGAAGATTATATCCCAAGAAAACATAACTATTACTATGCTTCATTTATTCATCCAGAAATTTTTTCTTGAGATTCTACCATGAGCCACATCCATGTTAAATATTAAAAAAACTAAGAAAAAAATACAGTTTCTGCCCTAGTAGACTTTACAGATTAGGATAAATTCTAGATGAGACCAGTCCATCTAAATGTAAAAGATAAACAGCCATTAACTACAAAGACATCTGATGCTTAGGGAGGTGGCAAACAGCAGCATATGCAAAGGCCCTTTGCCAGTTTAAAAAAAAAAAAAAAGATCAGAGCATAGAAATGTAGTTCTACAGCTGAGAAGAATGAAACCAAGCTACAGACTTTAAAGTCTGTCTTATGAACGAAACCCATCAAAGAATTTTAATTTCTCGGGACACAAATTTCCCTGATTTTTTTCTTTACAAATTTTATTCTTTGTATACATAGATTTGATCTCTACTTCACTCTTTTTTTTTTTTTTTTGGTTTTTTTTTTTTCGAGAGAGGTTTCTCTGTGTAGCCCTGGCTGTCCTGGAACTCACTCTGTAGACCAGGCTAGCCTCGAACTCTCGAACTCAAAAATCCACCTGCCTCTGCCTCCCAAGTGCTGGCATTAAAGCCATGTGCCACCACCACCCGGCTCTACTTCACTCTTATGATTTCCCTTTTTCTCATTTATTATTTTGCCTAATTTCCTTCTCTTTCTTTTTCCTTCCTTCCTTCCTTCCTTCCTTCTTCCTTTCTTCTCTTCCTTTCCTTCCCCTTTCCTTTCCCTTTCCTTCTCCTCCTTACATTTTTTCTTTCATTTTGTTTTCAGACAGGGTCTCTCCATATAGCTCTGGCTGCTCTGGAACTTGCTATGCAGACCAGGCTGCCCTCGAACTCAGAGACTGCCTGTCTGTGCTCCAGGAGTGCTGGGCTTAAGACATGCACCACCAAGCTCAGCTTAGTTTGCTTTTCTTATTCTAGTTTCTAAAGGTGAAAATCCAGCCATTGTCTTCAGACTTTTTGTCTGTTCCAGCATATTTAAGTCTATAAATTTCCAACAGTGAACTACTTTACCTGAATTCACAAATGTTAAATTTTTGCACTTTTCCTTCAGTTAATTTTTCCTTAAAATGTTTAATGCATACAAAAGTACAATTCTGGCATGGCTGTGCATGTGTACAACCCGTGGGAAGTTGAAGCAGGGTGGTCACAAGTTCCAACCAGTGAGACTCTGTCTCAAAAGCAAAACAAAAAATATTTTCCTTTGACCTATAAGTTGTTTATATCATTTTTCAAATATCTGAGAATTATTTAATTTATTTTTTTATTGTTTGTTTTGAAACAGGATTTCATTATGCAACCCTGCCTGCCATGGACCTCACCATGTAGACTAGGCGGACCTCAAACTCATAGAGATCCTCCCACTTCTCCCTCCAGACTAATTGTTCTCTTATATTTCTCTTATATCTCTCTGTATCATATGTGTCTGTATATCATATCTATCTGTCTGGGCATGCCAGAAGAGGACACTGGATCCTCTGGAACAGGAGACACAGGAAGTAGTAAGCCATCTAATGTGTGTACTGAGACTCAGTTCCTCCAGGAAAAACATAAGTGTTCTTAACCACTGAAACATCCTTAATTCTATTTTACCAGCGTGTTTCTCAAATTACCTGAATTTTTAACTGACTTTGAGGCCAGAATACAGACTGCCTCAGCCGTGCTCCACGTGTACTGGGGAAGCGTGTATCTTTTGCTACTGCTGGGTGACACGTTCTTTAAAGGTAATCAGTTGGCTGAGGCAGCTATTCACATCTGTGTACTTAGTTTTTAGCTTGTCCACTGATCAGAGGCAAAGGGAGGGGAGCAATGTTGAGGAACCCTGGGAGACATGTTTTTTAATTTTTATGGTCTTCCTTCAAATAACTTTATATGCCACTTTATATTGCAAAGGAATCTAATAAAAGTATATTATTTGTTATGTTGCCATAGTAAAATATAAATACAAAATTAAATTAAAAGCTGAATTTATTCTATCTGTTTGCACCTATGCTATGAATGATTCGAGAATGTTTCACTTAGCAGTTATCTTTGGGGGAGATTTTTAATGCAATAGACATATATTTGTTATTTTCAGTATTTTCTATAACATGAAGTAGGTCCAGGTTTTCATCAATTTTTTCCCTTTCGCCTGTAGGTTTATATTTTAAGTCAAGGTTCTCTAAAGTCACAGAACTTATGGAATGTCTCTCTATATTGAGGGAATTTGTTGTGATGACTTACAGTTTGTGGTCCAACTACCCCAATGATGGGCAGCTATGATTGGGAAGTCCAAGAATCTAGTAGTTGCTCAGTCCCACAAGGCTAGTTGTTTCAGCTGGTCTTCTGTAGGTTCCAACAGATGAGCTGACAAGTCAATGCAAGCAGGCGAGAAGAGTGAATCTTCCTTCTTCCAATTTTCTTATTTTATATGGGTCTCCAGCAGAAGGTATGGCCCAGAATAAAGGTGTGTACCACCACCCCTGGATCTAGGACTTGCTTTGTCCCAGGCTGACCTTGAACTCAGAGATCTCTTGGGATTAAAACTGTGTACTACCTTGTCTGAGCCTAAGCTTTTCAAGGCCAATATGGCTTAAGATCTCCATGCCAACATCCAGGTCAGAAACTTGTGTCTTCCCTCCTCAAGATCAGGATCACAGGTGAGCCTTCCAATTCTGGATTGTAGTTCATTCCAGATATAGTCCAGTTGCCAACCAGGAATAGCCATTAAAGTTTTCATTGAACGGGGCTAATGGGTTATATTCATCCAAGCTTTGTATCGCTTTAACTTTTGCATGGCATTTCCATTGACTACAAAATCCAAAGTTAACAGTTTTGTTTTCTTTTGCTCGTTTTAAGTGCTTTCCCAATTTTGCTCCACTATTTCCTGGCTTTCATTTTTTCCAATAAGAAGTCTGATGTGGGGGCTGGAGAGATGGCTCAGTGGTTAACAGCACTGACTGCTCTTCAGAGGTCCTGAGTTCAAATCCCAGCAACCACATGGTGGCTCACAACCACCCATAATGAGATTCGATGCCCTCTTCTGGTGTGTCTGAAGACAGCTACAGTGTACTCATAAATAAAATAAATAAACCTTTAAAAAAAAAAAAGAAGTCTGATGTGGCCAGGTGTGCTAGCACATGCCTTTAATGCCAGCACTTGGGAGACAGAGGCAGGCAGACCTGTCTGAGTTTAAAGCTAGCCTGAGCTACATAGTGAGTTCCAGGGTAGACAGGGCTCTATAATCAGACCATCTCTGAAGAAAGAAGAGGAAGAAAGGGAGGAAGAGGAGGAAGAGGAAGAGGAGAAGGAGGAGGAGGAGGAGGAAGAGGAGAAGGAAGAGGAGGAGGAAGAGGAGAGGAGGAGGAGAGCTCAGGAAGTATTCTTTTTACTTCTCTCTATAGTGAGTCTTTTCTGCTAGTTTATCTTTCTCACTGACACTAGGCAATTTGACTGTAGGGCAGACAGTGTATGTTCATCTTGCTTCTTACGTCTAAAATAAATTGACCCTTTTGAAACTGTGGGTCCGTACTGTTTGTTGCAGTTGGAATGTTTTCAGCCATTATTTCTCCAAGTGCTTCTTGCTGTCCCTTTTGGAATTCTGATTCCCTGTATCTTAAGCTGTCTAAATGTGTCCTGCAGCCCACGGTCTCCCTTTTTAAAGGTCTGCTTTCATTCTCCACTGTGTTTTAGTTTCCAATGCTGTCTTTACTCTTTGGGCTTGCAATACGTAATCTGTTCTTAACTCCTTCATTATTCCTTAGACACTGCTCTTTTTATCTCTTGAAGTCCAGTGTGGTTCTTCTTATCAGTCATCCCTGAATCTGCCCATCCATCCTTCCTTTTGCCTTCTTGAACATGTGGAGTACTTATAACAGAGGTGCTATTTTTCTTGTTTACTAATTCTTTCCTTTGTGCCTCTTCGCTGGTCTGTTTTAACTGAACTTTCTCCTGGTTATGGATATCTTTGCATACCAGGGAGTGTTTTATCTGAATGCCAGACAATGAAAATTTTACATTGCAGGATAATTTCATTTTTAAGTCTTCTGAAACCTTATGGGTTTTAGTTTGGAACATAGAAAACAGCTTGGATTTTTAGAAAACTGGTTTTATGCTTCCTTAAGCTATATCACCAGAACCTTTCATTTAGTATTAATCTGTCTTTTTTTACAATATACAATATAATTCAATAATCTATGGATTTGAAAGAGTCTTTGCTCATGATGTTGTGAATATGAATTGGACCCAAACCTGTGAATTTATTTACTATATGAAATATTAGAAGAAGAAGAAGAAGAAGAAGAAGAAGAAGAAGAAGAAGAAGAAG
>NW_021604635.1:4792882-4843942 GCF_004785775.1 Grammomys surdaster | reverse complement strand
AAGAAGAAGAAGAAGAAGAAGAAGAAGAAGAAGAAGAAGAAGAAGAAATCCTAAGTTGGCGTTGTAGCTTGGTGGTAGAGCACTTGCCTGGCATGTACAGGGCCCTGGGCTCAGCTCCAGTACTGCAAGGAGAGACGGAAAACGGGAAATCCCTGTTGTTTACAACATGAATGAGCCTCTCGAAGACACTATGTTAAATAAAATAAGCCAGGCACAGCAAAATAGACACCACATGCCTTACTTGCGTACTGAGAGCTAAAAGCTTAACCATGTAAGAGAAGAGAGTAAAACAGCAATTATCAGAGGAGTATAAAGCTTCAGTAGAAAAAGAAATTTTAAGAATCTTCTGAATACCGTGAAGATTATAGTAAGTTACAAATGGATAATTTTAAGTGTTCTTACTACAAAAGTATATGAGATAATATATGAAAATTTTATCACCCAGTACATAGACATATTCCAACTGTACCCAGTAAATGTGTACAACTATTATTCATCAACTTAACCAAAAATGCACCAAATAATGATAGACATACAGAAGCTAATCGTGTGCTCTTAGGTACTACTGAAATGGAAGGCTGAATGAATTGGAAGGCTGGTTGTTCCTACGGCACACAGAGTTTATCCTGATTCGTACTGACTTAGGTCCTAACACAGATGCTAATATACCCACTGTGCATTACTGATGGGACAGCAGTTGACAAGGAGTCTTACCCAAAGCTTAAAGAACAAAGATCTATGTCTTCCTCAAGAAACAGGGTCTCACTATGCAGCCTTGGCTGGCCTAGAATTCACTCAATAAACCAGGCAGGACTCAACCCCATAGATATTCTATGTATCTACCTCCTAAATGCCAAAATTATAGGGAACTGTTGCCGTGCAGGCCTGAAAAATGTTTTTAAAGAAAACTGTAATAACTTGTAATTCAGATCATCTAGCTAATGGACTCAAGTGTTATTTAAAAAAAAAAAAGGCTGGAAGACAATCTTATTAACTGCTGCTAACTGTCAAGTTACCCAAGAGATGGATTCAGAAATGACAGTGTACCACAAGAATAAATGTGGATAGGTGACCACAAAATCAAATTTCACGTATATGACAACTTGGAGAGCCATAGAATTTTGATTTTCTCTGAACATATTTGACTCTCCTTAAACCTCTGTAGAGGTTTTTCAGTGATGTCCTTTACTAAATGTGTTAAGAGACCGTGGCTTCCTAAACTGTGGAGTCATGTAACTAAGTGAGACATCTAACAACCACCAGAGGTTTCTAAACACACAGCGATCAGCACATGATAAACCTGACACGTATCTGGTGGTGCTTGCTTTTCTTGTACTTGTACTCTCACTGTAGCCTTGGTTCTGAGTGCACAACACACATTGCACATCATCAAGACACACAATGCCAGAACATCCCAACTCAGATTTGAGACGGTAGGTTATTAACTGCAGTGTGTTGTATGTGCAAAATTCCCTGCTTCTTATAGAAATATTACAGGATAATTATACCAAACAATGATTTTTACTGTTTCCCATTGCCATCCCTCAGCATGTAACAAATAGTATATTTTTTAATTGCACCATGTCAGAATGTTTGACTTCTACAGTTGATGTTTCAGTTGCTGACTTTAATTTCATTTTTTAACTATTAAATGAATTTGTAAAGATGCAGTCACTTATGTATATGAGCACCCTATTTGCACGTGTGCCTGCATAACAGAAGAGCACATCAGACAGAGGAGGACATCCGATCCCATCATAGATGGCTGTGCACCATGCTGTTGCTGGGAATTGAACTCGGGACCTCTGGATGACCAGCAAATGCTCTCAACCGCTGAACCTTCTCTCTAGCCCTATTAAATGAATTTTGCCTTGGGATTAGGATAGAATCTCCAACAACTGCTGAAACATTACATAATAGTTGTATTTAAAGATATGCCCTATTATAGACCAGCATAAAGGAGCCTGATCGATTTCTCTCCACCCCACTCCTGGTTTCTTGCCCAGAATCCTAAAGAATTCTTTATTCTAAAAACTGAAGAACTTAACCACGATGTCGTCATTGGTGTTGCTCTATAGGAGCATTGCCGTGAATACGGTGTGTCCTTTTAACCCATATATTTTTTCATTGTTTTTATATCATTGAGAACATTTGTCCTTGTACATTCTGTGTTGTCTAGTTCAAGGTATTTATTGATCCTGTGCAGAGCATTGTGCCTCCACCATGAATATTATGTTTAACAGTTTTGATAGGTTTGCCTTTCCCTCCGAGTTCTCTGATTACTTCAAGCCTGTCCTCTACGTCAGCGATTTGGTTTCATTTCTCTAGTCTGCTTTTTCCATGGTTTTAGAACTTGTCCTTTAATCCTTTACCACGCTTTGATCCTTGTTTCCTTACTTCTTTCAACAGTTAGTTACTATCTACTGCATAGTAGACAAGGTTCCAAGTCCTGGACATATGGCAGTAGGCCGGCAAAATCAGCCGTATGTTTTCAATACATTGTTCCTGTGTTTTTACATTGCTTAGCTCTGCAGCACGAAATACTTACGTAAATGTTTTCTCCCCCAAGATTACATTTTATCTCATACCACGCACATCATCCATCTTAACAGTCATCTTCCTTCCTTCCTCCTCCTCTTTTCCTTTCTTCCTTCCTTCCACTTATAGGAGCAACCTACGTGACCCTCGCTGCCTTTTTTTGCTTCTATTTAGCAATCAAAATCTTGCTGAGTTTATTTCATGTATTAATTTGTTATCACTCAAATACAATTGCACCCCAAAATCTGAATAACTTTTTTTTAATAAAAAAAAAAATATTCTTGCTTGTAAGATGGTAGAGAAGCTGCCAATAGGCCGTGCCTGCCATCTTGGCTCACCTGAACATGCACACTCTAAGGTCCTGGTGTGACTGCAACACAAGGCACTACCTCACCTGGCTATGAAGCAGGCACATCTGATTCACTCCAGACTGAAGTGATTAGTGAAGCTCGTAAGGACTTTCTTACAACTCCTTGCTGTTGCGTGGCTTCTGGAGAATGACAGGCACTACAGCATGGGCGGGGCTCTGCAAAGGCCAGAACACCAAGTGCATTGGCTGGCACACAATCCACCGATCAGACCTAGTAACATCACGGCCTACACATTTGTCTACACTTGGAAAACTTTGAGAGCCCCAGATTTGGGCACTTCAATATTAAGACCCAAAGTGTCTGACTACCTTTATCACAGACTATATGCTTACCGAGAAGTAGGTAAGAGTAAATCCATCAATTTCTAATTTTTCCTGGCTAAAATCTACCCCTTAATTACAAGAGATGTAAGAACAGAAGTGTAAGACACCCAAACAGAAATATGGGGAGGCCTCAGCGATGCAAACAGCCACTACAATGTCAAACTTCACACCTTTCAAAACTGTGCAATAACAAGCTAAGTCGTATCTTGGCGGCAGAATAAGGTGTTCTAACCAATCAATACTGTGGCTGAAGTCACATTATCATCATACCACATATCACAACACATTAACAGTAAGTATAATTTAACATTTGCTAAATGAAGACTAAAGGTTTTGTAGTGTCTCAGAATTTTGTGGAAAATATTAACTTCCTGAAAGCATTAGAGTTCTTGAGGGGATTTGTGTGTGTGCACATGTATGGAAGTGTTTTCCTTGGTCATTCTTCATCTTACTTTTTAAGATATTGTCTCCTATTGAGCCTGAATCTGGTGCTCATAGGTTCAGCTAGACTTTGGGGATCCTCCCTCCTCCAACCTTCCAAGCCTAGGGTTACAGGGTCCCAGACTTTTGTTAAGTGCTGGATCTGCATTTATGTCCCCATGCTTCAGAGGCAGGTATTTTACTGATTGGGCCATCTCTCTAGCCTAAATTCTTAATTTAGTTCTTAATTAAAACCTCTTTTGCTTTGTTCAGTAAAAATTTAATTTCTGAAAAATAACTGTTTTTTCGAACTTTGTGCCCCACCCCTGCCTTTTAAGAAAAAAAATCTTGTCTACATTGTACATACATCAAACCAAATGGCTTAACTTTTAGCCCATCTCTTCTTTCCCTAGACCCTTGTCCACTGAATATTACTGCTCTCCTTGCCAGCGCCCCCTAATACTTTAGGTCCTGTCTTTTGAGTGCATCGTGTGTATCTTCAATGGCATTGCCGGCTGTTGGAAGCTGGTTCTGTGTGGATGCTTTGAATTATCCAGAAACCTTAAAAGTTAGTTTGAGAAGTATGTCTCTCTGGCCTCTGAACTTAGCTGCGGTATTTGGTCGGGACGTAACGAGCTTCCGTTGTTCTCGGATGAGCCTATTTGCCTGGGGTTTTGCCTGAGATTCCTCGACATTCGTTTTCTGTTAGATAACGACACTACGGGCAACATCGCGAGGAACCGGACCCACTCTCCTACTGTTTAGACTGTGAGCCTCTCAAAACCCGTGATCAATGTTAAAGTCCCTTATGTTAAAGGCCACTCCGAAACCTAGTTACCCGTCAGTTACCAGGGCCTCCGGAGCTGCAGACGCTCAAGGATGTTGACAGGGCAGCTAGGATTTACCTGCCGGAGGCCCAGTCGCTATGGTAACAGCTAGCCGCAAATGCGCTTGCGCTAAAATCTTGCGCCGTAAAGAAACAAGGGCATTACGACCTTGGCTATTTGCGGCAGCGACGTGACTTAAGGCCGCCCTTCGTTGCGCCTTGTTGAGTTCGAATGCGAAGGCGGGAGTGAGGGCGGGAGTGCTCCTGCTGGTCCTCCCGGCGGAATGACCCAGTCGGTGGTCGTACAGGGTGAGCTACCCCCGCCGGCGGGGACGGGTCGCTGCGGAGCGCAGTCACCCGTTTACCTTCCTAATGCGCTCCTCTCTCTTCCTCGCTGCTGGCTGCAGTCGGACAGTGCGGGAACCAGATCGGCTGCTGCTTCTGGGACCTGGCGCTGAGGGAGCACGCCGCGGTCAATCAGGTACCCGCCCCCACCTGCCCGTCACCCGGACCTGCCCGCAGAGTTCACCTGAGGCTTGGGGAGGGGTGCTTTGGATCCTGGTCGGGGCCCTAGCTGACCTGGAACTCGCTGTGTAGACCATGCTAGTTCTCGAATTTGCAGCGATCTGTCTGTCTGTGCTTCCCCACGACCACGACTATCATGCCCAGCTCACTTGGGCTTTTTAATCTGTACCATAAATTGCATAGGATCTTCTCATGTGGAACGTGGCTAGTTTCTTTTTAAACCCGTGTTGTTGTAAGTCACAGGTAAAAAGCACTCGCCAAAGAGTTTGGTTTTAAGTTTCCCTAATCCTTAGCAGTCTTCTTCTCCTCCACCACCACCACCTGCACTTCCTCCCCCTTGTTTTGAAAGACCGTAGATGCTATAGGTGATGTCAAACTTAGGAGTTCTCTTGGCGTTTTACCCTTAGATGCAATTGGAAGAGTCGACCTAGGTTTCTTTTTCTTAGAGCCCTTTCAGTGTTGTAGAATTGCTACAGTTACAAGGGCTTTAGAGAAAATAAACTTAAATGCTATAGTTTGCTTTGTTTCTAGAAAGGAATTTATGACGATGCAATTAGCAGCTTCTTCAGGAATGTGGATACCAGGTAAGCGGGTGAAAGTCTGTCTCTGCTTGTTAGGAATCCTTTCCCTGTCAGCAGAATGGAAGGATTCCTTAAAGGATAAACAAACAGTCCCCAGCTAAGACCGTGTCTCCTTTGTCTGCTGTTCTGATTGAAAGTGGATTCTCATGTCTCATTTTCATACCGTTCTGCAGAACAGCAGGCTTCCTTGACTGACTTCAGTAAGCCAAAAAGAACCTTTAAAGAGACTCTCAGTATTTTGAAATGATGTGTCAGTCTGGGAAAACTGCCGTTTTCACTGAGGGTACCTACCGTGTTATGAGTCTAGCAGTGACCAGTTTTTGAAAGGTTTTGCGGATTCTTTGCCCTAAGAATATGCTGAGAAGAAAGGTGGCAACTGCTCACAGCATGCGTCACTTTTTGTTTACTGTAAGATACAAGTGTGAGGATTCTTTTAACATTTCAGATATGCCCGTGGTCTAATGTTGTCATACACTTTCAAAGTTCTTTATAAACCAGCTGTAGTGGACTTGTCCTGACAATTACGATTAAATATCGGGCTTTTCCAACTTGGTAGAAATTTAGTTTGAATTGGTTTGACTAGGTATTGGAGCTGTTATCTTCTCAGGAAACATGACTTTTTGTTTTGTTTTGTTTTTAATGAATCCCAGAGCCTCCAGGACAGTCAGGTTAGGCAAATTCAAAGAACCGGGAGGTTAAAACTTGGAAAGTCATTGTTAGTGGTGGACAATATAAACTCAGGCTAGATAGTCCTTTTGAGTCATAAGCATACTTTTTTTGTTGTTTGGAAGAACTCTGCCAAAGCAACATGCTATTCAGAAGGTGTGAGATTAAGGATTAAAGTGAGTTTCCATACTGGCAGGCAGCGTTGTGATTACAGGAAGAGGGCTGTTCTTTAGATTACTTTACTTATTTGAGACTTAGAATATTGTCTCCCTTACATAGGTACTCGAACTTGCCTTTGCAATATTCCTTTCACATGCTTCCCTTCCTGGTTCCACCTCCAGCCTCCCTTTCTTGATAGCCGATTATTACAGAGTTGAATGGACAGGAGATCATGAGGGGGACTAAGAGACAGGCTGAGGTAGTGGCAGAGGTCACCCGTGACATGAAAACAGGAAGCTCTGGGATAGGAGGGCACAAGAGGGCATGGTAAGAGGGGGAGAGAAACAACAACAAAATGTTGTTTAAGAAATGATAGAATGAAACCAAATTCTCTCTAAGTTAATGAAAGAAAATGTATTACATATTGACAGTTGGTCTTAAGACTGGGTTTTCTTTCAAGTTAATCCTTTTGAATAACATGTGATAAAGAGCTACCAACAGTCGACACTGGCAAACTGTTTCTATGACAACCCAGACCCTAAGGCCTCGCTGCAGCGACTCGCCTGCCCTCGTGGATAGTGGGCATGGGAGTGGGAATGGCAGATACAACTCTGTTCAGCAAGATAGGAGCTAATGGAATTGTCCTGAGGATTACTCGTTCCTGGTCTGTGCTGCCTGTGGTTAGCCAGCTTAGCCAGCGTCTCTCCGTCTAGTCTCTGTCTTGTGAGCTACATTGACTGGTACACTGTATATATGCATAGGTTTCAGTACTTTCACTAAACTATATATAGCTATGATATAAATCAGTTAACATGTGAGGCTGCAGCAGAAGACCTAATTAGCAGTAACTTAAACAAGAAAGATACACATTTATCTCACACAACTGGAACTCAGATATTCTGGGTTCAGAAAAATGCCTCAAAAACAGGGACTGAGACTGGCAAGATGGCTCCACAGGTCAAGGTGCTTGCTGCCGAGCTGAAGCCGTGAGTTCGATCCCCTGGATCAATATGGGAGAAAGAGAGAGCTGCCTTATGTGTAATGAAAGTATCACTAGCAGCCCTGACAAATCTTACAGCCCTTTCTCAATTTCCTCACCTTTCAGAGCGGTTGGGGATGGTGGCAGTATTTCCAGAGGAAGAATATCTTCTTTGAAAGCACGGGTAAGATACATCCTCTGGGATTTTTACTTTGTAACATGGCAGTGGCATTTGAGTTCATTGTCTCTCTACAGTTTATTTTTCCTTTCTGGTTGTTAACTGGTCTCTGACTATTAGAAAAAGAAAGGCAGTTAAGACTAGGTAAGGAACTGAGGTGCTGCAGTTCAGACTCCAGAAAGACTAGAGCAGTAGGGTGGCTCCTGAAAACTGTTTTTCTCTGGGTAATCTCTGGTGGAAAACAAAACTGAAGGAGAAACTGTCTGCGCATCAGGGCAGTCGATGAGTATGGTGAACAGTGGAGGGAGCCCCTGTGAAGCCTGGACTCACCTGTGATCACAGAGCACCAGGCTCCTGAGGAGAGAATGGAAGGGCTCTCCAGGAATGTGCTCCTTTATCCTCTCCTAGTAGTGTCCTCGTTCCCTTCCGCTGCTCACTGACGTGATGGTAAGAAAGAGCTCAGTTATGTGTGTGGAGAGCTGGCATCCCAATGTCAGAGAGAAAGAAACTGAACGACAGTGGGCTAGATAACACTGAATCACAGGTATGCGGGTGGCTGTGAACCCTGTCATACCCCAGCAGGCACACGGAATGCTGTAAATCCTGTGTTCTGGTCATTATCACGCAGCTCTGGAAGGGAGTCTAGACTTCTGCCTTACTAGAACAGTTGCGACTGCAGACTGGGATGCCTGAGGCGAAGAATCAAAAACACTCCCAACTTTTGGTTGCTTCTCAAAGGAAGGAGAAACCAAGCGCTCCGTGTGCCTCAGGGAAGATCAGAAGAGCTAGGTGGGTTACTAGGGCAGTGCCGATCCTGTCAGAGCCCACTCAGGTAGGCCCACATTAGAGTGTGTGCTCTCCATGTTGTTTCCATGACAGAAAGCAAAGCAGTCACAGGTGCTGTGGCTCACCTATCTGGAAACTTCCATGCTCAGTACCAAATCTGGTTTGGAACAAGACTGATGTAATGTTTTATAATCTTAGACAATTTGTAAACAATTTTTCTGTTCAGTCAAGACTCTTGTTTGTGTAATGTCTACATTTAAGGAAAAAATTACATATTATTCAATACATCCTTGAAAAGCCCTAGAATTAACCAATCCCCACCCCTAATAACTTATTTATGTTTTTAAAAAAGGAGCACAATTATAAACATAATTGTGAGAGAGCAGAGAGAGCTGTCAGCGTCAGCAGTTCTTCTTGCTGCTGTTGCAGAGCAGATCAGAATACAGCACTGAGGCAGATTGACAGCTGCCCACAGCTCCAGGGCAGTCCCACACCTCTGGCCTCCTCGGACACCTGCAGTCATGTCCATACACACATGCATGCGTGAAAACACACACTAAAAAAATCATAATAATAAAAAACCTTTAAACAACATTTACATGAGGCCGGAGAGATGGCGTCAAGGTTAAGATCACTGTCTGCTCTTCTAGAGAACTCAGGGTTTGAGTTCAGAATCTCTGTTACAGGAGATTCAGTGATGTCATGGCCTCTGCAGGAACTAGGGATGAACGTGCTGTGAAGCATGAACATGATATGATAGGAACAGACATGACACACGGAGGCAAAGCACCCAGACACAGAAGTAAAACTAATGGGTTAAAACAAACAAAAACCCTTCCAATAATCCTGTTTCAGCCTCCTGAGTGCTATGAAGTTACGGGTACGGGCACGTGTCTCCACATCCAACATCTTTGAAAAAAAAATGTTAAAAAACAGTTGCAGTCTTTGATTCATGATCTGTCCATTGTGTCCCTTCATAGGGTTTCTCTTGCTGGAATAAAACACAGTGACCAGAGTAATGTGTGGGGGAAGGGTTTGTCTCACTTACACTCCATGCCTTAGCTGAGCTTCAGAGTCAGGGTAGGGACTCCAGGTAGGAGTCGGAAGCAGGACCTGAAGCTGCTTGCTGGCTCTGCCCTCGAGGCTTGCTCAGCCTGCTTTCTTACACCACCAGGACCACCTACCCAGGTGGTAGCCCCACCTGAAGTGCACTGGGTTAAGTAGGCTACGTCAATAAATTCTCTCCTTGCATAATGGTATCCAGGTACTTGGAGAAGTGGAAGATGATTGGCAAATATGATGAGTAAGGCAAAATTTAACAGTTCTTTCAGCTTTTGAAGTGTTGGCTGTAACGTGGCTCTGTTGTTTTTACAAGAGTTGGGCCATTTCTGTTCACTCACAGAAGCTTCAGGCATTGCAGTGTCAGTGCATCCCTTCAGTTTGCTGAGCTGTGATAGTTTCTCTCGGATTCGGAAAGATGTGGATCGGATCAGCAGCAGACCAATAGTGACTAAGGCACCTTGCACAAGTGCATGTGTGTGTAAATTTGGCTTTGGACATTTTTGGGTTTTTAAATTTTTAAATTCTGAAGATTTGGAAATTTTATAACTTCTCAGTCCAATCTAGAGCGGTTTGTTGTTGCACAGAGTGAGAGAGGACAATAGTTCAGAACAACGATTTGTTTCTTTGTGAGTATCTCATTACGCACCCGGTGTTCAAGCTTATCCACCTTCCAGTTTGCTTCACATGCTGGACGGCCACTACATGGTTCACATTAAATTCTTTGACAGCTTTCCTTTGGAAAGTAAAAAAGAAAACCAGAAGGAGGGAACACCTAGTCCTAGGAGGAAGGAGCACGTGGTCCTATTGGCAAACCATTCCTGCTTATATTGGCTGTATCTCTGTTAACTTTATCTCTCATGTTCTTCTTTCTAGCGTGGATTATCTCCCGTCAGCATAGTCAGAGCCTATGAATTTGCCTGTGCATTACTTGAGCACAGTGAAGGAGCCTTGTCACCTTTACCAGCTGTCTAGTACCTTGGCTTTAGCAATTAGCTCGCTTGAACTGGACATTTCTTAGCTGTAATTGTTCCATTTTAATTTCTAGTGAGAAAACGCATTAATACATCCTACGCTTATTGAAATTTTTTTCTGGCCAGAATTGCCATCTAGATTTCTAAGACCCTGTCAGAATTCAGTTGAAAGGATTACTGGGTTCCTTTGTTCCCTACTGGCCCCTTTTGGAATAGAGTTAAGAGTCAGAATCCACTTTTTAATTAGGTTTCATCATTTTGAGCTGGATGAAATTACCTTTTTAATCCTTACAATAGATTACATAAAGAAAATTTTTAATCTAAAATTGTGAAAAAGAATAATATAACTTATAGCTCATGAATTCTTGAGTTTATAGAGTAGATTACTAAAGAAAATGTTAAATTTAAATTCTCTTTTCAGGCTGTTTTGATTGACATGGAAGAAGGGGTAGTGAATGAAATTCTCCAAGGCCCACTGAGAGACGTGTTTGATAGCAAACAGCTCATCACTGATATCTCTGGCTCGGGAAATAATTGGTGAGACTGTACTGCATGTCATTTGAAAAGGCTGAGTATTCATTTCCATATCCGGATCTGCCCTGAGTAGCGAGTAGCGGAGGCAGGCCATAGTCCGCCTTTCTGCCTCATCCTCCGTGATTAACTAATGACGATGCTTCCAAGCGCTGCCCGGCATGGCTTTTACTCCTCTTTGTACTTTCTTGTTGTTTAGCCGAAAATGAATCATGAGAACCTGATACACTCTTATTCTTAAAGGTTTTAAGTATTTTTAAAAACTATTTGCTTATGTTACTTGATTCCTCAACTTTTCCTGTTTGTGTAAATCAACAGAGTTAACAGAAAGATGTAAGGCAAACGACTCTCCTCTTTTCCAACCTGAGTCAGAGGCTGACTCTTAAATATGTAATCTCTTCTATGGGAAAATGTACCCCAACAGTTAATTGATTTTTTTTTTCTTGCTTAAAAATAAAATAATTTCCCATTGTTTTCCAGTTACTTGGGTTCACATGTAGAGTTCAGATATATAGTTTTATTATAGCATGAATTTGGATTCTATGTGTCAGGCGACTAGGCATCTTAGTTAGGGTTTTACTGCTGTGAACACACAGTTCAGAGTTTAAATGGAAATAAGAAAAGTATACCTGAATTCTTAATTTCTATAATTTATTTGGCAAAAAAATTGAAAATAAAGTTTTAAAAACTATAGTTAGTACTGCTTGCTTATAAGGATATTTGAGAATTATTGGCATGTAGTATATGATGAATAGGATTTATTATATGATAGATTTCTTAGTACAATTTAAATAGTTCTCCATTTTTCTTCAATCTTTTTTAGATTGAGGAAATAATAAAATCATAAAATAATAATCAAGGATTTTTTTTTGGATTTTTGAGATGGGTTTCTCTGTGTAGCCCTGGCTGTCCTGGAACTCACTCTGTAGACCAGGCAGTCCTCGAACTCAGAAATCCGCCTGCCTCTGCCTCCCAAGTGCTGGGATTAAAGGCGTGCGCCACCACCGCCTGGCTTGGATTTCTTTTTAATTTGTATTTTTATTTTCAGGGCTGTGGGTCACAAAGTTTTTGGAAGTCTTTACTGGGAACAGATTTTAGAGAAACTCCGGAAGTCGGCAGAGCAGTGCGACTGCTTACAGTGCTTCTTCATCATCCACTCCATGGGAGGAGGTAACGGCCACTAGTGGTAACGCTCCCTGCAAGCGAGCGAGCGAGCGAGAGCTCATGCTCCAACTTAAGCCTCTTGTCAGACCCGATGCTGGCTTAGCATACACTAGCAGACGCGTCCTGTCTTCTCACAGTGAGACATGGTATCAGCCACAGGGCTTGTGCTCAAGGACTAAATCAGCTGAGCAGAAACACTCTTATATATTCATATATTGTGCTGGGCCACGTTCATGGCTGGCCTAGGATACGTATGCCCAAGAGATGTAGGTTGGATGCCTGTAGCGTGTATGTATGCTTCAGTGTCGGTACACTTGAGCTTTTCATCTTAAAATGTTGTGAAATTAGAACTGAGGAGACAGTTTAGGGGTACTGTGTTCATGCTCACGCATGAGGGCCTGAGTGGGAGTGTCAGAACCCACATCAAAAAGCGGGGGTGGGGCCCATGCTTCTAATTCCAGAACCAGGGAACAAGAGACAGACGGGCTCCTGGGCGCACACAGGACTCTTGCTGTCAAGCAGAAAGGAGACTGGCGCTTGGCTAACGCCTGGTGCTGTCTTTGCCCTCCATCTGCACACACATACACAGTGCTTGAGCACGGCACACAGTGGAGCACGCGCACAGCAGTATATAGATTCTCTTGTAATGTTTGCAGCCGCCCTCCAATATAGTATGTAGGTGCTTTTGAGACATGCTTAGCTCCAGCTGGGTTTGTTAGTTCTTTATCCCAAGTAGAGTCGAGCTTTTCTGGCATGTTCTCATGTGGCTTGCTGGTAAGGATGCTAATCCTCTTCTGTTAACCACCTTCAACCTCCGCTCCACACACTCTAGCCTGAGCTGGAGACATGAGCTGTGTTGCTCTGTCTCCCAGAGAAGTCTGTAATTAAAAATGGAATTATTTTGCTCTATTATTGATAAAACAGAAACAAAATGATGTGCTAATTTTAAGTCATAGTAACAAGATCTGGAGGAAAAAATAATAAATTTTTCTTTCTAAAACTGATTTAAGACTAGGTAATGGAGTTACAGAAATTAAATACATAAATAGATAAATAAATAAACAGGCTCATGTCTTAGACTTCTGGGTTTATGTTGGCTAAATGTTGCCCATGCCCTGCTCCTGGAGCCTTGGCTTTACACTCTGATCACAACGAACAATGTGTGTGTGTGTGTGTGTGTGTGTGTGTGTGTACGTATTTATTTTTACACACATATAATTTTCATGCAACAACATAGCATGCACACGCCCTATAAGACAAGATTCTGAAAACTACGTATTTAAACTGCATTTGACACATTACTACTTTTTACTGTTTCTGCTTGTAAACTCTCGTCATCACCAGTTTCATAGAACTAAGTTGTAGGATCCAGTTTTCTCCTTTAGTCTTAACATTTTCTGACTTTGTGACTTTAGACATCAGAAAGTTACTGTTGAGATTTCCAGAGTTTCTGCTCTTAAATAAGTGGTGATAGCATGTTGTGTTTGAAACTTTGTAAGTTCCAGGGGGGTCGTGTTTTATTGGCTGTTAGAAGTTACTTGATGACAATTTTCTGTATTATTGAAATGGTATGTATCTTGAGAGCAAAGCTGTCAAAATAGGTTTTTGTTTTGTTTTTTTAAGTTGCTATCAGGAATACTGGAGGCCGTACTGGTTGAAGTTTTCATATTCAGTTCTTTTAGTATCTAGTGATTAAAATACAAAACAAAACAAAAAAAAGATTAGAGACAGCCGTCCCAGACGGGTGCTCAGAGCCCGAGATGGAATTCTGAACTTGAACCCTGGCAGCCTGGCTTGTGCTCTCTCTGAGTTGAAAATTACACCTACAAATAAAGTATTCTGGGTTCCTCAGAATTATACTTCTAACCATTCGGGTTGTTTCCTTTTGAAATTGTAATTCTCAGGAACAGGCTCTGGGCTTGGCACGTTTCTGTTAAAGGTGCTTGAAGATGAATTCCCAGAAGTGTACCGGTTTGTGACAGCGGTTTATCCTTCCAGCGAGGACGATGTCATCACCTCGCCTTATAACAGCATGCTGGCCATGAGGGAGCTCAGTGAGCACGCAGACTGTGTGCTGCCCATTGACAACCAAGTAAGAAGTGGCGCTGAACGTCACGGGTGGATCTCAGATAAATGCCATTCTTTGTCACGTCCCTTTGTGCTTGTTCAGTACTTTAACCTTTTCCAGCTAAGAGTACAAATAAGTTTACAGTTTTTTTTTCTTGCTAGGAAAATATCACCTAAGTCTCACTAATAGTTTCTCACCCAATTTTTTTTTTTCTCTCAAGTCTTTATTTGACATCATTAGCAAAATTGATCTTGTGGTAAATTCTGGAAAGTTGGGCTCAGCTGTGAAGCCTAAGAGTCTCATTACTTCGAACATGGGCGCTGTTAAAACGCGCCACAAGAAGCCCTTCGACGCCATGAACAACATTGTGGCGAACCTGCTCCTCAGCCTGACAAGGTAGCCCTCTCAGAACACCTGCAAAAGCACCCAGCTTGGTGCTGTCACGCTTACTGTGCCGCATTCCTTTGTTTATTTCAGGAGACTATTAAATCTAGCCCTTGAGTGTATTGAAGCAAGCACCGGACCACTCAGCTATAGGCCCAGTAGGCTTTAAAGTTCTTCTAAGTCATAGGGACTTTCTTCCTTTTTTTTTCTTCAGATTGGTCTGACACCAGTTTATTAGTTCCTCGAGAATTTCTAACAACAGATTTAGTCATACTCGCCCTCCGAGTCCCTCTTCCTACCCAACTTCCTGTCTGATTTCCCCCGCCCCCCCGGATCACGGCCAATTTGTGCTGCCCAGACGCTCGTTTTGTGTTATATTTTCATGTGCTGGGGTAATAACCCAGCACTTCTCCAGCTTTGTTATGTAGGACATCGTGGGTGTCCCGTGATAGGCAGTCTCAGTGTAGTCATGCTGCCGCTGCTGTAAACCAGCTCATCTGTACATCTCTGTCATCCGATCCAAAACATTTCCATGCTTGGGGCTCAAGCTCAAGCTTTTAAGATCACAATTATGATCTGTGATTATGTTTTAAACAGACCCTTAATACATTTAATAAAATTTCCACAGTGAATAATTGACCTGTGTGTGTTTAACTCAATATAAAGTCTGTTTAAATGAGATGCTTTTCAATGTGTAATGAGCAGGTGTGATAGATGCTGCTTGCACTTTAGAAATCTAGAAATAAGGTTTGCTAAGGATTATGTTGTATTTTAACTCGCTCTACTCACGACTGTCTGTGATTCAGAAACGAGAGCTCTGTCCTGCTCTGTTGACCAGTGCAGCCAAGGATCTGAGAACATAGACTGCCGAATTACCGTCTTAAATGAAAGTCTGTCTCATTGTCCTCCGTTGGCCTTCCAGCTCTGCGAGGTTTGAGGGCTCCCTCAATATGGACCTGAATGAGATCAGCATGAACTTGGTCCCTTTCCCGAAGCTTCATTATCTCGTGTCAAGCCTGACACCTCTCTACACGCTGGCCGATGTTAACATTCCCCCCCGAAGGTGAGGTGCAGCTGGGTTCCATTGCCCGAGAGCTTTTCAGGGAAAGTTTGTATTAACTCAGGTTATTTGTATCAGGTTATTACTGGTGAGAATCATAAAAAACATAGCTGGTGACAGTCATTTCTCATTAGTCAAATATTTCTTTAGAAGTAAATTGTTTTAAAATGTGAGTATTAAACTGAGACCTGGTAACTAAATGTTTAGGCTTCTAAAGATGAACAGGATGCAGCAGGTTTGAGTGCTGACTTCATCCCCAGCTATAAGACCCCGGGCAGAGTCTTAAATCCTCTGTCACTGTTTGTGGGGTAGATGAAGAGTTGTGCTTTAAGTTCTTACCACAGTCACACCCCATGGAGGCTTTTATATAGTACCTGTTTTATATAGTAGCTGTCATTCTCAGGTCACCCACCTCAAGTTGCTCTTAGCATCAGGCATGATAACACACTCATAATCCCAGATCTCAGGAGGTAGAGACAGGCATATCTCTGAGTTAGACGCCAGCTTGGTCTACGTGTGAGTTCCTGTCTCAAAAAAAAAAAAAAATGCTCTTAGGCCAGACATGGTAGTGCACACCTCTAATGTGAGTTCTTAGGGGTTAGAGGAAGGATGTTCACGGGTTCCAGGACAGCCTGGAAACCATAGTGATGCCCTCTTAGAAAAAACAAACTCCTGTCTGGAGGTGTCTCTCGCCTGCTTGCCTAGCATTCATGAAATCCTGGGAACCCCCAGAACCCACATGATGGCTCCCAACTATCTGTAACCCCAGTTCTAGGGGTTCTGATGGCCTCCTCAGGCCTCAGAGATTACCAGGCACTGATGGTGCACAGACACACACAGGTAAAACACATACACACTCATGTACGGTGATGATGGGCTTGAAACACCCGTGCTGGTGTTCACTGCTGAAAGAGGTAGAAGGGTCTCCCGAACTCTAATAGGAAGACTCTAAATGAAAGACTTTTTATTGTTAACTTTACTACATTTTAGATTTTTATTTTGTGTGTACTATGGTGTGTTTGAAGGGCAGAGAACAGCTTGTGGGATTGAGTTCTCTTCATCATCTTGGCAATGATGGGCCCAGGAATTGAGCCCAGGCTGTCAGGCTTGACAATGGCAAGTTCCTTTACCTGCTAAGCCATCTTGTGGGCTCAAAGGGTTTTTGTCATTGTTCTAAGGGTCTTTTTTTTTTTAAATTATGTGTATGTTGTGGATATGTATATGCGAGTGAATGAATACAGGTGCCTGCAGAGGCCACGGGCAGCAGATCCCCTAGTAGTGTGTTGTAAGCTGCCCTATGTAGGTGCTAGGAATCAAACTCATGTTTTCTGAAAAAGAAATACCTGCCTTTAGCCACTGAGCCATTTCTCCACCCCTCATATACTCTTTTTTTTTTTTTTAATGGTTAAATTTTTGGAAAGTTAACAGTTCTATATTTAATGAATATTACAGGTAATATTAGTAAATTTTACTTATGTGAATAGCAAGTGGCCCGTTGTGCCAGGCAGTAGATAGGACTCCTTATCTGTCAGGGATCCTGTAATGATCTCAACAAGAGAAGTCCTGTGTAGAGTATGGATCACAACATTGACTGTCCACTAGTATCGTTAGAACTCATTGTGTTTAAGAAGAATGAGCTTTTTAATGTAGACACACTGACACACCCAGTGTAAATTGGTAGTAAACTCTTTTTTCTTGTTGTTTTTTTGTTTTGTTTTTCATATTTTCAAGACAAGGTTTCTCTGAGAAGCCCAGGCTGTCCTGGAACTCACTCTGTGGACCAGGCTGGCCTCAAGCTCACAGAGATCCACCTGCCTCCCAAGTGCTAGGATGTGCCACCACCGCCCAGCAGTGGTAAACTATTTTGTAATGGAATGTCTATATTTAAAGTTAATCCTTATATCTAAGTTCAGCATAATGAAAAGGAATGTGTTTGACTTGGTTCTTGAACTTGAATATTTCAAAGTCAGTGAAGTAATCGGCTTGGTATATTTAGACAGAAATGATAGTTGTATCAACATTTTTAATTTTAATCATGACAATTTGTGCTGGCTGTTTTTCTTTAAAGTGTGCTAGTAAAAATCCACAAGGAACTTTTAAATGTTGCACGGACTGGCCTTGGTCTCGTTTTCTGTTGTTGAGGGTTTCCTGGGTTTTGTTTGGTCTTCTACATCTGCTGTTGTATGGGTGACCCACAGCCATCATGCCAGTGTGCATGTTACAAGGCCATGTAGAAGAAGGTATGTTTTGATGAACACTGGCCGTTTCCTTGTAGGTTGGATCAGATGTTTTCAGACGCCTTTAGTAAAGATCACCAGCTCATCCAAGCAGACCCCAGACACAGTCTCTACCTCGCCTGCGCCCTCATCGTTAGAGGAAACGTACAGATTTCTGATCTTCGCAGAAATATTGAAAGGTTTGGGTTTTTTGTTGTTGTTTGGTTGATTTTTTGTTTTGTTTTGTTTTGTTTTTTAGGTTTTTCAAGACAGGGTTTCTCTGTGGAGCCCTGGCTGTCCTGGAACTCACTCTGTAGACCAGGCTGGCCTCAAACTCAGAAATCCACCTGCCTCTGCCTCCCAAGTGCTGGGATTAAAGGCGTGCCCCACCACTGCCCGGCTTGGTTTTTTATTTTTAAGATAATTTATGTGTACAGTTTGGGACAATGTAATAGTTACAAAAGCCTTTGTTTAAATTACCATAAAAATGTAACCTTAGGTTAGTGACTCTTCGGGTACAGAGCCTTGTTTTGTAAGCATGAAGTGTGTGCGTCATCATTCTGTCACGTGATGCGGCCTGTTCTAGACACAGATGGCGGATCCCAGCGGCACAGCTGGACCAGTGCAGCTGCTCCTGCCCCTGTTTAGTGTATGTGGGCTGAGCTGCTGTGAGGTGGCAGTTTTAGTAACGTAGTTATTACCTTTGGGGTTTTGAATCTCAGATTAAAACCTGCTCTGCAGTTTGTCTCCTGGAACCAAGAAGGCTGGAAGACTAGCCTGTGCTCTGTCCCACCTGTGGGCCACTCACACTCGTTGCTAGCATTAGCCAATAACACGTGTGTCAAGCCCACCTTCATGGAGCTAAGAGAAAGGTTCATGCGGCTCTACAAGAAAAAGGTAAGTACACTCCTTTGTTGACTGCATTTACTTTGGCTAAGACATATTACACCACTGGGATTCAGGGCTAAAGCTGTCCGGAATATTTCTTACCTAGTTGCAATGCAAGAGACGTTCACCTGTGCTATTTCAAATATAAATGAGAAATTCCATGTATTTGTAGGACTTAGGCAGTATACTAATTTTGTTTTCAAAAAATCATTCTTTGACAATTCCACATGTGTATAGGGCATGTTTTGAGTATTTCACCCCACCCTGCCTTCACTCATCCTCCCCTTCCCTTTGGACCCCCTTTACCCAACAAATCCCCCCCTTTCCTAATGACACAGTTTGGGATTTTCCTGAAGCATATGCAACTTACCAGTGGCTACATCACTGAGCAAGAATGGCTCCGCCTTCCACAGCTCTGCATTAGAGGTGGGGCCTCATGCGCCCCTCCCCAGTCATGTCACACCACTGACAGGCGTCGTCTGTGCAGGAGGCCATAGCTGCTGTGAGTTCAGAGCACTGTGGCATGCCATGTCCAGAGCACACGCTCTCATGATGCTCTGCCATCCTCCAGCTCTTACGTTCCTTCTGCGTGTCTTCTGCAGTGTTCTCCGAGCCTTGCTGGGTCAGGGGTGTGGGGGAGGGGATTCTATAGTGTCCGTTTATAAGAAGGTGCTCAGCAGTTGCTATTCCTCACATTTTGACCAGTTACATGTCTCTTGCACTGTCCACTGGAAGAAAGGAAAAAATGCTTCTGTGGCCACCATTGCAAGCAGCACTAATCTATGGATATAAGTACAAATGGACGGTTTTATAACATGTCCATGTAGCAAGACAATGGTAAAAGTTTTATATCCTATAACCTTGTGAGTCCTGGGCTTTTGGCCTGGGTTACAGCCAAGCCCGTAGGGAGGGAGTCTCAACTCCAGTTGGAAACTGGTTGAGACTGCCCACATCAGTCCCGGCACTCTTGCACTGGTGAACACATCTTTAGGCACAATATTTATTTGACTTAAGTTCCCACTTCCATTTTAAAGCTGATGGCCTATTTATTTAATCTTTCGCTATTTCCTATGTACATAGAACGGCTTTGATCATATTTCCCAGCATCCTCTTTTTCTCCGCCATCTGAACTCCTGTTCTTCAGAGTCTTCCTCCTACTTTTGCTGTGTGTGTGTCGTACCCCACTGTAACTAGGGTTCCTTGAATGAACGAGGGTGGGGTTACTTAAGGCTATTTACAGGTGGGCCCCATGCACCCCTTCCCCTGCAACCATTAGCTGCTGTAGCTCCCAAGGAGAGGTGGGCAAATGGCCTGTCATTTTAGCAGTATTTGCTAGAACTTTGTGGGATTGCTGTCTGTCTTAGAGTTCCTGGGATGGTAATTGCGATGTTTCAATTACAGGCGCACCTCCATCACTACCTGCAAGTTGATGGAATGGAGGAGAGCACTTTTACAGAAGCTGTGTCCTCTCTGTCAGCACTCATACAGGAGTACAGTGACCTCGACGCCACCAAGAGCCTGCCCATGCCGGACGTGCCCAGGCTGAGCGTGGCCTTGTGAGGGAGGAAGCCCACAAGGAGCCTGCCCGTGCCGGACGTGCCCAGGCTGAGCGTGGCCTTGTGAGGGAGGAAGCCCACAAAGAGCCTGCCTGTGCCAGACGTGCCCAGGCTGAGCGTGGCCTTGTGAGGGAGGAAGCCCACAAAGAGCCTGCCTGTGCCAGATGTGCCCAGGCCGAGCGTGGCCTTGTGAGGAAGGAAGTTCAGAAAGCAAATGTTACTTTTTTCTGATTCTCATCAGGTTTCGTCCCCTTTCTGTTTCAGCATTTTTTTTCTGACTCAGGAAGCCCAGTTTGTTTTTTCACAGTATCAGGAAGTATTTTATCTAAGATGATGGTTTCTATTTTATTACAGTCTTTTATACCAGTGTGTGATACCACTTCTAGCAATTGCCAACATTAAGATAAGGGAGAGCCCGACATGGTGGTATACAAATGTAATCCCAGTGTGGCTACATGCAGGAGGACGTGTTCAGGGCCAGCCTGGGCTACACAGCAGGAGCCGACGTGGGGTGGAGGAGTGGCACTTCCTCCCTGGGCTTTACTAGTATCTTTTTTTTTTTTCCAAATAAGGAACTTTATTGTAATTCCACCCTCTAGCCACTACCTGGTGCTACTATTTATTTATTTATTTATTTATTTAAATCTCCAAATTTTATTCCCCTCCTTGTCTACCCTCCAACTGTCCACATCCCATACCTTCTCCCCACCCCCTGTCTCCACAGGGATGTCCCCACCCCTGATCCCCCACCCCACCAGACCTCTAAACTCCCTGGGGCCTCCAGTCTCTTGAGGGTTAGGAGCATCTTCTCTGACTGAACCCAGACCCGGCAGTCCCCTGCTGTGTATGTGTTGGGGGCCTCATACCAGCTGGTGTTTGCTGCCTGGTTGGTGGGCCAGTGTCTGAGAGATCTCGGGAGTCCAGGTTAATTGAGACTGCTGGTCTTCCTACAGGGTCGCCCTCCTCTTCAGCTTCTTTCAACTTTTCCCTAATTCAGCCACAGGGGTCAGTAGCTTCTGTTCATTGATTGGGTGCAAATATCTGCATCTGACTCTTGCAGCTGCTTGTTGGGTCTTTCGGAGGGCAGTCATGGTAGGTCCCTTTATACAAGCGCTCCTTAGCCTCAGTAATAGTGTCAGGCCTTGGGACCTCCCCTTGAGCTGGATCCCACTTTGGGCCTGTCACTGGACCTCCATTTCCTCAGGCTGCTCTCCATTTCCATTCCTGTAGTTCTCTCAGACAGGAACAATTATGGGTCAGAGTTTTGACTGGGATGGCAACCCCCTCCCTCACCTGGCGCCCTGTCTTCCTGCTGGAGGGGGCTCTATAGTTTTGTTTGTGTCTTTTGCAGACCTTTGCACAGTGAGGAGCACCTCAGGAAAGATGTACATATCCCCTCTATATTTATACTGTATACTTTCATACTCTATTTAAATGCTAGGAAAGTAGGTCCTAGGAGTGGAGGAACATAATATAATGTCTGGACTTTTCAGGGTAGTTTTTGTTCTTTGAGTAATAACATGTTTATAGTCCAAAGAATCACAACTTGGCATCCAGTCACTTTTATAATAAACGGTTTAGAAGCAACTGTGTAAACGGCTGCTTATGATGGTTGAGCATGTGACCGTCGCACACTTCATCTTCCGTGTGCGCGGAAGTCACTCCGGTCACCGCACCTCTCTCGTGAGTCGTTAATGTTGTTTTCAGTGCAGTTTATATTTCAAATCCATTGGTTGGTTTATCTTTCAAGGAAATAATTTTAAGGGAAAAATTCTTTTCAAGCAAAAATAATCCGGTGTGTGCTTCCTTACTACTATTTTCTGTTTCTTTTCTTCCTGAGTGATTGTTCTGTGTTTATTTTTGTCTTAGAAGTTTAGACTTTGTATTACAGTGTTTGGTATAAAAACTGCAGTATTACAGTTATTGACAGTATCACAGGCATTCTATTTTCTCCTTCCTAGAAGACTCTCAACTGACTACAGAACAGGGTGGTGATGATTATAGACGCATTTATAATACAATCTCACTTATTTCTAAGACTCTTGCTGCTCCTCTACTAATTATGTGATAGGATCTGATAGACTCTATTGCCAAGTACAAAATAAAATTTTAAATTGTGTCTTTTTATAGCTACGTAAAATGCTTTTTGAGACAGGGTTTCTCTGTAGCCATGGCTGTCCTGGAACCCACTTTGTAGACCAGGTTGACCTCAAACTCACAGAGATCTGGCTGCCTCTGCCTCCCATGTCCTGGGATCAAAGGCACGATATTTTTCATTATGTATGGAATCCTTACCTGGAGCCATTTATCTGTGCATTATATAATTATAGGCTATACTCGAGAAATGAGTTCTATGTAAAATTTTTCAAGCATTCATTTTTGTTTTATTAGTATATGCTTTAGAAAATTCTATTGTCACAAATATAGCAAGCAAAGAATAGTCACTCTCTGTGTTTTAAATACCTTAAGTAAGCTTTTCGCCCTTGTGTATCCACTCCAGGGTTTTCATTATGACATGATTGACTTAGCCTTAACCTTTCCTCCCTGTTTGGCTCTATAGAATCCTGAGCTCAGAAAATATATCTCCTGGTTCTCTGCAGTCCCTCTGACACACACAAGATGTGACCCACAGCATCTGCCACTCAAACGACCCTTCACTGTGGCAGTCGAACCTAACAGTAATCATTTTAGACTTGTTGGGGACACAGCATCTCTTGTCCAGGCAGACTCCACAGAAAGTGGGTCTGTAACTCTGAGTACTTGAGCATCCAGAAAAAACAAATTTTTCAGCTTTGGGGAGTTGGAAAGTGGGTTGACATGTTTCTCCTCTAGGGATCTGAAAAGGAACAAAGTTAAAAGGTTATTCTTTAGGTTTAATTACAGTAATTTAATAATTTTTCAGAGTGCCTTATGACAGATATTAGATATAGTTATTTCTCAGGCACTAATAATGTTGAGTTTCAGAGCTGAGACGAGCTGCTGAGGTACCTGCTAAACATCACAGCGGACCTGGCCTCCAGGTTCTCCCAGCATCCCTCAGTCCCTGCCTGTTACAGGGCATGGCTGGCACACCCCGCCCTCTACCCTGAACTCTCCAGCCCAGGGACTGGGCTTCTCTCCCTCAGAGGCTCTTCCCTATATAATCCAGACATTTTGGTCACAGCTCTTTCTGTCCCTATGGTCCTCTTTATGAAATGCCGTCACCTTCCCACTCTGTCATACTATCAGATTCTCATGTTTCTTGTTCTGTCCTTCATTCAGTTCTACAATAAACGAAAATGTCTTGTTTTGTTTCATTTCAAGAGCTATGCCTTATTAAGTATTTATTTACCTAAGACTTAGCAGCTCCCTTACTACGCGTCCCACAGTTTGGGGTGGTGGTGAATAGGTGAACGATGTGCTGTGTGCACAAGCACGGTGTCATGGTTACGCTGAGGAGGCATCACGCTGTCCCTGTCATCAGGCAGCACGTGTTTCAAAGAGACTGACATTTTCTCACAGCTGTGCTTTGTTCACTGTGGACTCAACTCACCACCTGACTCCCAACATGCCAAGTTCAGAATGTACGTTAAAGAAATGCATTGAGGTAACAAATTGAGGTACTGTTTACTAATCTGGACGCAGAGGCAAAGGGCTGTGTCTCTGAATTCAAGGCCAGTCTGGTCTACGTAGTGAGTTCCAGTTCAGCCAGGGTTATAGAAAGAGACTCTGCCTCCAAAAAAAAAAAAGAAAAAAGAAAAAAAGATAATTCTCTTGCCTCAATTAAGAATAGGGCCATCTCTACAGTTTTATGCCAGTTTTAGGATAGCATGGTCCTTTGGCAAGCTTACTCTATAACGCACAGAGCATTTTGGTGTGGTCCTCCAAGACAACTAGTCGTATGTAACTAAGTCGTATGTATGTATGTCTGTCTGTCTATGATCAGAACTTCCGTTTTCATAGCTATGGTGTAACAGCTGGAATTTTATGTTCACTATTTTGGTTACACTTCTGTAATTAATGTGAGCAAGGAAAAAGAACCAAGAAAGGTCTACTCTGAAGGAACAGTATGCACGGAGGGTACAAGAGGCTGGGTGTTCAAGACCTGCACTGACAGGACGGACACCTAGAGTGTTTAATGTCTCTCAAGGTGAAGCTTTCCCTGCAGAGTTGAGCTAGATTAATACCTGTCACCCTCTGAGATAACTTGACTTTGAGTGTCACGGTCAGGTGGTTTTGTTTGATGAGATCCCAGCATAGCCCTCCCTCCAGAACATGTGCACATTAACTCCTTACCACTGAGTCATAATTCAGTGAGGTCTGCTCACACTTTACCTTCACTGCCTTTGATGTGTTCCTGCCGCAGGGCTGGAGGTAGCACAGCCTCTTCTCCGTTCTCATTTCACAGTTGCCGTTGTCGTTGGTTACGCGGTTAGAGATCCCCATCCCGCACGTTCTGGAGCAGGGGGTCCACTTTGTTGCTTGCACAAGACATTTTTTCTTCCAAGTAAGTGGGAGATTCCTATAAGCTAAAATAAGTGGAGGAAGTGCATACGTATGCGGATATGTGCTTACCTGGACTCGGGTTTTAAGCATTAAGTCGGTATTTAAAAGTTCTAAGGCTTTTTGCGTGAAAGGGTAAAAGCTTACACTTTTAAGTCCCCATTCCCTTCCAGCTACCTGAATTACCTTCCAGTCAGGTGTGCCCATGCAGTTTCCTAGAGGGTCAAGGCTTTACCTGTTTGTATCATTCTGCCTCGCCCATCCTCAGAGTATCGGGCCTCGTGTTCCGATCAGTGTCTGTCTGTTGTGTGGATGATGTTCATTTAGCAAATACATAAGTATTTGGTAAGATTAGGGAATTCAGGACATTAATCAGAATTGTGCGGGCTTTCTTTCCTCGAGACATAGTGTTGCCGTGTAGCTCACTCTGCCCTCTAACTCGTGACCCTTCTGCCTTCCACACGTCAGGAGAACATGCGTGCATCACCATGCCTTGATGTAAGCAGTATGATCTTAGTACTTACAATTCATGATTCGTCAAATCTGAAATAAAATCCTATTTAAGGATGACACGATAAACTCAGCTCTCTTCCACCTCTTTAAATACAGTCTTAGAAAACTTTAAGATGAGGCACACGGGCATCAGGGTGGATTGCAGGTCAGGACAGCTGTGGTCAGTTCTCTCTGCCCCCCCCCCCCCATTATGTGGGGCTTAAATTCAGGTCAGCAGCCTTGCGTGGCAAGACTCACTGGCCCATCTTAAGAAACTGTAACTGAATTAAAGTTTATAAACCAAGTCATTGCAATTTCTGTTTCATCTAGCTTGTCACATCCCCTGTCAGGCCCCCAGTATTCTCTACACTCGCCACTTAAAATCACCTGTGAGATACTCAGGGAAGCAACTGCGCATGAGCCGTGAGTGGGGAACTGGACACCCCTCCCTGCACCCTCTGCCTGCTGCTCAGAAGAAACCAGAAAGAAGACAGATAATGTTCCATCTCTGTGAAAATCCATTACGGGACTGTTGTACTCCAGTGGACCAGACCCTTGGCTCAAATTAGTAAACAGCATTGCTTTAATGTACATCCTGAACTTGACATTTTAGGAGTAAGGCGGTGAGTTGAGAAAGTTAACAAAGCACAGATTTAAGAAAATATCAGTCACATTGAAATGTGTGCTGCCTGTTGACAGGGGCAGCGTGATGCTTCCTTCAGTGTAACCATGACACCTTGCTTGTGCACATAGCTGAGCAACAGGAAGCAGAAACAAAGATACATGCACGGTAGACAATGGTTAAAGACCTCAATGCAGGAAGCATATTACAAGCCTAGCACACATCCACAATAAGTAAAGGTAGCTTAGATTATTGTATGACTAGTGACCCTGCTCACAGTAAAAGCAAGGCCTGTGGGTCAGGAACTTGTTCAACATTCATTTAAAGACAAAGGAATTATGGGATTAATAAAACAAAAGCTTGGGCTGGAGAGATGGCTCAGTGGTTAAGAGCACTGACTGCACTTCCAGAGGTCCTGAGTTCAAATCCCAGCAACCACATGGTGGCTCACAACCATCTGTAATGAGATCTGATGCCCTCTTCTGGTGTGTCTGAAGACAGCTACAGTGTATTCAAATATAATAAATAAATCTTTACAAAAAAATAAAACAAAAGCTTTCTGTTTGTGAGCACTGAGAAAAGCAAGGAGGGATTACACCACTGCCGGCTTTGTACTGACCCAGCAGAAGCTAGATCCCATGGTAGATCATATTATCACAGGAACATTCTAAAGGCATATGCTTTCGTTGATGTGAAGGCCAGGTTTCTGTGTGGTCAGGAATGCAGGTTTACAGGTCAGCAATGGAGAGTCTTGGTAGACTGAACATACCCTTTGAAACACTGAGGCCTTAGTCTCAAATACCAAAGTTAGGAGGTTGGCTCTGGTTTTTTGTAGTTTACTGTTTCAGGGTTCTTAGGAACATTACTAATGGCATTCTGTTAGCTGAAAGACCATGTAAACAATCTGGTAATTTTTTTTTAATTAACTGACATAAGCAGAATCCCTGAGGATTTATTCTTTCATATTTTTAAATATCTAAAACCCATTTCTCTTATAATTTTTACTGGTTAAGAACATAATGAAGTAAGCCTAGAGGGACTCCTGTCTGGAAAATTCTCTGTTGAGTGAGTTAAAACATCATTTACACCTGCATCTAGGTGCTCAAGATAAATAATAGCAGTCTTATTTGCTTTCTTGACTACATACATAGACTTAAAGTGTTGAGAATGCTGTAGCTGTTCCCACAGCTTTGAAAATGATATTTTAAACCTCAAAAATGTGTTACTCCCAAAAAAAGTTTTATAACTCAACTTTCCATTTCTCCTGGTACCATATTAAAAACTTTGGAAACACAAGAACTGGTCAAACTTCTTGCTCATAATAGATTACAAATGACAGGGTTTTTTTTTTCTTTTTAAAAGGTGCTTGTGAACAGTATTTGTTCAGTTTTCCTAAGGGAGTGAGAATACGCAGAGGTGTGAGATTTTAGAAGTTCCCTGATCTAGTAAGTTTTTAAAATCAGAGTATTTTATTCTCAACACCAAAATGTAAAGTTTTCTTTTCAGATACTCGGAATATACCTGCCTGAGGCAAACACTTCAATGCTAACTGACTATAAATCTCTAGCCAGTAAGTTCTTATTGCCTGTGGAGCATAAAGGAACGAGAAAGAAGCACAGGAGGACATCCAGGAGGTGATCCTGGGGAACAGCCCTGCAGAGGAGCACCTGGCATTGTTTTGTAGCTTGCTGAGCGCCCATGCTGCAGGATTCTCCGGCCGCACTTTGGTGGATCAGTCTTCCTTCCCCCTTTAGCTGCAGAACAGTTGTTGCCAGCCAGCTTGGGGATGAAGCGGGGTGTGCACCCAATGGCCCCACTCACACAGAGGCAGCTGAACAGTGGGTGGGGCTGAAACACTTGGCCATTCTGATAATGGACCCTGTTGAACTCACATCCAACTGCCATGAGATCTAAAAAGGAAAAAACAGATTGTCAAAAAAGAAAACTATATAATATATATAGTTTGGTTAGATAGACCTACTCCAGTGTAACTGTCTCTTATGAATATAGTTCTTAATTCCTTAAGCCTCTTTTAGAATCTCCTCCCGGGAAACATCTATGGAAAGGTTTGTCGTGTGGTGGCCACACACACCTTAGTTTCAGCATTCCGGAGGTCTGCAGATCTCAAGGTCAAGGCCAGCCAAGTCTACAGGTTGAGTTCTAAGACATCCAAAGCTATACAAGAAATCCTTCTTGAAAAAGCAAAGAAGAGGAGGAAGAGGAAGTAGAGGAGAAGGAGGAGTCCTAAGCTTGCAGTGAAATAGTTATAAATAAGTGTTGATACCTAATGAGATAATTCTACTCAGATACACTAATACAAGCCAGACAGCATCCATAGGCAGACTGGAGAAACCAGAGTTTACCTGCAGTACTGCAAGGTAACTGAAAACAGGAGGAGTCATGGAAATCCTCCAAGGGCTGGTCTTCCCTTCAGGACCAGCAATTTCACTGTGTCCCACCAACCCCTCGGGAATGGCTGGAGTATTTTTAAAGAATCTGAAAAGTCAAGACACTGTGATGTGATAGGCATCGTCACTGGTGAGTGACATCATCAGTGGGACAGTTAGCCATGGCTGAAACTGATGCCTTAGCATGACTTGGGCGGCACAGACAGCAGCTGTGCTCTGCCTTTCCTGCACTTATCAGAATAATAAAGCTGCCTCAACAGTGTTAACAGGCACAGTAAAGTATGCCAACTTTATTAAACCCTACCCATTTATGTTTAATATTTCATATGACAAAGTAAATCAAGTATTCAGTATGCAAAAGTACAATAGTGGTCTTAGACAATACTACTGTTAGAAGACCAGGAGTCAAGTTTTCAGTCGGGACATTTCTTAAGTAGCTCTCAGATCAACCATGGGTGTTCAGACTTGGGTACTGTGGAGGGATTTTCTTGAAAATGAACAGAAGCTTGTCCAATAGTCACTTCTAAGAAAACAGCTCAAAGTGTTTGTTGCCAGTGATGGAACTCACACTTCTGAGTAATAGAATTTTGTATAGACTAGAATAGAAAACTCCACTGCTACGACTTCTATCAGATGTATTAACTTTCTGCTGAGAGTGGTGGTTTAAAATACATAGTGAGATAACACTCGAATAGCCACACAATGGGAAACCGATACTTTCCAAACACACAGAGACAAAACCATGCACCAACTCCAGGTGACTTTGTATTTGTTTTGTAAGATAGGGTCTTCCCCTCGGTTCCATTTGCAGAACCCACATGGCAACTCCAGTGTCAGAGGATCAAGTACCCTCTTTTGACTGCTGAGAGAGACCAGTTGCATGTGTGGTGCAAAGGCATACATGTAAGCTGAACAACCATATACATAAAAATAAAAAAATGTTAAAATAAAAAAACAAGGTTTCCCCAGGTAGCCCAGGCTGGCCTCGAACTCCCAATCCCACCTCCACCCGTCAGTACTAGAATTACCTGTGAGACAGAATTTAACTTACAGTAGAATTAAAGTTCATTGATTAGTCTCAGATGCAGGTAATTTCTAAGGAGCTACCTCTTGTCACACTTGGATATATGAGAAGTGTGGGTGTGAGGGCCTGCAAAGCATGGTGACACGGCCCACCCTCTTCTAATTGTGTATCTGTGTGGAGCCGCTTTCCTCAGATTTCAACCACAAAAACAACAGCTTGAAGAAGAAGCAAATGGATCTACTCACCTGTTGAGCCAGACGTTAGGGAAATTTTCAATAGTGTAAAAAGGTATCCCCTTCACTAAAATTTTCTTTGCTATAAGTAATGGTCTTTTTAAGGAAAATATTATTTTTAAAGAAAATGTATCATTCCTATCAGCTCGTAGATGTGTTATATTTAAATGAACTTTTAAATTACAAATCCATTGACTATCAATTGACAAGAAGCTCACGTTAGCCGAAGCTCCGGTCCTCAGTGATTTCTAAGACTTTAGAACAGATGTACAACCAGTGTTCTTGGTCAGAGATCAGCAAATTCTCTATACAAATCTGAATAGCTTAGTCATTGTAGGCTACGTGGTCTCTACCCTGTTCTGCCTCTGTGCAGCAGGCAGAGTCTCTGCAAACGGTGGAGCTGTCTTCTGATGAGGCACCAGCTACAGATCAAACTGTGGTCTAGGTCTAGGTCTCTCTGGCCAATAGTTTGAGGTCCTGCATTCCCACTTGAACTTTCGTGTGGTGACTAGACGTCTGGCTTTTGTCAGAAATGTTATGTATCCTAAATGATTTGTCATTCTGGATTGTCGTCAGCATGCTGTTGTTTTAGATGGTCTGACTCAGACATGAACTGAGACCCACAGAGCCCAGAGTCAGGTTTTGCTTTGCAAATGTTCGGTGATGAGTATGAGGACCCGGTGGTTAATCAGATAAGGAACAAAGCAGAAAGTGAATACCATGTCTATGTCTTCATGTCTACGTCCTCATGTCTACGTCCTCATGTTTTACATCATACATTTTAAAAGAAGATTCCTTTCTCCTTACAGGAGCGGCTGAATTTGGATTTATTTCAAACAGTATTAACAAAAGCTGCCATTTTAAAGCCAGACCCTATAGACAATCTTTTCTATATTCTGTATGAAAAGCAGTTACCTGAGACAGGCTTGGTGGCACACGCCTTTAAATCCAGCACTCAAGGCAGAGACAGGTGGATCTCTATGAATTCTAAGGCAGCTCGGTCTATATAGCAAGTTTCAGGACAACCAGGGTCAAGTAGGGAGACCTTGCCTCAAAAAAAAAAAGAAGGAAGAGGAGGAGGAGGAGGAGGAGGAGGAGGAGGAGGAGGAGGAGGAGGAGGAGGAGGAGGAGGAGGAGGAGGAGGAGAAGGAGAAGGAGAAGGAGAAGAAGAAGAAGAAGAAGAAGAAAGATGAAACAAAAACTCAGCTGAGCATTTTACTTTAATACAATAAAAAGTAATAGGCTTTCAAATATGTATCTATGGACTTCATATGTCATCCAGTAAAACTGAGCCATCCCACAGGTACACAAAACCTAAATCCATCTTGTATTTAGCCAAACTGAATTCTCTACTCTGAATTAACAGTTATAGGAGGAGAAATGTGTCTCAATTCAGCCTTTTCCAATGAGCCCCGAAGACACTTACATGCACACACGCCTGTCTCGTACCTAGGCTTGTCCCCCGAGTAGTCACAGTACAGGCCTTTGTGTGGGTCACAGATCTCGGCTTCCGTACAGATGTCTCCGGGTTGCTTGGCACAGATTTTGCAGCACCCACAGCCATCTCTCACCAAGCTCACCCCAGGAGGACAAGTGGGCTTCTGAGGGGGGCACCTGCAGGGCCAGTGGCAGACCTCTTCACGCTGATACACTTCCAGCGCTGCTCCAGGCCATCCTCCAGGGGTCGTGTCCGGTGGCACACTGCCCTGTGCCCTGCAGCAGAGCTTCATTTGGTGATAAAGGTGACGTTAGAAGAGGATCCTGAGACTACTCATGGGTCTGGAGGAGATATGTGCCAAACAGGTGGGCTACAGTCTGTTAAGTATTTGACATGGCTACTCCCACCTTCAGTTGATTTCCAATTCATCATTCTCCCCACCCCCCACCCCCCCCCACCCTCGGTAAGAATATAATTTCAAGTCTCAGCTTAAACTTAAAATTAAAAATCCCTAAGTCTTAGTTTCAGTTTACACTCAAATATTAGATGCCCCCGAGGAACATCCCAGGAGGAGCACATTCCAAAGACTCAAACAGACATTCCAGGAAGAGAGACCCAAGATAAGAGTTTATCAGGGAGATGAGCTCTTAACACAAGTACACCTGGATAAACAGAAGCCACTTAAGCTAACCCTCTTTGTGGTAAAAGATAAAGTGCAAATTTGAGTTACTTAGAAACCGGGCATGGAAACAGAAGCCAGGCCTGGGAATGGCTGTTTGAAATCTTTTATGGTTATTGTTTAAGAAGTAATTAACTGTCCTTGTGAACTCTGTAAAAATGGTATATAAAGCTGCTTTTAGCTGTGACTCAGGGCCCTCTTACCTGCAAGTAGGAGAGCCCCAGTATACTGGTATCATCATCAATATACCTTGTTACTACATCGAATCTGCTGTCCCTGAGTATTTCTGGGGGAACACGCCCACTGGTTTGGATCCTTAGGCTCAACACCTCCAAACTGCCCCTGGGTCTCCTGTGCTGCATGGCTTTCATCCTCCTGATGTTTGCACTAAAGCCTCTTGGTTAAGATCTCTCCATTCCCTCTCGTTATCTCCCAACCAGCTGGCTCCTCTGAACTCACTAAAACTTCTCCACCCAGATGGATCACTCTCTGTTCTCCTCCAGTCTTTTTTCCTCCTACTTGAGCAATGTATTTTTCCCAACAGACTTTATGCATTGGGTCATGCTGGACTCACACTTTAACATCCAATCTCATTGATACATTTTGTCAGTCACACCTTTAAGACACACCACCTGAAAGATTATGGTGGGCAGCTTGGGACAAACAACAGCAGACCAGACAGTTCCACGAGGGGAGTGGGGGGGGGGTATTTAGGGCGAAGGGTGGGGAGAGAGACGGGAGGAATAGCAGAGAGAAGAGGGAGGAGAGTTGAGAGAAGAGGAGGAGGCTGGCCATGACCACGTAGAGAGACGGGGAAGGGAAGGGGGGAGGGGCAAGGGGCAGAGAGAACCTGCAGGAGAGGGATCAAGAGATCAAGAGAGTGAGAGGGGGCAGACAGCCCCTTTTATAGTGGGCAGGCCTACCTGCTGTTGCCAGGTAACTGTGGAGGTGGAGTTTAGACAGAATACTAACATTACCACCACCCCTGCCTGGCCTCCTGCCCTTCTCCTACCGTGGTCCAACCCACTATTAGTTTTTCCTGGATGATTAGAAAAGCTTCCTATACAGTTATCTTTACTCAGCACTCACGGTGACTTTTTAAGTCAGTTCCTGTCACTCCAGGCTCACGGGGCATGAGTCCCTCCCTTGGGCTTCAGTATAAAATCCTTTCCCTTCGTTTCATCCCTCGGAGCCATCACCCCAGACCTCCCAGCCGGTTAGCCTCCACTGGGTGGCACCCTGGACCCGTGAGCTTTGTAACTTTGTTGCATTGTGCGGTTCTGCAGACTACCACCTGGCAGTCTTGTTCACCGCCTCGTCTTCTGTTTTCTCCCATGCTATGCACCTGCAAAACTGAACTCCCAGCAGAGCCGTCACCACTGACCTGTGGGCCCACATAGCTGACTACCCAAATGTCCTCCAGGAAAAACCAGGGTCCATAACTCGGCCTGTACCTAGACAGTATTTGAAGTCAGAAAACTTGGAGTCATCTAAGCGCCTCTCTCTCATGGTCTCTGGTCTGCTCTTTCCCGTTTCGAAGTTACTAAATATTGGTGTATCTGATTGTATTACCCCCAGTGGTCCCCACTGTCTGTGGCTTACCATGCAAACTTGGGAGCATGGGACCTTCAAGTCCTGCCTGCCCTGGCCATGGCTGCCCCTCCATATTCCACCATGCCCTACTGTTTATGTGACACGGTGCCGCATTCTCTTCCCTGTTGCTCCCGGTTTGAACTGGAAATATCAACCATGGGCTGTTTTGAAAACTTGGTCCTTGGCTTGTGGTGCTATTTTGGGAGGTTCTAAAAAATTTTGGAGTGTGGGGGGGAGGTATCTGGCTGGATAAAATACGGCACGAGGGAGTATGGGTATATTTGTCCCTTTATCCCTGCCTGCTTCTTGGTCCACTGCAATGTGAGCAGCCTCTGCCATCATGTTCTGGATGTACCCCACCTGAATTTGCCCCACTATGAAGGTTAGAGCCCTATGGAAACCATGAGCCAATGTTTCTGTCAGATATGTTGTCCTTAGCAATGCAAAACTGACTAATAGACTCTCATGCAACGTCCGCTCTCCAAACTGTCTACCTGGAAATGTTTCTTTTTCCAGTCTTGAAATATCTTTAGACCATCTCAGAAATTAAAGGGTAACACTGGGGGAAGTCCATGAATACGAGAAAGTCGTGCCAGTGGCCAAGCTGTTAACCTAGAATTCTGTGTCCAGTGAGCCTAACATAAATAAAAGCAAATAGGGCCAAGGAGACAGCTCCATGGGTAGGCTTTACTGCAAATGTGAGGACAGGAGTTCAGAACCCATGTACCCACACATCCTGCAGAGCACGCATCCATACCCCAATATACCAGATGGGAGGTGGAAACAGGAGAGGTCCAGAAGCTCGTGGGCCACCTGATCCACGTAAGCTCAGACAGAACTGTCTCGACCAGTTCTGTGAGAGGTGACAGCCAAATGGCATATGCATAGAGATGTTTTAATGAAGGAATAAAAATTTCCAGATAGAAACAGATTTTTTTTTTTGCTAGCAGACTTACCTCACAAAAATTACCAAGGAAATTGTAATAGATTGTAATATAAACATACACAAAATAAGATTCACAGGGGAAAGAAAATACATTGATAACATAAGGAAGTTTACATATTTTTCTTTTCAGATATTTTCTTTTAAAGACAATGTCTTGAGATCACAGAATGAAGAGAATGTTCTAGAAACACAGCTGAGCTTTGGGACAGCTCTGCAATCTTAACTCATTTCCTGTTATTTGTTCTTTGAGTATCCGTCTTCTGTGAAATGAGTTTAATACACACTTGGTACAGTTGTTTAACAGTTAAGGTGATTACGATATGGACCAAATGTCTGGCATAGTGTTTAGCATCTAGTGGATATTCAATATACCGGCAGTGTCATCAAACCCTTGGTTATATTTGGAAGTGTACCCCAGGAAAGGTTGGTCTGGAAACAGAGGAATCAATCCTCCAGGCTTGCAGGCTTCCAGTCTAAATGAAACTGCAAGGTCCAGTTTCAGTGAGAAAGCCTGACTCAGAAAACAAGGTGGAGAGTTAGAGGCCGGTGCTCAATGCTCTATACTGACCGCCATACAGACACAGACATGAGTACACGCATGTGTGCGCACACTTGTGCCATATGTACACACACCAGCCTGGTCTGCACTGCTCCCAAGTGCACTGTGGGGAGAGACTGCCGTGAGTATGCTGACCTGACGGATGCATTCACACATTCCTGGACTCTCAGTTGAACGGACAGCTGGAAGGTGGTACCTTACCGAAGTGCGTCATTGGGGCTGTATCATTACATCTTGTCTCCTGCCTGTTAGCTTACGGGTGATTCTACTAGGCTTCTCTCAGGAACCTAACATCAGTTTACGTCACCTGCCACCATCACCTGCCCCTGTCACCCAGGGCAGGCTGTGTATAAAAGGACTGCCCACCACCCAGCTCTCTGTTCTCCAGACTCTCTCTCCTCCTTCTTACCCTCAGAGCTCCTTTCTCCCCCCCATCTGCCCCTCCACCCCCATCATGGTTCGCTTGCTGCCTCTATTCCTTCCCCACTCACTCCTCTATTCCGTCCTCACTCCTCTCCCTTCCCCCATAAACTCCCTTTATACCAGATCTGCTGCATGGTGTTATTTCTCAGGGGCATACCTTGGCACGGGCTGAATGGCACCCCCTTGGCTCTTTATAGTTAATAACAGCCTTTTCTTCTGGCTTTTCTCTGTTTGTGAAGTTGCATCCTCTATCCCATGCTTCTGCTGCTATGTTGTATCTCATCAGAGGCCGAAATGTCCAGCCAACAACCATGAACTGAAACCTCTGAAACCGAAAGCCAAGATAAACCTTCCCTTCCTTCAGTTTTTTTTCCGGGTATTTTATCACCGTGACCAAAACAAAGCAAAACAAAACCTACAAAACCTCCAAAACCAAAAAAAAAAAAAAAAAAACCACACATCATTAAGGCAAAATTAAACATAAAATGATATTTTCGCATCTAAGTACAATATCTTTTTGTGTTTGTACTTGTTTTGTATTCTGTACACCGCTCTCTGTGCTGGAATATTTGCTGTTTAAGATCTTGTCCTAACCCTCAGTTGACAGTAACCACCTGCCTCTCCTTAGAGCATAGAACAGGAGAGAGCTGGGTGCACAGCTAGTGAAGAGGTGTACCCCAGCTGTGACAGCAGGAAGAACCTCATCACTGAGATCCTCCTTAGGAACCTTTTGAAACCTCACACCCCTAGACAGTATAGCAACTTCCCTTTTTGTGTAAAATACCTCTGCAGCCCAGGCCACGCTCAGCTCCAACTACATACCTTTCCGTGTTTTCAATGTCACCGGAAGAGGTCAGAGCTCTGGCCTCCAAGCCAGCAATGACCTTCACCGTGTAAATAAACCAGCAAGTAACTCTGCTTTAGTCTTCTCATTCAAACACACTAAGGCGATGAATTGCTCGTTTTAAATTAAACTTCGTGTGCTCTGCCCTCAGACTTATTTAGAGCTTCCACAGACAGATTCACTCATAAAAAGTGAGAGACCCAAGGCTTGAGAAAAGATAAATAGTAAATTTTTAAAATTAAATGTTCCTTCCCAAGCGTTCCTTTCAAACAAGGATTGGCTTAGCTGGAAAAAAAAAATCATTGCCAAACCCGTTTTTTTTTTTCGCCTGGGGCTCTTTGCACAGATGAGCCCACGCCTGTAACCTCTCACGAAGGGATCATGTTTACGGCTGTGGCCGGCAGTGCTACCCATCCGAGAGCTGAGGCGGACTCTGTAAATAGATATAAAGGAACACTAGTGGACTGTTCACACACTGCTAGAAGTGTACACCTCAAAGGGGGAAATGTCGAGCATCTCTCATGAAACCCCCGAGCTAAAACTGAACTTTCTGGAAGGGAAAATGGCTCCGCATTTCTCCTTAAATAATTACCCGTATGTTTCCCCCATACCTTGTCGTTTTACTTTGGGCCTGAAGATAGACAGCTGGAGTCTGAATGTGAAACAAGGACTTACCTGTGTCAGCCCTGTAACGAGCAGAGTGCAAAAGTGGAGCCTGTGCATGATGCCGGACCGTGGGAGGATGGAGAGATGGAGAAGCGCTGGTTACAAAGCTCCCCTGTCTCCTGCACGGGGAACCACGTCTCCACCTCCCGGGCTTCAGACTCCCAGGCTGCACTTTCCGTCTGAGGATCTGTTCCAGTGCCCTGCGTATTTCATTGGACTTCTAGAAGCTCCTTGGGTCTGCACAGTGTGCGTCAGAAGAGGCCACTGCCTTCCTACAGGGAGTCTGCAAGATCAAGTGGAGGCTTTTCTTTGAGGAAGGACTGGCTCCCTCTTCTTGGGATCGGAGCCCATCTTCCAGGAGTTGGGTGGCATTAGACATCTTTCCCACCTTGCCCTTGGTCTCTGTGATTTCTCTGCCGGGTGTTGGTCAGGTCTCTCCCTTTTTGGTAGCTCCCAGCGCACTGCCTCTGAGCAGCCCCACCCGACCATATGTCGTCTTGTACTCCGACATATCTCACCCCTGGGGCGACCATAAGGAGTAGACCTAGTGGGTGTGAGCGGACTCCCCACAAGACATTTGCTTAAACTAGGCCCCTATCTGCAGGTGCAGCTTTGTGAGAGACAACGGAAAAGTTAACCCCAGATTTTTCTAGTCTAGGACCATTCGCATTCATAGAAACAGTGAGATTTTTTATTTTAATTTATGAAACACTACAAGATAATCATTAATACATACAATTTTGTTTTTGTGGGTCAGTCAAAACAATCTCTAAAATCTAGAAAGTAAGTTACTATGAATTTGTACACACATGTGGCCACCAGCCTGTCCCCTTCTGTGTTGTCACCAGGACCTCTGTGTATCCTTCTTGACTTTTGTCTTTTCTCTATCCAAGTCTTGTCTTCCTGAAGATCCAGCAGGCAAAACTTACCTTCCCACACCTCTTCTCCCTTTAGCCTGTCACATGGTCTACAATGTCCTGGCCTCTTCCTTTCCTGAACTCCTTGCTCACCCTTATGAGAGTGAAGTTAGCATATAAGTAAGGGCTCCCAGAGCGGTGCCCACTGGGAGCCTGGTGTCCCCACATAGCCAGTAGTGCCATGAGCATGTGCACAGCACAGTAGCTTGCAGCTATACGTGCACTGGTCACCTGGATGGTACCTGTCTTAGCTAGGCTTTTACTGCTGTGAATAGACACCATGACTAAGGCAACTCTTATAAGAACAACATTTAATTGGGGCTGCTTACAAGTTCAGAGGCTCAGTCCACTATCATCAAGGTGGGAGCATGGCATCATCCAAACAGGCATGGTGTGGGCAGAGCTGAGAGTTCTATATCTTCATCTCAAGGGAAATAGGATATGACTGACTTCCACGAGGCTAGAATGAGAGTCTTAAAGCCCACGCCCACAGTGACATACCTATTCCAATAAGGCCACACCTACAAATAGTGCCACTCCCTGAGCCAAGCTTATATAAACCTCACAGTACCCTATGCAGTTGCCACCCTAAGGTCTTGGATCAGTTACCTTTCATTCTGATAAACTGTCTGACAAAAGCAACTTGAAGAAGGGCTTATGTTGGGTCACAGTTTGAAGGTGCAGTAAGGTAAGGTAAGTCAAGGCAGGGAAGTCGCAGCAGGAGCGTGAGGACACTGCTCACACTGCATTCACAGGAAGAAGAGATGAAAGTCAGAGCTCTTGGTTTGCTTTATCCTTCTTATGTAGCCTGGGACCCTGCCCTGCAGGACGGTGCTGCCCATATCCAGGGTGGATCTTCCCGGCTCCCTTAATCCTTTCTTAAAACACCCCCACAGACACAAGGAAGGACATATCTCATAATTGATCCCAGAGCCTGCCAAGTTGACAATCAAAATTAACCATCCCTGGGTTATCCTGCTCCTCGAGAATTATGACAAAGCCGCAGAGTGGCTCAGTGGAGGAAACTGTGCCTGCCATATGTGTGTTTGGTCCAATCTGATCTTTCTCTTTTGCTTTTCCTGGTTTAGTGATCTTTTAGCATTTGAACCCCCAGGCTCAGTGATTCCTGGCCATGAGCCTTGATAATTTCCCCATCCCTGGTTTGTCAACTACATCTCTCAGGCTCTAACTCCCCGTTTCAAACATAAAGCTGTTTTCCTCTGCAGCGATTGGTCTCACAGAGATTCAAGCTCCTCCCATTCGCTCTTTGTGAAAAACTGGCAGCAGCGGCCATCTTTCTGGAAATGTCTTCCTTCGTTCTGAACTCCACTGTGGAACAGGGAGGATGTCATTGCTGTCTGTCCGTCCTTGCCTCTCAGTAGGAAATAAAGAACTAATTAACAAAACCTCCCGCGGTTTAGCGAGTCCTTCCGCACTGGGTTACTCACTGCTCCGCGGTTCATGTTTTCCCAGCCTTCTCTGCTGTTTAACTATTTCACTCCCGAATGAGTGATCTCAGTGGGTGGGAGATTTTTTTTTTTTAGAGGCTGGAACTGCTGCGGTCAGCTTTATGCCGTAAAAGCTGTCTCGGCGTGTCTCTGTTTCCAAGCACTTGCTATTCTGATCTGGTCTCTCTCAGTATGATCTCATTCACAAACACTCAGCCTGTGATGTCCCCTCCAACAGACACAGCCTTAAGCATAACTAATATGTGAAGCGCACTTCGTGACTTACAAGGACGTTTCCCGTGTATTATCTCTTTTAATTTCACAGCTCAGTGAGGTGAACCAAAGCCCTATTGCTGTCCTCATTTAACAGATTGAAAGTTAAAGCTAAGCCATTGTGCTTGGTCAATAAAACACTCCTTATCTTTGCCCTCTGGAGCTATGCAATCTTTTGGCAGAGCAGACCTTGAATAGATAAACACCCAAAATATCCATCATTAAAAACCGAATAAAGGCTAATGACATAAAAGATGCTCGGAGTGACAGGCAGGAGCTAACTCACATTGCAGAGTGGAGGTGTCCGAGGGAGTGGCTGCAGAAGTTCAGAGGCAATGCCGGGTAAGGGAGGGTTTCTGTCCCGGGCTCAGGCAGGGTGCATGGTGATGGAACTCTGTCAGCAGAGAACACAGCCCATTGCTAAGGATATCGTCACAGCTAGTCTATCAGCCTCTGGGGATGCAAAAGTCAGAAACCTCAGCGTTGGTCAGTAAGCTTCGCATAGGATAAATTCCTTCCTGCATTCTTCTCTTTGAATCTCTCTGGCTATAGAGAGGGCAATGTATCACTCTGTCTGAACGAGCAACAGCGATTGTCGTGTGGTAACTACTGGAAAGAAAGCACATTGTGAGGGAGCTCCCATGTTCCTCTCAGGGAAAGTAGAGTGAGTTATAATAACAGATGATATTTGACCCGTCTTTCTGGGACTCCACACGGCACTCACGGTTGTATATGAACCACTTGAGTCTCTCTGTCACAATGCATGATGGGTATTGCTACTATCTCCTTTGTTTGTAACCAGGGAAGGTTACATGAACAGCAAAAGGAGGGGCCAGGACTGCAAGCTTTCTGTCACCCTGCCGTATCCCACAGTCTCACCGCAGAGCCTATACATCACACAGTAGCCTGTAGCATGTTAATTTGCCTGTGTTTTCCGTATTTGTCTTTCTTCTGGTCTCCTCCTAGATTTCAAGAAGTTAGGGAGGCTCTGTTTCCCACCAACCCATCCCCCAAACAAAAATTGGAAACCAATGAAATGGTTTGCTCTGTCCCTTGAAGGCTGCTTGATCTCATTGAAGATGATGCTGGGGGGAAGGATGGTGTCTGGGGTGTGAGACCGGGATGCTCTGGCTCCCACCAGTGAGTGAACTTGGCTCACTCTGAGGTGTTAAGAGATTCACTTGACCCCAGAGGTTCCTGTGTCAGCAAACTTCCAAGGAGAACTTTATGAGGAGGCATAGCCTCAAACACCTGCCTGCAGTGGTGGAAAATCCAGGTGCAGACAGAAAGTTTGGTGACTGGAGCTCAGGAGCCTGACCTCTTGTCCAGGCACCATCTAGGCCTCCTGTACTGCTGCTGTCCAGCCTCACTAGTGTGCAGGTAGTGGATGTGGTGGAACTGAAGGTGAGGACGAAGGCTATACACGGATCCATTGGGGAAAAGTCCGTCCTTAGGTAGGGGTGAGGGAGGAGAGTTAGACCACAGAAAGTGGGTTGTGGAGTTACCCATTCTTACTTAGGTAGGGGTGAGGAGGAGGGATAGAGGTAGACAGAGTGAGCCTGTGAAGCCAACCATCCTCAGGTAGGGGTTTGAGGGTTAGAGCCAGACCAGATGAACTTAGGGAGCCATATTCATGTTTGGTCTAAGTCCCGAGAACACACATGGTTGCATGCACTGTAATTTGAGAATCTTCAAGTCTCAGGGGCAAAACCAGGTCTGGACTTGGATCTTGTGAAATGGCACAGTGAGCTGAGCACTGGCGTTCACTGCCCTTTGCTCCTCGGCTGTAGATGTAACCTGGGCCCCTGCCCCGGGACTTCTCCATCACTAGGAGCTGCACCCTCAGACTGTGAGGCAGAAGAACGCCTCTTCCCTTGAGATGCTCTGTGAGCACTTTTTCTTACAGCAGTAGAGAAAGTAACTCATACAGCCAACAACATACATGCCCAGGCGTCTGTGAGGTTTCAGACCTGAAGCAAATGGCTGAGGTGCCTATCTATCTAACATACCCAAGCAGGCCTGGCCACCGGATTCTCTTCAGCCCTGTTACCAAGCCCTCCTGGCTGGCATACCCCACCCACACTGAGCTGTTCTTCTTTATGTAATCCAATCATTTTGACAATCTGCTCTCTTTTGTCTTATTGGACCTCCTGGCTGCTGCTCCTGGTTCCCCTCTCTCCCCTCTCTTTTCCCCTCACCCCCTCCCCCAGCTCAGGGGCATGTCCACTCTGGACTCCCCCAGATGTCCCTGCCTCTGGCTCTGCTTTCTCATATATGTATAATAAACTTTCTCCTTCACTATACTCAGGAGGAGTTGTGTCCTTTCCTTTCCTTTTTTATTTACTTTTTTTTCCCATTCCAAGACTCTTCCAGCCAGATTGGTACCACAGACCCAACAGACTTGAAGGGCATTCACATAGTAGGTATGCAATAGAAACTTGTTGGGAATTGAAATAACATTTTAAATACCGGTGTTAAGCATGCGTGTTGTTGCAGAATATTTGATCACACCGATACTGCGATTGCTGCATCTGTTATGGCCTGATACTGTCTTGCTTACTGGAAAAACCTGATTCTAGTTGTGGTGTGGCTCACCCATTGTTGTGTTTTCTAAAAAGATAAGGAGAGAAGGAATATGTTTGGTGGATGTGCAGTCAGGTGTGGGGGAAGGGGGTGCCTCTGTGGGCCTATGCAGAGGCATCCTTTTCCCCTGAGGGACCAGCCACACTGTGGTATAGTAGAGAGTTTATTCAGGGAATGGGGAGGGGAGTTGAGGGCATAAAGACAGAGAAAGGCAGAGAGAGAGAAAGAGAGAGAGTAGAGGAGTAGAGATCAACCATGAGCACGTGGCGGGGGGAGGGGACAAGAGGGCAGAGTGAGAGCAAGAGAACAAGAGAGAGAGGAGGGGCAAGCAGCCCCTTTTATAGTGAGTCAGGCACATCTGGCTGTTGCCAGGTAACCGTGCGGCAGAGCCTAAACTAAATGCCAACACCCATAGCATACAGCCTTCAATCTCTCTGGCTGGAATATAAACACACTCTTAGTATGCACCTTTAATCCCAAACAAGGAAGGTAAAGTTAGTTTGTAGAAGAAGCACCCATGTGTGATGTCTAATTGAGTGGCAGACAAAGTGACAAATCAGAGAAAGATTTGACAGAATAGGACATGTCCAACTCTCACGAGAACAGATAGGAAAGGGAGGCTACTTTTCGGAGCAGAGCAAAAAGGGAGAGGTGGTGGTTTTCCTGGGAGAGTTTTACAGAAACAGGTTGAAGGGAGAACAAGCTAGACACAGGTAAAGACAGAATGAGCCAGAGAATGAGAAGGAGCCAGAAGATTAGAACAGATTGCCAGAGTTAGTGTGAAGCCGAGAAGAATAAAAAGTCAGCGGCAGAGAAGCCAGGTTGATTCAGGCAGCTTGGAGAGACGTTTGAGCCAGAACAGCTGAGGTTCAGAGGTCAGAGAGTATGAGCTTATTCAGCAGTAAGTCTCAGAGGCTGAGAACATTCTAGGCCTAGGTTAGATTGTACAGCCATGAGAAGCTTTCGGGACTAGGCCCATGTTAGCAGATTGAGGCAATAAACCATAGAGAGGACAATTAGATCTGGCAAATAAAAGATACTTTTACAGTGTATAATTTTGAGGGCATTTACTGGTCATTTAGTTTTGAGTCCATGTGCTGGTACTGATTATTGAGCCTTTCTGTTAAATATCGCTCCAAAATTTACCAAGTTCTACCTTCAAGACTCCAACATGAGTGGCTGGAGAGATGGCCCAGCAGTCAAGAGTACTGTTGCTCTTCTATAGTGCGCAGACTCAATTCCCAGCCCCCACATAGCAGCTCAGAACCGTAACTCCAGTGCCAAGGGATCCAATACCCTCACACAGAGACGTGTGGGCAAAACACGAATCAGTGCTTTGCCTTCATGACTGCAGCGAAGCAGGCACGAGAGAAGACATGTTCTCTCTTCCCCTACTAACCTGTAGCCAGCCTGGTTAATGAACACTCGGGCAGTCCCTGAGGCAGCATGGGGAGAGGGCCAATGGGAGGCAGCGCCACCCCTATGCACGGGGAATGGAGGAGTTACCACATTCTACTTGGCTGTTAATGAACCAGGTCCCTAGAAACCCTCAAACCACAAAATGCCCTGTCCTGCCACCCGTGTGGGCCCTGGGTCAGAGCTTCTTGAAAATCAGCGGGTGCCCTCATTCCCAGGGCCAAATGGAAGTCCGTGCGGTATAATTCACTCTGTCACTTGCCGTGTTAGTCTGGTTTGCAGAGGGAGCTCTGAGTGGGAAAAAGAGCTGAGTTAATTAGCCGCAGACCCTGAAAACCACCACATGAAAAGGAGGGAGGGAGAGAGAGGACCGGGTATTAACCATGCTCCCGATTGTGGGTGGAACTAAAGTCACAAGGAAAGAAAAGCATGCACAATGCAGTGTGCTGTTCCTGGTTTTATTTTTTAACTTGGGAGTTTTTAATAATGCCTCTATGGAGGTGTGTGGGGAGGGAGTGCATGTGTGCAGTACCCAGGGAGACCAGAAGAGGGCGCCCACAGCTAAATGCCTCAAGCAGTTCAAGCGTAGCTACCAACCTTTGTAAAACCTACAGACAACAATCGCATTATCGGGAGGGCTGTCAGCCTTGGCTAACAAGATGAAAGATAATGATCATGCCAGGATGCCCAGTGAGATGCCAGTATATATGGCATGCGTATACTAAGTAACTGTTGGTTGGTAATCTGAAATTCAAATTTTCTCATATATGCTTATATAGGGCTTTCCTATTAGCCTGGATCACGTAGAAAACAGACAATTTCAAAATAGCAAGTGTGCTGGCTAGTGTTATATGTCAATTTAACACCATCTAGGGCCATCAGAGAGGAGAGAGCATCAACTGAAAAACTCCCTATATAAGATGGGGCTGTGAGCAACCCTGTAGGGCATTCTCTTAATTCGTGATTAATAGGGGAAGGTCCAGCCCATTGTGGGTGGTGTCATCCCTGAGATGGTGGTCCTGCGTGCTGTAAGAAAGCAGACTGGGCAAGCCAAAGAAACAAGCCAGTAAGACGCCACTCCTCTATGGCCTTTACATCAGCTCTGGCCTCCAGATTTCTGCTCTGCTTTAAGTTTCTGTCCTGACTTCCTTCGACGATGGATAGTCATGGACCTGAAAACTAAACAAACCCCTTTCTTCCCGAGTTGCTTTAGTCCTGGTGTTTCATCACATCGGTATTAACCCTAAGGCATGTACCATAAAACATAACAAGTCTATATTTCATGTGATGATGGGCATTAGGAGCCTCTAGCTTTCGTATTAATTTTCACAGACAAATAGACACACAACTTATTTTTCCTTTGTCCTCTTAAACAAGATCAGTTGTTGAAAACTCCCTTCTGGGCTTTACGGCTCAAAGCTGCACTGGGCCCTGACGGTCGCTAGATGGCGCAATGGATCAATGTTCCAGCCGAAGGCTTTTGATGGCTGCCAGGGAAGAAAGGAAGCGCGTGCTTGCCGCAGAGCCTTGCATTATTGATCTCTGCTGCCGCAGAGGTGGGAGGAGCCCGCCGCCATCTCGCCTAGCCTCCTGCAGTAGCGCTAGGATGGTTGATGCAGCATTTCTCCGTCGCAAGCATTCAGCTTTTTCATTCCCTAGCAAGATCAGATTCCTCCGTGGTGAGAATCATTTTATTTCAGACTGCACTCTGAACAGAGACTGTAGCTTTTGAAATCTTTAATTCCTTTAAATCCACATTTGTTTTAATACACTACCGAGTAATGATACATAATATACCCGCAGGAGAAAGACAATGAGATAGCGGAGCGGGGCAGGGCGGGGCGGGGTCCATTTCTCCTTTTGGTTTTCCAATCACAAAACATGGTTATATAGATAAACGGAAGTACTCTTCACATGAAACGGTCTCGTTGTGCCGACTTAACCACAGCCAAGTGTTCACCAATAATTGTCACCGGAAATTTGCAGAATTGGACAGACAGAAGTGCTCTGCCATTCAACCGTGGGTGGGGCCTCCACGTGATCTCTGCGGTGGCGCCTCGCTCTTCTGACCAGTAGAGGGCGACCGATCGATCAAATGGGAATCTCAGACAATGCAAACACATTTTAGAGCAAACAGCAAAAGTGTTAACGCAGCAGTCCTTTTATTTGGTCAGTGTGTTCTTTTGACCACGGGTTTGCAGATTAGAATGTTGTATTGTTCCTTTTCTTTGCAGATCAGACATAGGAGGCATCTTTATGTTGTCTGGTTTGCACTCTCCTAAATGAACTAAGTATTTAAACGCAGTCCAGAGCAACTCAGCTCACAAATTCTAGAGCTTTTGCACCTACAACCTTCAAATATAACTCGCCATCTTACCCTGACTTCTCTTCCTTGAGACTTCCAAAGCATTACACAGACTTTCACCAGAAACACATTTTTCCTTTGCTCTGAAGTGGATCCTGAGTTCATTCTTGTATACAATGGAATTGTCAGCTGACAGAGCCTTCTATAAGATTCCCCAAATAAGCCTGAGTCAAGGTTTCAAAGCATGTTTGATGCAGCTAATAAAACGCAGTTTGAGTGCTGGGTGGGCCTATCACAGACAGTCTCAAGAGTAACTGCAGCAACCAAGAATTTTCATTCTTAACCTTAACTATCCAGATCTATTTAGAATGCCAGATACACTTAGAATCCTTTAAATCAAGTTACCTGTGGTCCCAGGTTCCCCTTCTGTTAAGCTGAAAGCCATCATTACCAGACTCCTCCTCCATCTTGGTTTGGGTCTAGATTTCAGGTTCTGCGGGTCACATTGTCCTTCCTTCTATGGTTCCCTTGAGGCCTAGAGACTCCAAAAGACTTCCCTTCCTCCCATTCTTGGACAGAACTCACCTGGAAACCTGTCAGACTACAGGACATCCTCCTGTCCTCAGTAGAAGCAAAGGATTCCAGAAACTGAGTCTCTGGGTTGATATCGCATGAAGTAATTTTGTCCCAGTGAGAACAGGATGATGTTAAAGAACCGATGTGCCTCTGTCATGAACAGCCTGCCATTTCTGGGAGGTTATAAAAAGAAAGGTTGCCACGATGGAGACCACGGGAACTCCCTTCTGGGGATCTTGAAGCTTTTCTCTGATAAACACCTCACCTTGTTCACCAGCGTTTCCAGTCTGTATGTTCCTCCCGTCCCGCCTCTAGCTAAGCAAGTGCATAAAAATGTCACTTCCAGGAATAAATGTCAGTCCCAGCCCAAGAAACTGCTATTACAGTTGCCTTTTGCTCTCCATCAAAGAAATAATGCAAGGTCACATGATACAAATATTGGTCCTGAGAAAACACACATGGGAGCTTGCCAGGAAGCCATCAACAGGAAGTACAGTTGTGGGAACGAGCGCTGGACTCTGCAGCCTCTGGGAGCAGGAGAGCCATTTCAGGTCAAGGGACCGCTTCTGCCACATAGCTAATTTCTCAGGCCATCTCACCATTGCTGGGCTCAGTGTCAGCCCTAGACAGCAAAACAATGTAAAGCGACTGGAATATTCCATAACTCAGAGTACTAGTGTGCTCAGATGCTCACAGCGCATAGACTAGGCAGGCAAGTCGCTGCCTTTGAAAGTTCAACACTTCTCTAAATGTCTGCAAAGCAAGGAAAGCAAAGGAGCCATGCAGGAGGCCAAGCTGGAATACGCAGTTGACAACTGTTTGGCTGCCCCACAACCTCAGTCTCTCCTGCATCCAAGCCGCATGCTCGCCCATCTCCCCAGATAGTAGGGCATGTCCCTTAACATCTTGTCTTAGTTACTGAGTTACTGTCCTATTGCTGTGAAGAGACCGTGACCAAGGCAACATATGGGAGAAAACATTTAACTGGGGGCTTGCTTACAGTTTCAGAGGCTTGGACCATGATCACCGTGGTGGGGAGCATGGTGGCAGACAGGCATGTCTCTGAGAGCTTACATCCCGCCTTCCGGCCCCCATCACCAGACATGAGCTATCTAGCCATCCCCCTACCCCCGAGGGACTGAACTTTAGATATAGAAAAGTGATGTTTCTCTGGGCTGATGATGGTGTGGGTGGCGCTTGGAATCTGTGGGACAAAGGGAAAAGAGCAGTGCACTAAATGCACTAAGGCAGGAAAATGGGACCTGGTGATGGTCTCAGGGTCAGGTTCTGGGTCACAGGAGACTAGCTAGGCAGCACTCTATGACTCTAGGCTTCCTGCTCTGTAAAATGGAATAATTTTAATTCTGATTTCATAAAGTTAGAAGAAAACATTCAACAGGCCCAACAGATACTCACCATTCCTAGTATATAAAAACTACTCTGTGGATACTGTATTAATTCTATAACAATATTAACGTCAAAGCCTGATAGTATTCCGAATTCTGTCAACCTCTCTCATTGGGTTCCGTAAGAAGCAAGTTTCAGTCTCTCTCTCTCTCTCTCTCTCTCTCTCTCTCTCTCTCTCTCTCTCTCTCTCATTATGCTGTATTTTATTTACGAGTCTCCATACACTTAAAAACTTGTCGGTTTTGCTTAAGCTAATTCAGACGGGACTTGTGGACCTGCCATGGCGGCGGCACTTCATCTGGAAGTCTTCCTGTCTCCTTCCCTGCACAGGAGGCCAGGTGAGCTGCAAGGACCTGTCTTAGTTCTGTTTCCTGTTGCTGTGATAAAACTCCAGGACAAATGCAACTAAAAGGAGAGAGGTTCACTTTGCTCACTGTTCCAGTCCATCACCGCAGGGACATCAGGGCTGCAGGAACCTGAAACAGCCACTGGAGTTATACCCTCAGTTGACAGCAGAGGGCAGTAACTCAGTGCTTGTCTGACCGTGCTCAGCACCTCTGCTCTTCGTCCAGTCCAGCATTCCTGGCGGGTCTTCCTGCTTCATTTAATCTAGTTAAGAAGTCCCTGCCGGGAGGTGAGGTGGTGGTGCACACCTTTGATCTCAGCACTCAAGAGGCAGAGTATCTTAGGTGGTTGTATAAAGACACCATGACCAAGGCAAGTCTTTTTTTTGATTTTTTTTTTTTTTTTTGGTTTTTCGAGACAGGGTTTCTCTGTGTAACCCGGGCTGTCCTGGAACTCACTCTGTAGATCAGGCTGGCCTCGAACTCAGAAATCCGCCTGCCTCTGTCTCCCAAGTGCTGGGATTAAAGGCGTGCACCACCACTGCCTGGCGGGTGAACTCATTCTTAAAGGTACCACCTTTATCTAAAATTAGTCACTTTATTATAGTGAATGCATAAATAAAAACGGTACCACCTTTATTGGACAGGTCATGTACTGGCCCACATCTTCCCTGTTCTCTTCTTAGGTAGTAACAAACTTCCAGTACTATGCATTCTGATAGTAGATGTCTTACTGCTGAAGTAGGAGCTGTTTTGACTACTGCACAGACACTCACAGGATGGGGACTGTCAAGGTCTCTCCTTAGGGTCAGGGGAGGGACATCAGACTCTTACCTGAGGGTCTAGACACTCGGTCTATCCTGAATCACCTCCTCCTGGTTGCAAGCAATACTGTTCCAGCTGCATGTGGTCTTAGGGGTTTCTGCAACATAGAGAAAGTAGAAGGCTGACTGAAGAGGAACCTTTACCTTTCCATGTAGGAATCTCTGGTGATGCAAATGTTTTGAGACCGGCCACATTTCTATATGTAACCTCTCAGCAGATAATTCCTTGTCTTACCAAACTACATGGAGACGAATGGTTTCCTCGGTCTGTTGACGGCACTTTGCTTGAGGCAAATAGCCAACTGTGCTCATCTCCCCAGTAAAAGGCACAAAATAAATAGTGCTTGTGTCTGTATGTTGGAATGTACAATGTGGGTGTAAGCCCCAGGCTGGCGACATGAAGAGTGACAGAGGTACAAACAACACTGGTGTGACAGTGATGGTGATGCGACATCACTGCACACCGCCCACCGTGTGTCACTGCACACTGCCCACTGTGTGTCACTGCACACTGCCTAGTGTGATGCCCAGTGCCTGTATGCACCTGCACCATGACTCTCTCACCACCTTCTAGGCCAGCCTTTCTTGGTTGTCCATTTACATGCTTAACTCTTTAGCCTTCCTGTCAGTTCTTTAAGCTGCCCAACATATGGACAGTGAATTGGAGTTTTGTTGTTGTTGTTGTTTTTCATAAGACCACCCCAAAAAAGGACCCTCTAGCCCTTCTTTTTGATTTTGTGAAACAAGATCCTGTAGGCTTACATTTTTCCAAACCTACTTTAATAAAGGTTCTTAAACACTTCAACCTCCCCTGTAGCCCACCTACCAGAGGTAGAGGAGAAGAAAGGTTAATAGGAAATGGGGCATGTGGACCTGTTTAGAAGTAGTTCTTTGAGGCTTCCAATCTTCATTATCAGGATACAAGCAGTCCAGTCCAAAACACCAAACACAAATCAGAAGCAATGGCTCGATCCAGAAGAAACTGCGAGGCTCTGAGACAGTGGCAAGAAGCAGCTGGAATACCACAAGGTGCATCTCTCTCTACAAAGTCAAGACAAGTGAAGGTCAGTGAAGACCAGCAAAGCGTGCAAGGCGAACCAACGCAACAGCATCGTCTGTTGGGCGTACTTATACTCTTTCCAAATATCACACGTCTCAATTGTCTGCCTCAGCAAAACACCCTCTCATGTGTCTGCTTGTGCAAAAAAAAAATCTTCTCATAAGACAGCTTCCAGAAAAACATCACAGGATACAACTGAATCTCCAAAGAAACCAGACGTTTCCGCTTCAGGATTTCATAAAGCTTAGTCTGGCCTTGAGTCCTTTCTGTAGCCAAGGATGACATTAAACTCATGATCATCTTGCCTCTACCTCCTGACTTCTGGGATCACTTGTCCTCTCAGTGTCTTCTTTTAATACAAGGTCATTCCTGGAAGCTGTCCTGTCTTATGTGTTCTGCTGCAGACAAGCTCTGGTGTATTGGGAAACTAGTGCTGCCCCTCGAGCACAGTGGTGTGGCCTGCATGTAATTGTCTTACCACCAAGAATGCACGCGGGCACCAGGATCCTTCCGCAGCAAACGTTTATTCCAATGAAAAGGAGGAAAGACCCCGGGCCCGGAAGAGGCACTGTTTATATACCCTTGGAGCGGCGTGTTCACTTCTGATTGGCTGCTTACTCGTTACCCGCCAAAACGCCCCGGAATGGGCTGTGACTTGGCGCTTTTTTACCATAGCACATGCACGGTTTACATGTTTACTTGGAGGAGGACCGGATGCCAGCGCCATCTTGTAATGACGAATGCTGTCAGCACAAGCCGCGGCTTTCTACACAGTGGCTAACCAAGGTCTGTAGAACAGGTACACAGAGGAACTAGTTACTGGGCAGTGGTGGCACAGGCCTTTAATCCCTGAATTTAGAAGGCAGAGGCAGGGGACCTCTGTGAGTTTGAGGCCAGCCTGGTCTACAAAGCTAGTTCCAGGATAGCTAGGGCTACACATGGAAACCCTGTCTTAATAATAATAATAATAATAATAATAATAATAGTAACAGTAATAATAATAAAAGCTAGTTGATAAGTCAATGCCAAATAGCAAACAAGAGTAGAGTAGAGTCAGCTATGGCTACTTACGATTAAGAGGAACTGGGTCTGATGGATCACTCTTTAATCACAGCACTTGGGAGACAGAGGCAGAGAGGTCTCTGTGAGTTTGAGGATTCCTGGTCCACATGGAGAGATCCTGTCTCAAAAAGAAGAAAGCAGTCACACAGGACAGGCATTTGGAGTGTCCCTTGCTCAGGAGGTA
>NW_021604635.1:4767090-4792872 GCF_004785775.1 Grammomys surdaster | reverse complement strand
CAGTCACACAGGACAGGCATTTGGAGTGTCCCTTGCTCAGGAGGTACAGCTCAGTGCTTCCGACACTCAACCTCTACCCTTCAGGCATGTGCACAAGGAGAGCTGGCGAGGACTGGAATCCTCTGTTTCTATCCAGCTCTTGATTTCCCGTAATGGGAAGGCTGGGACTGGGACCATAGCTTAGTGGTAATGCACTCTCCTTAGCATGCAGAGAAGGACCTGAGCTCAACCCATACCACAGATGAGACAGGGGAGGGGGAGGGATAGAGGAAGAAAAAGAGATGAGAGCCCAGAGGGAAAGAGGAGAAGAAAGGAGGAAAAAAGGGAACAGGGACTTAGACTCTGGAAGAAAAGTATTCAAGCAACCCCATACCCAGAGCAGAGGTTCTCAACTTCAGTGGCTGATACAACAGCATTGGGAGGTTTTGTTTTTTTACAACCCAGGGTCCAGGTCAGTGCCTATGGGGTGAGAACAGGCTTCAGGGTATTTTCAAACTCCTGTTTTGTTTTGTTTTGTTTTGTTTTGTTTTGTTTTGTTTTGTTTTGTTTTGTTTTGTTTTGTTTTGTTTTGTTTTTGGAGACAGGGTTTCTCTGTGTAGCCCTGGCTGTCCTGGAACTCACTCTGTAGACCAGGCTGGCCTCAAACTCAGAAATCCGCCTGCCTCTGCCTTCCAAGTGCTGGGATTAAGGGTGTGCACCACCACCACCCGGCAAATGTGTAGCCCAGGCTGGCCTCGAGCTCGTGATCCTCCTGCCTCTGCCTCCTTCAGCAAATCCTACCGGTGTGCACCACCACTACCGGCTCAAACTCCTAAGTGCTAGCCACGCATAGTCAGGATTTAGCCTGGTCACCCTAGAACATGAATCACTGGTGCTGACCACCAACTTCCAGTGTGCTCCTGTGCTTCTAGTGGTGACATTCTCCCCCTTCATGCAGAGACGTGACAACTAGCCATGGAGTGCCCATCTCTGGGTACCTAAGACTACCCACATTCCCAGATCATGGAGTGCCCATCTCTGGATACCTAAGACTACACACATTCTCAGACCAACACATGGGCTCTACTCTGCAAAACATAAACTTTGTAGAGACATCGACACCATTTAAAAAGGAAAAATAAGTACGGTATTTTTAGTAGCATAATTTGGGTTAAATAAAGGTAACCAGATTTATTTACCAAACTATCCATATCTCATGAGCCAGTGTGCCAGCTCCCAGGAGGAACGTAATACAGGCAACATTTTCTTAATGAAGTTGACCGAGGAAATGTTATTAGTTTATTTATTTTCTTATTTATTTTTAAGGACAAATGTAGAAATAACACCTTGGAATGTACTTCTCCAGGCTGTGAACATAAAGGTTTTTTTCTGACTGTATCTTGATGGTTTCAACATGGTTATCATGCATACATTTTAATCAGTTGCCTTGTGCTCTTTGGTATAATAAAATTAGAACGGATGCCTTTAGTCTCTGATTCACATGAGACAATCAGGAAATGGCTGTGCTTAGGTGAGCTATTTTGTTAGGATGAAATAAAGCTTCATTTTATTTTTAAAATAGAGGTATAAGGGGCTGCCAGGGCAAGGGCTCAGTTAGTAAAGTGCTTTCTGGGCAAGTGTGAGGACCTGGGTTCAAATCCCAGAACCCACACAGAGGCAGAGGGCAGCAATACTCTCCTATAATACTCTAGACCTAGGAGGCAGATACAGTAGATCCCTGGGGTCGCTAGCCAGCCAATCTACCCATAAGCAACATGCTCACTGAGAAAACCTGTCTCAAAAATCAATCTGGAGCATATTAATAACTCTGTAACATGGAACCTTTCATCTGATGTGATATAGTTCTCTATGTCAGTATAATGTTGCTCTCGATTGGAGTTATGCCCCATACTTTGACTTCTTGTTGTTATTGTGAAAGAGGCCATCTTCTCGTTAGGTAGATTCCTAGAAAATTGTTGGCATGAAGATAATGATCTTATTTCTAGACACCTCATTAAACTCTTACTGGTTCTGAAAACAATAAGACTAAGATGAAGATTAATTGAGGAAGACAACCTAGGTTAACTTCTGGCCTACACACACGCGCACACACACACACTCACATATACACACACATGCACACACACATGTACACATACATACACATACATGCACACAAACATGCACACATGTACACACATGCACACACATTCACACACACATAGTAATAATAATACTAAATATTAAATATTATTATATTATTATATAATAATTAGTATTATTATTTAAAACAAATAAGCATAGGAATAAACGAAAGCACTACACCAATGAGAAAATCTTCCAGGGGTCATGACAGCTTCCTCAAAGACCATGAAAAAGGGGAGGATCTGGATGTGCAAGCCATCAGAGGAAAGGGCACTTAGAACAGAGATGGCATGAGCCAGGTTATTGGGTAGAATGCAGTGATACAATGTGGGGGAGGGGCTTGGGGTGCGAGGGAGTGAGGGGCTGACTGGCAGAGTGAAGGGAAGTGTGTGTGTGTGTGTGTTGATATACATGTATGTGGAGATGTGCTTGAACATGTGTGTGTGTGTGTGGAAGCCAGACGACAGCCTTGAGTGCCATTCCTCAGGCTCTATCCACAGTTTTGTTTCCTTCTCACACAGGATCTCTCACTGGCCTGGAGCTCACCAAGGCGAGGCTCGCTGACCAGTGAGTCCAGGGATCCGCCTGTCTCAGCCTCACCAGCACTGGGGTCGCAAGCCATAAGCATGCACCCCACACCTACTTTTCCACACAGGCTGTGGAGGCTGAACTCGGACCCTGTGCTTACAAGGCAAGCAAGCGTTCATCCTTCTTCCAGGCCCATGGGGTCTTACAGAAGCTACTAATGTGCTAGTCATGCCAGCAAAGGGTGAGTTTCGATGCTGAAGTGGCGGTTGGGGGGCTAAATGCTTCCTGGAGACTAGAAGCTGTGACGGGAAGGGGCAGGAAGCAGAGATAGGCATGGAAACACACTAACTTGAGAGCCCAACTTGACAACGGTCCCACACTTCCCACACTCTGGAACTGTTCGTTCCACGAGAGTGAAGGGAAGTGGCCAGGCCTTCATAGCTTTACCTTGTTCGTTCCTTCACAAACTGAGCTACCTTGAGTGGGAGACATTAGGCTGGCATGCTCTCTTTACCTGAGCAGCAGCGACCTACCCGTGCCCCAGGAGCAAACGGTTCCTTGAGGGAATCTGAGCTGCACCTCTCCCTCCATCTCGTGCGTAAGCTGTGAACAGCTGCATGTTAACACAACATGCAAGCTTGGCTTGTCTCTGTTCTCACAACTGCAATAAATAGTTGTTGCACCGGGCAGTGGTGGTACAAGCCTTTAATCCCAGCACTTGGGAGGCAGAGGCAGGCGGATTTCTGAGTTCGAGGCCAGCCTGGTCTACAGAGTGAGTTCCAGGACAGCCAGGGCTATACAGAGAAACCCTGTCTCAAAAAATCAAAATAAATAAATAAATAAATAAATAAATAAATAAATAGTTGTTGCGACTCCGTGTGTGCCATTACTAGGACTTACAGCCATACCTTCCCTACAGAGAGCAAGCATCATCTTTATGGCCACCTGTGGTTTAGACATAAGGTGTTGCTTCAATCCACATGCAAATCGCTTATTAATTATTTTATCCTAGCTGAAATTTATCAGTTCTACCTCTGCTAGATCAGTTGTATGGAATGTTCCCCTTTCTTCCTAAAAACTTGCCTATTCGTGACTCCTACTCTTACTGCAGTTTTTCTAGTAACCTTTACGAAAACCACTCATAGGATTTTAGAAGTGAGATCATAGCCTCGGAAGTAATTGCAACCACATTAAATGTCCTTTCCTCCATTTCTAACAGCGAATCTCAAGACTATTCCAGATGAGTGATGAGTTCAGTCTATGTGGCCCCAAGATGGAAGCTCGCTGTTGCAAATAAGATTAATGAGAAAATATTCAGCACGTGTGCTCTTTACAAAACACAACAAACCTATGAGAACTTAAATAGATTGTGACTCAACACAGGGACGCCTTCCTATGTTGGGTGGAGTAGCTAGAGGTGGGGCGTCGACAAACGGGAGGCAAGCTTGGTCAGGTGACCGGAGGTCACGTGGTTAGAGCTTTGAAGACGGAAGAAAGACATTTGGGCAAAATGTCGACGCATCATGGAGCAGAGACATAGCCTAGTAAACATGATCTTAGGAAGCTCTGCAGCTAGGGGCATTTTAAAGATATGACTGGGGGATGGAGAAATGACTCGTTGTTAAGGGCAGGTACTGTTTTCTCCAGAGGAACCAGGTTCAAATCCCAGCATATCTGGTGGCTCACAAGGCCCCTGTCACTCTAGCTCCAGGCCAGATCCTCTGTGGGCACCTTGTGTGCACATCTGTAACACATAATCAAAAATAAGCCTTTACAGTTAAGGCTTAGGGAAAATTTGGAAGCAAGAAAATCATGTAACTGATATAATCCATTGCTCTGATATCTTAGACTATGGGGATGTCACAGGAAGGGAAGGGGAAGAAAGGAATGGGAAAGCAGTTTTGAAGGAAAAGTAGCCAGCGTCGGAGGGATGCTGGATTTGGGGGCGGGGGGAGAGAAAGTGAAGATGGAAGCCTGACTCTGAGAACCGGAATAGAACACTGGAAACAGATTCCTGAGGGACAGTTTCTGGGCCATTGTAGAGCTATGCATGATGTCACCAGTGGGAAAGCCACACTGGACATCAGACCTTCATACCCAGTCATTCATCTGCCCCAACTACCGCTTTTTATCAAAAACCCAAATCTGTTTATTTTAACTTCCTCTCCTCTCCGTATTGACTCCCCCAGTCCATACAAACACAAGGAGCTACAGCAGGGCTAGCCTTCACTACAGCCGTTGCCTTTGTAAGAGCCACAGAATACTGTATGTCACTACACTATTCCACTCCTAGATCAAGTTACTGGCCTCGACCTTGCAAGCTTGGGGGAGTTTTTCCTTAGGAACCCCAAAGACAGCTCCTTTCTATGATTCTGATTTCCACACCTAAAGCATGGTAGATATTCCCCGAGAACTGACTGGGTGGCTCCTGGGTGCTTAAGTGATACTAAATGCAGAAACCCAGGCTATCTTCTGAACTGTCCCCAGCTGTACACTCAGACTTCATGGACACAAGAGTCACCAGGAGGAACCTCTTAAGATGTAGATTCTGGAGGTAGGCCTGGTCTGAATGACAGGGCATTTGTTTAGCTGGACCAAGGCCCCAGGTTCTACTTCAGGATTTTTTTTTTAAAGCAGTTCTGACTCAGTAAAGGGCCTTTGGGTCTGCATTCTTAATTCCCTTGAGTAGGTTGTTGCAGGTGAAGGACTACAGCCCTGCAGTCTTCCTACAAAGGGAGCAGCCAGCCCCCAGGGATTGACCTCACCAGAGAGCACCCCAAGCCCCTGTGCACACCATGTAGATGAGTGAATTATTCACCGTGGGCTCAGAAAAGCCAGGAAGGTAAAGGTGACAGGCTTTGGAGTGGGGAACTACAATCTCTCAGCCTTCCCTGAAAGGCCCTACTGCCAGGGCATTTTGCTAGGTTGATAATGGATTAGAAGGCTTTGGGAAGCCAGCAAAGCAACTGTCAGTCTGCTGAGTCTTGGAGGAGAGGGTGGAGGAGGGGCAGCCGATTTTGGCAATTTTATTATGGAGATTTTATTATGGAGAACTCCCTAATTATGCAGTCAAGAGACTGGTGTGTGGAGCATTCCCGGGCCTACACTGCTCTCATAAGGATTCCACTGTTAATTTAAAAAAGACAAGCAGCATCGCAACTTTCTCGACTCCCACGCCGTTCACACATGGCGTTTGTGTGCCAACTCAAAGCATACCCGCTGGAAAGGAAATCAGAGTCCAAGCCAACCCTTAAACTGAAGCGTGTCAGCCACAGTCCTACGAGAGAAGGGCTTTGTTTTCTTTCCCTCCTTTCAAAACAAATTTCCCTCTGTGCCATTTCAAAAATGTACACAGAATATATGTTTGCTAACCAAAGCCACCATATTTCAAGGAGCCTAATGTAGGGCCCTCCTGAAAGAAGGCCTCCTGCCATGTTGGATTTGCACGTGAGTGGTCGTGTGTACATTTACACAGTATCCAGGAAGAAGGCTATGGGAAACAGACCCAACCTTGTGTGTAACACAAGCGAATAGTTCAGACTTGTTCACTGCCTTCGGAAATGGCAGCAGGTGAGACAGACATAGAACGCGGTGGTCAGAGAAAGTCAGTGAAGCAAATGGAACACAGGTAGACATTAGGGGGCTTTTTTTGTTTGCTTGAGGAACATTAATGACCAGTTAAGGTCTAGATAAATGCCATACCTACGGCTAAGAGTGCTTGCTGTTCTTGCAGAAGACCAGGCTCAGTTCCCAACACCCACGTCTCTTCTGGTCTCCTCAGGCACCGCACTCCTGTGGCAAACACACATATGTGCAGGCAAACACTCATACACAAAAAATAAAAATAAACAAATCTTTTAAAATTACCATGACTAAACAAGGGCATGCTGGGAAGCAGTTTTATTGTGCCTGGTTGTTGGAACATTGAGCATCCATTTTTACAGCCTTGTTCTAATGCGTGCAAACATAATGCTTTCTCATACCATTCATTCATTCATTCATTCATTCTCCTAACAAAAACTTACCAAGCACGAGACATGACATTCTGGGCATGGTGCCAAATGGCAGAAATGACACTAAAAATGTGAGATTTTAGAGTTCTTGGAGTTTGGGGATAAATTATCTAATTTGTGAAGCAGGTTATTTTCTTTCCATTTTACAGATGAAAGAAAAAAGATCATGGAAAAGGGAGAGAAAGGGGAAGGGCAAGAAGTATTCATTAGTTGGTGTAGAGTTCTGAACCAACTGCGTGTGAGTGTCTACAGAAGAACTGCACACCCAACGGCTGCTGAAGCTGCATTATAACCTATCTAGTGTTGGTCCAGCTTAGCACCGCATTTGAAAAGCCACTTTCTAAACCTTCAGAAGAAGAAGATCAGTTTGACGCTGGTAACATTCATACTGTCTCTGAGAAAGGCGCAAGGGTGGTAATGAATTCTTGGAACCAGAAGGAAGGAGATGATCAAAGACACTGGGGCAAATAGTTCAAAGTCTGGAGGGAAGGATGAGCCAGCTGAGAAGTCCAGGAAGGGCAGCACAGAGAGCTCAGAGCTCCGACGCCAGAGCCAAGGACAGGCTCCAGAGTGTTACGAACTGGCCTCGAGAGGAAGGAAACATGCTTGTTCATGCTTTCACTAACAACTTGCAGCCAGCAAAATGGTTCCAGATTTCTGGCAGCCTTTTATGGCAGCTTTAGTTCAAAATGCAAAACAGAAACTGCCCTAGATTCCTATTTTTTCCAAGCCGCCCATTTTTCTGTTGCACCAATGTTTTCCTGGATGTTTAGTGATGACGACCTTGCAAGCTCACCAAGAGAGCAAACATCCACAAAAGAGCTGCTATTGGCACGTTATAGAAACTGGCAAAAGGACGAAGGAAATGACATGTTAGGTGAGAGACGGGGCTGTCAGTGAACCCTGCATGCTACAGGAAGTAGCGCACTTCACAACTGCCCAGAGAGATGCCCAGGAAAAGCAAGCTTTGCCTTATCGGAAAGTAAGATTGACTTGCAGGGCAAGGCTATATCACAAAGTGCCAGAGGAAGAAGGGAATCCGCTCAAAGGCCTTTACCATAAATCTCAGAGTACAGCGTCTCAATGCTATTTGTTGATCTCATGCTTGATTTAAAATGGGCAAACTGTTCCAGACACAGGACACGGTCCTTCCAAGTCACAGGTCCTAGTTGTCACACTGCATCAAAACACCCATGTGACCTCTGCATCTCTGTGAGATTGTTCTGAGGTAACAGACGGGCAGGATTCTAGCTTTTCGTGACTTTGGACTCCCTCAGTCTGTTGGACAACTCAGACACAGGGCAGGAGCTGGAGGATGTGGTGATTTGGATATGCTTGGCCCTTACAGAGTAGTACTGTTAGGAGGTGTGGCCTACCTAGAGAAAGCCGCTGTGTGGGTGGGCTTTGAAAGTTTTCTCCTATGCTCAGGCTCTACCTATTGTGGAAGAGAGCTTCCTCCTAGCTGCCTGAGGATGCCAGTCTCTTCTGGTTACCTTTGGATCAAAATACAGAACTCCCAGCTCCTTCTTCAGCACCATGTCTGCCTGTATGCTACCATGCGTCCTGCCATGATGATAATGGACTGAACCTCTGATACTGTAAATCAGTCCCAATTAAGTGTTGCCTTTATAAGAGTTGCCTTGGTCATGGTGTCTCTCCATGGCAATGGAAAGCCTAACTAAGACAGAGGCAATATCTACATAGATGGTGAGTAGAAGGTCAATGTATCACTGCGATGGTTATCCTACCACGGAGAATGCCACCACTGGGAGAGCAGCTGTTGGAACAGCTGTTCACACAAGGCTGTTATCCTGCTATATAGGCCTCTTCTCTAAGGAAAGCCCATATTAATTCTTGAGCCCTAAAATTCCTTCTAGAACAATGTTAAAGACACAGAAGTCATAGTGGGAAGTAAAGGAATCAATTTCTGAATCTTTAATTGTTGGTGTTCTGAATCACATGGGTTGATCAAAGAAAGAGGGTCCCTCAGGATGTATTAAGGATTCCCAGCTGCAGGGTGGAACAGAACCCTGAACCACCGCACAGAAGCGTACTTATTGTCACACAAAAGTTATTTTTAGAGTAAAATGAGTTCCTCAAATCAAAACCCAGATCTAATCTACATGTTTCTTAGAGGAGCACCTCACTCTTGCAACTTCAATTCTTATTGTACACGGCTTGCAGTACTCAATAATGCAAGCCCTTCCAGGTTTCCCAGGGCCATCTTGTGACTAAAGCCATGCAAAGGCTGTGGAGATTCTTCAGAAAAACCACTGTATAAACCACAGAAAAACAATCCGTGCCTTTTACAATGAGTTCTTCAAGGTCTAAGTACTTCTAGAAAACAACTACTTCGTTCTGATGTTTCCCCACATTCAATGACTCTTCTAACTTTCCCTCTACATCAGACAACCATGAGCTTCACGTGAAGAGCTCGCTGGTCCATGGAGAAAGTTTCCAGCAGAAGGAATCCATGCAGAAGCTGTGCAGAAGAAGTTTGCATTTGTTGCCTCTGTCTCCTCTTACTTCTAGCTGTATACAAACTACAGTGTGTTTCTGTGACCCTTAGAGCAGTCCAGAGCAATCACTACTTTGCTTCTATACATCCAACCTCAACCATCTGAGCATAACAAGGAAGAACTTATGAAAAGTTGTTCTTTCAGTCAACAAGTGGTTTGAGACAAGTACCAAAGGGTGGAGAACTGTTGACCAAATGGGGTGTGGTGAATGAATCAAGCCTCACTCATCAGGGAGAATGCCTCTCCCAATAGATCCCTTAAGTCTCTTCCCATTGAATTTGTCCACACTGCTCTTGACCTCAGAGCAGTCGAGAGAATTAGGACCTTTTTTAAAAAAGACAGTCTATCTTAGTTTATGCATGTGAGTGTTTTGGCTGCACGTATGCAAGTGTACCATGTGGGTACAGTGCCCAGAGAGGCCTGAAGAGGAGGACAGGAGCTAGAGTTACATTTGGTTGTGAGCTGCCCTGCTAGGAATCCAACCCAGTTCCTCTGCAAGAACAATGAGTGTTCTTAACTGCTGAGCCACTTCTCAGCCAAATCAGGGCGTTTCTGAAGCTTCCTTGCCCTTCACCATTGCATGGCCTTCAAGCAGAAAGCCAGGCATTTCAAGGACACACTCTGTGCGTCCTTTGTTCCATTTGCCTAAAGTAGCACTTGATGCAGGTATAAGCTCGCCTCTCCTCTCGACTCAGCTCTTCCTAACTCTATCACTGGTTTTGCATTTTATTTGTGCCAAAATAAAGGAAGGAGCTTCCAGTGGAAACGCTTCAAGTTCAAATGTAAAAACATTATTCTGCGGCTTTCGTTGACTTGGGTGCTAGCGTTTGTTGGGGGTCTGAGAATTCCCACACAAACCTCTCAAACACCAATCTCAGTCAAACAGGAGTTGTTTATTGAATGCCACACTCCAAGACTAATCAGTGAGGGACACAATCCAGACTCGGGAGCTGAACCATGATGCTAAGTCAAGACCATATAGGGCTTTTTAATCCTGTGTTCTACAAACATCTGTGCCAAGTTACTTCATAAACCAGGACTTAGGGATAGGGGATTTCCTTAGGAACATGTCTGTGTCGTACATTTATCCTGCTCCCATTGGTTGGGGTATTCTACTGTGGTGGAGACTTGCCTTGTCTAACATTCATGTCTTAACTTGCCAACCAGGATGTCAGTTACCCATGTACATGTCTCTCTCTGACAAGTAGGATGCCAGTTCTCAGGGAGGTCTTGAGAACTTAAACTTTACTTAACCCTTACTCAAAATGGAAGTTTTATTTCAAATAGTTTTTTACACTGGTGCAGGTGTCACTCTTATGTTGGGGTCCATCCCAAGGGCAGTGTACAAAAGCAAAAATTATGAAAGATTATACACAGGTGCAGGAAGTGCTGCTGGGTGGTTGGTTTGGGTCCAAGCTTACAGTGGGTAGCTATACAAAGCAGGTCTGACTTCTATTGGGATTAGTTTCCAAGGGCACAGAACATAACAGAATATGTAATCCACCTGGGCATGAGAAAGTGTCTCAGTAACAGCAGTAAGAACATAGACGAAAGACTCTTTATGACACTACTAATAGTACAAAATGGCAGGCTAGACAGGTAACAGTTACCAGGCCTTAACACCTCCCCTAGCCCTAACAGGGTTGATACCACAGAGCCCATTAACCCCACAAATCCACACTTTCTAAAGTGAGCTGGAAGGCTGGTTGGAATGGAGGACAACTGAGAAAGAAGAGGGAAGAGGAAACAAAGGCAACCCAAAGCAAAGCTGTGCCTCTTGGAGGGTAGCAGTCACCTACCACCAGACAACGTTCCTACCAGAGAAGGAGTCCTTTGACCTCCACCTTGGCCTGTGACTGTGTTTACTTATTTACTTACTTTCACATATGTGATTTTTTAGTTTTGTTTGTTTGTTTGTCCTGTTGCAGTGATGAAATAAATCAGCCCTCCCCCTACCCACCCCCCAAAAAAACTTGAGGGAAAATGGTTTATTACAGCTCACAATTCCAGGTTGTAGGTTCATCACTGTGGGGAAGTCAAGGCAGCAGGAACTTAAAGTAGTGAATCATGTTACATCAACAGTCAAGAGCCAAGAGGAATGGATTAATGTATGGATGCTTGTGCTCAGCTCCCCTTTGTCCACTCACACAATTCAAGATTCCTTTGAATAGGGAATGGTGCCACCTTTAGTGGGCAAGTCTTCTCACCTCAATTAATGTAGTCATCATAACCCCCAAGACATGCTCACAGGCCAGTGTAAAAGTAAATTTTATTCTCTTGTGAGTGTTGTCTTGGAAACTTGCTGACTCTGTCTACTAACCTAGACCTAGTCCTGGAAGCTTCTAGTCTCTGTACAATCTAATCTAGGCTTAGAATGTTTTCAGTCTCTGAGACTTACTGCTGAATAAACTCACCCTTTTTTCTTCTTTTTGAATTCTGGCTGATTTGACTCAGCTCTTCTGGTGAGAATTTCTCTCCCACCTAACTTACTCACAATCTGGCTTTTCTCTTAGCCTCTGAATTGTTCTGCTTACCCTCAACTAACTTTTACAATCTTTTCTAATCTTCTGGCTCCTTCTCATTCTCTCACTCATTCTGTCTTTTTCTGTGTCTAGCTTGTTCCCACTTCAACTGTCTCTGTAAAACTTTCCTGGAAAAACTGCCTCCTTCCTTTCTTTTTTTCTCTCTCTGTGCTCTCTTAAGTAGCTTCCCTTTCCTCTCTGTTTTTATGAGAGTTGGGCATACCCTATTCTGTCCAATCGTTCTCTGTTTCGTCACTTTGTCTGACACTCAATTAGACATCACTTTCAAACATGGCTGCTTCCTTCTACAAACTAACTTTACCTTCATTGTTTGGTAAAGGTGAGTACCAAGGTTGTATCTGTATTCCAGCCAGAGGGATTAAGGGATGTGCTTAAGGCTGAGCCACACCCTAACTAGAAACAAGTTCTAATATCCTGTAACAGGCCAAGCTGATGTAGACAATCACTCACTCAGTCTCTTCTCTGGTGATTCTAAATTGTGTCATGTTGACAATAGAACTAATTATCATACTTTGTTTGTTTTGAGATGGGCTCTCAGGTAGCCCAGGCTGGCCTTGAACTCCTTATGTAATTGAGGATGACCTTAAACTTCTGATCCTTTCTATGCAGGGATCTGAGGTATGTGATACCACAGCAGGTTTTATTTGGTGCTAAGGGGTCAAGCCCAGGGCTTCATACATGCTAGGCAAGTACTTTACCACCTAAACTCAGTCCTCCATTCAGACTATGTCCTTCTAATAGGAATACTCTTAGGTATCAAATATCTTGACTCAAAATGAGAGGCCATTTGGATATATTCTTCAGGAATGCTACCTAGGGGATCTGTTCCCCTCTTTAGTCCTGAAAGAGACGCCAGCTCACATTAATTTCTAAACAGCAGGGGCAATAGCTCTCATACTCAGGAGGCCAACTATAGAATATTATCGTGGGCAATCACTTATCACTGCAGACTTCAGTACAATCAGCTGCTTTTGCAAGCCTTTGGTTGAGAGCACCGAGCACAACAGGATGTGGTTAGGCAGTTGAAGCTCAGAGATCTAAAGAGCCCTACTGGACAAGATAGAACAAGGGATCTGAAAATCCCCACCTATCATATGCTGGGTTTGCTGACAATGTTAGGAAATTCAGTTTCAACAAAAATATACTTAGCTAATGCCTACCATGTACAAGATACTGCACTTCATGCCTAAGAGAGAACGACTGCTTGCAGTGAGGGTGCAATGCTGCACAGGCTGGGACTGAAATAAACCCAATCGAAGCTCCACTCTGGAAGGACTGTGGATTTCCCACTCTGACGATGGAATAGATTTGAATTATTAGCTAAGGTTCACATCTGTCAGGCCACCTGAAGCAGTGCCTAGGAGGGTTCTTAAACAAAGCACTTGCTAGGAAAAGACTGAAGCAAATAATAAACCAGAAAGAGCTGCATGCCCATTGGCACACAGCTCACATAGCTGTCTCTGCGAACACAAATCTAAGAGACATGAATTGGGTTCTGAGGAATGATTCTACCTCCTTGTCGTTCGGGCACTAGTGGAAACACAGTGAAGACAGGGTCTGAGTTTGGAGACTGGGGGTTGGCAATATCCCCCATGGTGCTAGTTGCAACTCTTTTCTCTCTGGGCTGAGAGGCTGCATCTCATTCTCTCTGCATTTTTCAGCAGTAAGAGCAGCTGTGGGTGCATTTCCTGCACAAGTGCCCGGAGCTACCTGTGCTTTGAGTAAAAAGATGAGAGGAAAGAACCTGATGAAAGCAGCCACTTCCCACACCTGGAGCCTGATGTAAAGGCAGATCCTGCTCTGAGCAGAATCAGGCCCTATGCACTCCCAAGTAAACTAGTCAATGCCCTGTGGCTTGTTTTCTAACATAGCCTTTGATGCTAGCCCTGACACAGTCAAGCTGGGCAGAAGCAAGAGATCATCAGGTAGGAAATCACCACAGAAGGGACCTGGTAGATCAGCCATCTTGACTTTACTTCACTCTACTTCTTCATGTCTCTTTGTCAATCAGTAATAGACACCTGGCCTAGGTGCCATAGCCACGTGCCCTCAGTACTGCTACTGTTTAAGATGTTCCCTTGAACTATAAGTTAGTGCTCATGGATATTAAAAGTTGGTTCTGGGCTGGCAAGATAGCTTGATCAAGAAGAATCACTTGCGCAAGTGTGAGAATCTGAGTTCAAATCCTCAGAACTCCCGTAAAACAACGCTGTGTGTGGCTACATGCCTGTACCCCCAGTGGTGTGAGGGGACAGATAAAGGAGGATCACCAGGGCCTTGTGACTGCCAGCCTAGCTCCAGGATCAGTGATAGATCTTGTCTTAAAGGAATAAAGCAGAAGGTGACGATGAAGGTAACTGACATCCTCCTCTGGCTCTGATAACAGGGTTGGGGGAGAATAAACAAAACTTTAACAAGTTGGTTATCTGTCACTGCTGTCCTTATGTGTATTTGACTTGGGTTTCCAAGGCTTGTTTCAGGTTGCAGGCCTGTGTCTGTCACACTCTGATGTGACCACCCATGTACTACAAGGCTGTGCTTCCAGAGCCCTGCCATACACCTCACACACTCACAGGCTACTCCTGCAACCAGCACATTTTAGGCACGATGGGAGGGCCCAACCATCATTATTGATTATATAAAATGCAAAAATAAGCCACTAAGTTTCCAGTTCATCCCAGGATGGGGGGGGGGGTCATGCTTGCTCCTCAACAATTTACCCAATAACACTCCAGTGTAAATCTTAAATTTCCAAAGGAAAACCATCAAGCTATTGGAAATTCTATATAAATGGAATGGTCTATAAAATTTATTACAGAAACAGTGAAACCTCTGCTCAGTTCTTCTCTATACTCTTTCATGGAGGGTAGGAAGAACAGTGGATCTTCTGTGTCACACAATGGTGATATGTACAACTGTTATATCTGTCTTAGGGTCTTATTGAGGTGAAGAGACATCATGACTAAGGCAATTCTTAAAAAAGAAAATTTTTAATGGGCGCTAGCTTACCACTCACAGGTTTAGTCCATTATCATCCCGGTGGGAAACCTGGCGGTATACAGGTAGACATGGTGCTGGAGAAGGAGCTGGAAGTTCTATATGTTGATCTGCAGGCAGCAGAAAAAGGCTACAAGCCACAATAGGCATAGCTTGAGTATATGAGACTTCAAAGCCCGCCTCCACAATGACACACTTCCTGCAACTAGGGCATACCTTCTAATAGTGCCACTTCCTATGGGCCAAGCTTTCAAGCATGTGTCTATGGGGTTATTCCTATTCAAACTACCACAATATCCAAACTAAACACCTACCCCACTCTACTCTGAGCATGCTCAGAACAGAGCTCCATGTGCTGTCAACCGGGCAGAGCCAGGTTCAAGTCACATCTCTGACACTTAATCTCTGCTATGGTAAATACTGTGGGTGTCTATAAACGTGGAATCGCAGTCAGTCAAATTTTACATATTGAGGGCTTAATCCCCAGCAACTTGAAATATATTTGGAACTAAAACCATTGCATATGTTCCTAGTTAAGACAAGGTCATGCTTGAGTAAGGTGGGTCCCCAATCCAATACGACTTGGGGGTAGGAGGGCAGATTTGACATAGAGATGTATGCAAGAAAAGAATTCCTGTGAAGACTTCAGTTATGCTGGATTGATCCTAGGAACCTGGAGCCAGTATCTTTGTAGGATCTTCAGAGGGATTGTGACACAGCCTCAATTCAGATATCTGGTCTTCAGTACTATAAGACAAGAAAATTTGGGGGTTTAAACCACTTTATCTGTGTAGATTTCTAAAGGCAGTCCTGGAACACTAAAAACATGACCTTTGGCAAAGTAATAATGGAGTAAATAAGTATTCTACCTTGTGGAATTGTAATGAGGATTCTATTGGTTAATATTCATGCAGCATGAATGGTAACTTGGGCAGAATTCGGTCTTAAGTGATTAAAAATCCCTTCTATTTCCTGTGGCACTGACAGGACATGTCATGCATTCTGGCATGGGTTCTCATTTAAAAATCGCTGTTGTGCTGGGACACTCACAGTTTATCTTCAATGTGGAACGAGGACACCTAAGCTCAGAGCGAGTGACAAGTGTGGGACCACTATGACCTTCAGGGGACACAAATGGAGCAAGTTCTCCATGTACCACATAGAGCAAAGGATCTCACGTGGCCAGGTGGGACCAGGTGGGACCACAGGGAAAATGTTACATGCATTTTTTTTTCTAAAGTAAAACCTTGAATTAGAATGATCCTAAGTTTTTATCAATTCTGGTTCTCCTATGATCTTAGTCAATTAACTAATGAAGTAATATTTGTGAAACTATCAGTCAACTCAAATTAGCAGGAGAACTTACTCATGTAAATGAAAGAATTGAGCATCTCAGGGGAAAATGTCTGGAGCCAAAGAAAATTCAAGAATTTTTGTTCTTCCCCCCCACCCCCAGAGGATCTTCTGCTTAACCAATGGTACTCCTCTTAGCCATGACCAAGGCAAGTTACAAAATAAAGCATTTAATTGGGTTGACACTTTCAGAGGGTTAGAAGAGCCCCTGATATCACATGAAGGCATGGTGCCAGGAAGAGTTGAGAGGTCACATCCAAAACCTCCTAGCAAGAGGCAGAGAGCACACTAGGAATGGCATAGGCTTCTGAAACCCTAGACTCCACCCCCAGTGACACACCTTCTCCAACAAGGCCACACCTCCTCATCTTTGCCAAACAGTTCTACTAACTAGGAACCAAGTATTCAAACATAGGAGTTGACAAGGGGTTATTCTCATTCAAGCCACCACATCAGACTAGCCTCACATTGTCCGCAATCCTCCTGTCTCAGCCTTTCAAGTGCTGAGATTACAGGCATGAGTCACTACCACCATCGTGTGTGATTCTTAATTAATTAAAAGTTGTATGTGACCTGCACAGGTCTCTGGTGAAAGTGGTATGACTTTCTCTACCCTCCTTACCCTAAAATGCCACTAGGACGTGCATTCTGACAGTCACTGTACAAGGATTTGTCTTGGGCAGTTACTGTATGCTGGGTACTGCTTTAGGTGTTGGGAATATGATCATCGATCAAAGTAAGTAAAAGTCATAGTTATAAATGCTGATAAGAAAATCAAAGCAGGAGTCTATCGGGAGGTAAGAGCACAGTTTGAAGGTACAGGCTGTGATATGGTGGCCAGGGGGATCTCACTGAGAAGTTGACAGAGGCGAGGGAGTCGGCTGTCTGTCTGAGAGAATAGCTAGTACAGAGCCCCAAAACAAGTGTCTGCTTAGAGTATTGAGAACAGGAAGGAACCCAGGGTGACTAAAGAGATCACAGATACTGCAGAAAAGGAGATAAAGCGTGGAGTAACAGCGACCCAGCCTCAAAGGGGTCTGGCATCATCATAAACACTTCAGATTCTCCGCTGGTTGAGAAAGAAGCCGTAGGGCAGATCCTATCGTGCTGTGCGGTCTGTGAGAGGGGCGTATGCAGAGAGGAGTTGGGAGGCTGATTTGGTAACTTAAAACAAGAAGTGACAGTGACTCAGCCAGCACAGTGTCAGAGGGGTGTGGGAACAGGACCCAGGATGAAGGGTGAGAGGTGATGGAGTCATGGGATGAATCCCAGGAATCAGACGCCAGAGACTAGCATCAGGGTGCAGATGTGAGTTTATTGCAAAGTGCGTATGCGTACTTGCGGTCCTGAGTCAATTCCAAGCCCTAAACCCTCAGCAAATCGCATCTAGCCATAAGGTCAGTCACCGTGCCCTAATGAAAGCTCTGTCTGATGAGGTTACTCAGAAGGAGGGTGTGGGACAACTGTTACCTGTAATGACTTCGGTGTAAACGCGGGAAGCAGATCCTGCCCTGGCCTCACTTCCGTTTTGCTGTTCTGAACACCATCTAATGCCTTGTACGGCAGATCGGAACTCTTGAAGGCATCGCAGGAGCCTGTGGCGCCTCGCTCTCTATCCCACTTTTTCCTTCGAACAGTTGACTCCCACATCCCTCACAGAGAGGGTGGTTCTGGACCTGTGTGCATAGCAGAGCAAGTGGGATCAGCCAAGATGAGAAGGGTGGACGAAGGAGAGGACTTCTGACTAGCTCTGGAGAATTTGGCCGGAGTGACTAGAGGAACAGAATTGTCACTATCCTGGGCCAGGGAAGACTACGAGAAGCCTAGGCCGGCCTGCAGGGAGTGAGCTGGATGGGTAGGGGTGAGATACTGAGGGGTTCCACTATTCATTTTCTACAGCTAGACATCAACAGGAGCATGGTGGCTTAACATACGAAACTTCTTTCATGATTCTAGAAGCCAGACATTCAGAATCAGTCTGTCTGAGCAGAAATCAAGGTATCAGAAGGGGTGTACTCTCTCATGAGCTTTAAGGGAGAACCCCCCTACTTGTCTCTAGCCTTCAGTGCACTGGTTCTCAACCTCCCTAATGCTGAGCCTTTAACACAGTTCCTCATGTTGGGTGACTCCAACCACAGAACTATTGTGGCTGCTACTGCATACCTGTAACTTTGCTACTGTTATGACTCGTAATGCAAGCATCTGTGTTTCCCAGTGGGCTTTGAGAGGGGTCGCGGCCCCCAGGTTGAGAACCACTGCCATAGTGGCTGCCTACATCCCTAGATTTGTGACTAGATGGCTTCAACCTCTGTCTCTCTCCATAATCGAATAATCACATTGGCATTTCTTCTTCTGTCCTATCTCCTGTCCGTCCCCTGTTATAAGGATACACCTGACTGCTTTTACGATCCATTTAGGCAAAATAGGATCATCTGTACTTCAAGACCCTTAACACAGAACATACGCAAAGTCATGGCTGTTTAAAGGCACACACAAGCAGCAGGGGCTCCAGCCTGAGTGTTTTTAGAAGGCTGTTTCTCAGCCTACTGCATGTATCCAGGTAGAAATGTTGCCTTAGCCATGGTCTAGATGAGTCTAGACTTCAGAGTAGTCAGAGGTAGGTGCATGAATCTACACACTCTTAGTACTTGTGTGGTAAGTAATGAATGTCATTGAAGTCTGGAGCAGTCAGGGGGGTAAATATAGACAAAAGATGTCCAGTATGGAAGGCCCTCAAACAATTAAAAAGAGAAGTACCAGTTGATCCACTAATTCCACCTGTATATCCAAAGATCACAACGAGATATCATTTCCATGTTCGTTGCCATGTTGTTGTACACAACAGACAAGACATGAAAATGACCTAAATGTTGTTAAACAAAGATTATAGAGTCCACTATATGGAATGTTAGCAGACCAGGCTAAAAGTAAAAATAGAGTCACTCACTAAAGCTCCATAGCAACATGCTGACACCAAGTCATTTTGCTGAACTTCTAAGAGCTTTTCAATGTGTATTGTCCAGAAGGATTCTTCTGGGAAGAATTCCTTTTCCTGCCCCAGCTTCCAAGACCAGCTATAGCTGATGTTGTTGAATCCAAGGAGCCAGCAAGAGAGAAATGGAGGTAAAGGTTTTTTCTCCTTCACTCTTTTTCCCAAAGTCTATCTTATGAGTCCTTCTAACAAACTCCCAATAAAAGGCTTGTCCTTGAAATTGAACGTCTCCTTTGTGATGGAAGCTGACTGTCCTCTAACACAAGAAGGGATGCCTTGGCTCTTAGGTAGTTGTTACACAGCTGGCTTCCAAATGCTATGAGGTTCTGAGTTGGTGGCAGCCAACACATGTTTATATACTGACTCTGGAGATATAAAGCTAATTATCTTCAAACTAGGAAAGCTTCCAACTCTCCCAGAGAAGTTTATTTATGCCTCGTATAACTCAGGGCAATGACTACAGTCTCTGATTTTAATTCCAGGTTTGAGAAATTGTGAGGTATTACTTCAATGCTAATGGCAGGAAGCATACTGAATTAGCAACAGCTTGTATGGAGCCTGTTAGAAGGCTCCACAAGGTTCTTGCTTAGGCTGCATGAGGAAAGAGTTAATGTACTTACCTTTTTGAAAGGGCGACACTTAAGAGGTCACCAGGACAATTTTCAGTCAAGACTGGAGATATAGTACCAGCTACCACAAACTGAGTCCTTGCTAGGTGACAAGTATTGACCCATGTGCTATACACATGTGCACTGCCATTTAATCTTCATAAAAGTCCTATATGCAACAATGGTGTCTCCCTGTCTCACTTTATAGGCAGCTGAATCAGTCGCAGTGAGATCACATGGTAACCAGTCTTCTCCTTGGAAGCTGAAGGTGGGTACATAGCTACCACACCTGTATGAGGAAGGGGTCAGCAACTCAGAAAGAGAACTAGACTCAAGGCCCCGGGAGGAGCCGGATGTCTAGGTAGCAGCCTGATTCATTGCCCTGCATCTGAAATCGACATTGAAAGTTTCCATTAAAGGAGATAAAGACATGACTCATTAGTGAAGAGTACTAGCAGTTCTTGCAGAGGAAGGGCCATGAGTTCAATTCCCAGTACTCACATGAGCTTAAAGGCAGCCATCCTTATGTTTAACCCGCCGTATTCCACTCCCTGGCCCCATAGGCTTGTAGCCATGTAATAACGCAAAAATGCATTCAGTTCAACTTAAAAAGTCTCCATTGTCTATAACACTTAAGTCCACAGTTCAAAGACCCTTCGAAGACTCATTGCAATCTCTTAATTGTAAACACTTGTAAAATCAAACATACAGAAGCAGAGCACATGCTTCCAATACACACTGCCACAGGATGTACACTGCCATTCCAAGAGGATCTAGTGAGGATTTTGGTTTTATAAAAAAACCCAATCATGTTATGTGTTATGTTACATGATTGTTTTTGTTTTGACCCCAGCTGTGGGATATGGGACTATTTCAGGTTGCCCATAGCCGCTGACTATGATTTGTCCTGTGCTCTAGAAGGGCAGTGATTTTTGTCAGCTGCAGTTAGTTTACATTTGGAATTGTGAGGACTCTTGAAACGGTATAAACATGAGAGCCCCTAGAGGACCTGTGACAGCAGCTACTCCCCCTGCTGCTGCTACTGGTTCCTGGTGTTGTTACTGCTGTTTGCTGCTTTGGCTATTGTTGAATTGCTGGTTTGCTGGGCTGCTAAGTTGTTGGATTGCTGGGTTGCTGGATTGCTGGGTTGCTGGATTGCTGGATTGCTGGATTGCTGGATTGCTGGATTGCTGGATTGCTGGATTGCTGGAATCTGGAGAAGTCCTGACAATGAGGATTGAAAATGCCCCTAGGAACTCTAAGCTCCTAACCAACAAGTAGTCTAAAGAAATCTAAATCCCTGTTCCCCTCTAACTTTCTTTCTCTCCTACCTAGTATTGGGGGATTATGTAGGACCATGAAAGGCAGCCTGATTTCTGGTTGAGCTAGTTTTGAAACCATAGTGACCCAGCAGATGACCCCGCAGGGTCCCCTGCAAGGGACAGTAGGTGTTTTCCACACTCCCAGACTCCTGGCTCCTGATATGAGGCCACAGCCCTCCATAGATTTGTGTCCTTCAGTCACGTAAGGGCAATGCCCCCTAGCCCCTCGACAGGTAGAAGGTATGACCACAGGTCATGTAAGCCTGAAGACATATCTCCATATTAATGAGGTACCTGAAGGCCAGAGGGGCATAGCCAATTAAGCATTCCTTCCCAGACCCTCCGCCCTGCAAAAGGTATTTATCTTCAGGCCTACCATGAGGAAACTGGGATATAGTTTCTCACCCACTTTCCACCATGACAATAAAACATCTTAAAACCATGGACAATTTCTCTTTCATCGGAATCCACCATGGAGAGAACACAGTCAAACTTCCCGTGCCTCTGTCTTCCCCATGTGGCCCTAGCCCCGTGGCAAGACAGACTTAGGACACACATTAACCCAACAACTGTTCCGGGACACCCACACACCAACCCACAAGGATTGAAGGGAAAGGTGGTAGGTAAAAGAACCCCATAAAGTAGCAAAAAGTACAGCCACAGAAAGAAAAAGGAACAAGTGAGGAAATACTGGACCAAAGAAAACTAAAAGCCAGGTGAGTAAACTCCAAATTCTGCATCTCCATGTCTGATGTCAAGGCACTCTTCAGATCTCCAAATCCTTCCAGCTTTGTTGACTGCAAAATCCTTCGCTCTCTTGGGCTGGTTCCACTCCCTGTTGGCCACTCTCCTTGGCAGGTATCCCACCATTCTAGGATCTTCACAGTTCACACAATGGCCTTTCTGGGCCTCTGTACAGGTACATCCCTGCAACATGTCTGGCCTCAATGACTTTCCTTAGTTTCAGAGAGAGATTCCACAACCCCTTTCTTGTATCCTTGACTCTAAATCCAGAACCACATGGCCCAAGCTGTTAAGTTCTGCTGCTTATTGGGCCTGGAACTTGGTCTCCTCATTCAGTAATGACTGTATCAGCCCCCTGTTTTTGATGGTTTCCTTCACTGTTTAAACTTGGCTGTCCTGGAACTTGCTCTGTAGACCAGGTTAGCCTTGAACTCAGAAATCCTCCTGCTTCCTCCTCCTGGGTGCTGGGATTAAAAGTGTACCCACCTTAAGCTTTTCTTTAATCTCATTTTATAAATTGAAAGCTTAGGTGTGTGGGGTCTTGCCCTGAGGTCACCACATTCTTTATTCCTTTTAGAATCAGGCTTTTCTTTAATCTGTTTATCTCCTTGAACTTAAGACTTAGCTCCATTTCACTTCCTGGTGCCCTTCCTTTTTTTTTTCTTTAAACTGCACAATTTGTATTTTTCCATGCTTTTTCTCATCATAGATCTGTATTAAGACTGGCCACTCATAACCACACAACACAGCCAATACTAGGCTGTCTTGAAATCTCCTCTGCCAATGCCATTAATCTAAAACTCTTCAATTTAACCTCAGAGACAGTTTCTGAATATAGGCAAAAAGCAGCCACATTCTTCACCAAAATATCATGAGAATGGTCTCTAAGCTATATACTAATATTCACCCCCTCTGAAACTTCTTAAGTTGGGATCTCACAATTAAATAACTCTCAGTATCACAGTCTTCCATGCTCCTAACAGGATGGACTACTAATCCCTGCTTAATATGTCTAATTGCTTTTCTAATCCAAAGTCCCAAAGTCTTCCAAACAGAAACATGTTCTAGCCTATCACAGCAATATCTGAGTCCCTGGTATCAATTTCTGGCTTAGTCAGGGTTGCTATTGCTGTGAAGAGACACCATGATCGTGGTAACTCTTATACAGAAAAACAGTTCAGAGGTTTAGTCCGTTGTCATTATTGAGGGGCAGGGGGAAACATGGAGTCCAACATGGTGCTACAGAAGTAGATGAGAATTCTATATCTGGATCCATAGGCAGCAGGAGAAAGAATGAGAGAGAGAGAGGGAGGGAGGGAGAGAGAGAGCTTGGGCTTGACTTGAGCACTTGAAATCCCAAAGCTCACCCCTCCCCGCCCCCTGTGACACACTCCCTCCAACAAGACCCCACCTGTTCCACACCTCCTAATCTCTGTGAAGTAGCACCACTCCCTAATAAGCAAGCATTCAAATCCATGAGCCCATGGGAACAACTCTTATTCAAACCACCACAGCAGAAGATATTACCTTTTTTTCATTAATTTGTTTATTTATTCACTTTACATCTCCATTGCAGTCCTCCCCGCACCATACGCCCCTCCTCACGAAGCCCTTCTGCCCATTCCCCCTCCCCTTCTCCTCTGAAAAGGAGGTGACCACTACCCCATATCACCCCACACTGTTGCATCAAATAACTGCAGGGCTTAGGTGCATTTCCCACTGAGGCCAGACAAGGCAGCTCAGTTAGGGGAATGAAATCCACAGGCAGGCAACAGCTTTAGGGACAGACCCACTCCAGTTGTTGGGAGACCCACACGAAGATTAATTTTTTTAATACATAATGGTAATGTTTTTAACAAATTGAATTTTAATATGGTGCCAAGTCTTAATCCCTCCAAAGTAAGCATGGCATTTATAAACTAAAATCTGGCAGATGAGAGCTGAAGAAATCCAGGAAAGAGCGCCCAGAGTCTGCTGTGTCATTTGCTGACTGCACCAACATGGAGGCCCTTGGAAGGAAGCCCATGCAGTATGACTTACTAACAGTAGCTGACCCAGCACCAAGTACTGTTCTAAGTGCTTAGGTCAATTTAAGTACTGTTTTAGTTAGAGTTACTCCTACTGCAATGAAACACCACAAGCAAAAGCTACTTGGAGAGGAAAGGGTTTATTTTGTTCACACATCCCACATTACTGTCTATCACTGAAGGAGATCACAGTAGGAACCTGATGGCAGGAGCTAACACAGAGGCTGTGGAGGGGTGCCACCTACCAGATTTCTTATAGCCACACCCAGGACCACCAGGCCCCCAATGTACTGGGTCCTCTCCATCAATCACTAAATAAGAAAACAGACTTGCCTTCAGCTGGATGTTATAGAGACAATCCTTAAGTGAGCTTCCCTACTCTCAAATGACTCTAGCTGGAGTCAAGCTGACACAAAACCAGCCAGCACAAGTACGAAAGGAAAATATCTAACTTTTCACAACCACCCTGCGATGTGCACGCTGTTCTTATCCAGAAAACCTGAAGGGAAAGCACAGGAGGATCAAGTGTCTTGCCAAGGTCATAGAGAAAAGTGACCCTCCCCCCCCCAAACCCAAGGAGAGAAGCAGCAGGGGCCACACTCTTCACTACAGCCTTCAAGTTCAGTCGATGACATTTGATAAAGCCTCTGGGATTCACAGCAAGCTGGACCCTGTCTTAGAGCAAGAAAAGTCCTGTTGGCTGAGGCAAAGAAGATGCTATGCATGGGCTCTCTCCCTAGAAGAAGAAGGTTAATAAATGTTACGACCTGGCTATGTCAGAAACACAGATGAACACCCTTGTGTCTCTCAAGAGTTGAATCTGGTGAATGACAATTCAGATGGTACAAGAATTTTCAAGTAGTGTCACTTTCCTAGACAGTCTTCCAAGACAAACAGAGTTCTTCTGCTTCAATTTTAATCATTGACTCTCAGGTCAGGCAGTACACATCACACAGTAATTTGCTCCTCCTCTTCTTCCCTTCCTTCCCCCTTCTCCTTCTTCCCTCTCCCTTCTCACCCCTCCCCTTTTCTTGTATGTATGTACATATGTAGGTTCAAGAATGGTAGCAAAGGGTTAAAGAGGCTGCTAGCTGTTCAAGGAATTTGAAAGAGGTCTGGGCTGCTGAAAGCAGGGAACGGATAGGGATGCGGAAAGATCAGGTTGCAGATGTGGCAGCTGCTCTATAGTCAGGCTGCAGGGCCAGAGCTGAGCTGAAGATTCAAACTGTGTGGAAGGATGCAGAGGTGAAGGCCAGGACAGAGATCCACATGGACAAGTGTGTGGACAGACAAACGGCAGGTCCTCATGGACCACTGGATAGACGAACAGATGACAGTTTATGTCAGTAACAGGCTGGGGTGAAGAACTTGGGTCAGTTGGGAGTTCTCAGCCTGTCAGTCCCTTAATGCACACACTGGGTGGTCAAATGACAGGTTGGTGGGGCCACTACCCATCACGGCATTGGATACCCTCTGCCTTTGGGGGACCAGGTAAGGAAACCGAGCACTTTCCTTGGTGTGGTGTGTCTGGTAAGTTCTTGGGCCTAGTTTTCCTGATAGAGGTTTCATATGTTCATGTGTTGCTACCTTCTCCATTTACTTTGATACATTGATAGGGGGACCTTTCTACTTTTAGAGATCAGTTATTTGTCAACCGGAGCCTCACAGGTGGTGCTGGACTGAAGGTGCTGTTTATGTGACCCCCCCCCCAAGAGGCAGACATCTTACCTCTGAATTTGCCCTCAAAATGGAATCATTGTAAAGGGGGTCCCCCAGGGCAGGGCACAGGTAGGGTGGGGCCTGGGCAGATCTCAACAGGAAGCAGACCGTATTGCCGTATTGCTGGAGTGGGCTTCCATTAGGAGAACAGAGACTCTGCAAGCTTGGCTTCTAGCAAATGGTTCTGACATCTGTGTGCTTAGCTTCACTGTTGTGGAAGATTTCAAAGGGAAACCTAGAGGTAGATCTCTCTCTCTCTCTCTCTCTCTCTCTCTCTCTCTCTCTCTCTCTCT
>NW_021604635.1:4744078-4767080 GCF_004785775.1 Grammomys surdaster | reverse complement strand
TCTCTCTCTCTCTCTCTCTCTCTCTCTCTCTCTCTCTCTCTCTCTCTGTCTCTCCAGCCTCGCTTTACCCTCAGCCCTCCAAGAATAAACAAAATTCATCATGAGCTAGACACAGAAGAGATGCTGTACAGAGAGTGCTGATAAAGGAAGATGGGCCAGAGAGAGAGACAGAGAGGGAGAGAGAGAAACAGAGAGAGAGAGAGAAAGAGAGAGAGAGAGAGAGAGAGAGAGAGAGAGAGAGAGAGAGAGAGAGGGAGAGGGAGAGGGAGAGGGAGAGACAGAGAGGGAGAGAGGGAGACGGAGCAGTAGAGGCAGGGAATATAATCAACATTCCAGAGTCATAACTCAAATGCAGTCCAGGTGTTGGCAGTTGCAGGGACAGCTCGTCAAATCTCACGAGCGCTGTGCAATGCTCTGAGGATTTGATGATGAAATGTTTTCTTGAGTAAGTCACAAAAGGAACTACTGTTGTCTGACATTGCTTCACGTTTATGAGACTGGTCGTTGTGTGCACGGGGCAGCGAGCACGCCTCTCGCCCTGTGCTGCCTTTACCTGCATCTCAGTTTCTCCACTTTGACTGCTGCCCTGCCTCATGTTTAACTAATGGCATTTGATATTTGAGGAAGGAAAGAGGAAAACACTTTAAGGAGAGTTGCCTTTAAAAAAATTATGTTTTAGGAATTCCTAAGATAGGCTTCCAACTTAACCATTCTTTGAAAAAGCATCCAGTTTCAATAAAATCTCCTTAACACATCAGAGAACACTTGAGAGCAGCTTATCAAGATGGAGCCAGCTCCAAAAGGCCAGGGACATTAGCTGCTGAGTCAGCCAACAAATTCTCTGAGCCAGGATGGACAAAACCAAGCCCAGGGTTCACAGTGAGCCAAAGGGCCCCAGGGTATTTGTCTTCCAGCTTCTATCTGCAGTGTTCCCGTTGCTATGGGGACAGAGCCCTTTGGAAGGGAGAGCTATTACATCCATCCCTGGCTACATGTGGAGATGCATTGCTTTTGTTGTTATTTCTTTTTTTGTTTTTCAAACACCACCTCTAATTCCAACCAACAGCTCAGAACACCTATACCCAATTAGAGCAGAAGGGAATCATACTTGGCTCCTTACCCAGGCACTGTTTTCTCTCTTGAGGAGAATTAGAAATCATAAACAAGAACGGGTCGTGAGACACAAACTAATCCTCTCCTCCGAGTCATCGGCAGTTTTAAAATCTAGGAACTCAACAGAGCAGAACGTTGGCTGGAAAGGAGCTGGAGTCCATCTGTGAAATGTTCCCCCTGCATCTAGAGCCAGTTCTTTGATAATCTTAGAGCCCACGGGGGTCCCATGCTCCACTGTGGGCCTCACTGTTACAAGCAGGCTTAGCAGGTTCCCTGCCTCCTCCACCAGCACAAGGCCAAGCTGTTGGCTTCTCAGCCTCTTCCCAGAGCTGACTTCCTAGGGGACTTTTTTTTTTTTTTGACCATCCAGATACATTCTCATTTAAATTCAAGGGCATACACCCACAGGCTGATCCAGGAGGGGAGGGAGGCTCACCATGAATTGAATGATAAATAATACATGTGGTAAAAAACAGCACCAGCCCTTATTTGCAAATGAAAGAACACTAGAAATTATTTCTGGTGGAAATATAAAAGATTAAATTCAAGCAGGGAGTGGGAGAAGATGTTTTTTCTTAAAACTCCCAAGAAGCCACTCCATTGTTTCACTTTTAAAAGACACCGTCTGTCTTGAGTTGGGAATTCAGTGGGCAGTGGAACACTGGCTCCAGTGGAGGGTGCTAGGCCTCTCTAGAGGGGGGCTCAAGGGGGTAGGGATAGATCTAAAAGGGGGTTCCTCTCATGGTAGGTCAGGTTAGCATCCATTTCCCTTCCTCTGGTGTTTTTCAGTTTTCTGTCATTTTCTCACCCTCTTGGTACAGGGTCAAACCCATTATCCATGTGAAACGCCATCATCTCTGGAGATGGGGTAGCTTTGGCACATGACCTAAGTCATGAGATGGAGCTGTTAGACTCTGTTCTCCTTTCACCAGTTGTAAGGCCATGAGAACTAACCTGGAGCTGCCAGTGCCTGGGGGCTCATGGGTCAGCCACTTGAGAATCAAATCCATCTGATTCCAAGAATGGACATTCCTAACTTATGCTCTGTGGAGCATCTGAATCTGTCTATTTCTGAAGCTAGACTGGCCTGGCTCTGCCTTTATGTTTGTTATTGTATTGTTTACTTTTCTATTGCTGGGATAAAATACCATCATTGTGGTAACTTATAGATGGAAGAGTTTATTTGAGCTTGCTGTTCTAGAAGGTTAGACTCCATATGGCAAAGTGAAGGCATGGTGTTGTTGATATTGACCACACTGGGAGCCCTGAGATTGTGTTGTCTACTGGAGAAACCTGTTTCTAGTTGTGGTGTGGCTCAGCCTTAGTACATACCTTTAATCCAATGTAACAATGAAGGTGAAGTTAGCTTGTAGAAGGAAGTAGCCGTGTTGGAAAAGTACTGTCTAACCGAGCGGATGACAAAGTGATGAATCAGAAAAAGATTTGACAGAATAGAATCTGCCCAACTCTCATGAGGACTGAGAAAAAAGAGATGCTACTTCAGAGAGAGCAGTGCAGAGAGAGAAAAGGAGAAAGAGCAGTTTTACCAGGACAGTTGTACAAAGATGGCTGCAGAGAGAGAACAAGCTAGACACAGGTGAAGACAGAATGAGCCAGAGTAAGAAGGGGCCAGAAGATCAGAACAGATTGTCAAAGTTAGTATGAGGCCAAGCAGATCAATTCAGGAGAAGCCAAGAGAAGTTAGATTGAATCAGTCAGCTTGGAGAGGAGTTTGATCAGCTAGCCAGAAGTCAGAAAGAACTATGAAAGGGTGACTTTATTCAGCAGCAGTCTCAGAGACTGGAAACATTCTAGACCTAGATTAGATTATATGGAAGCTAGAAGCTTCCAGGGCTTGGCCTAGGTTAGCGGATGGAGGCAACTAACCTCCAAGATGACAATTACATCAGGCAAATAAAAGATGCTTTTACATGGTATCAGGGGTAGGAGGCTGCAGGCTCACATTTTGAACAACAAACATGAGAGAGAAAAAAACTAGAAATGGGCACATCTTGTAATTCTCAAAGCCCACCTGCCAGTAACATGTTTCTTCCAATGAGGCCACACCTCCAACAGTGCCATCAACTGGGACAAGTATTCAAGCATCCAGGCCTACGGGAGATGTTCGCATTCAAACCACCACAGTGACCCAGTGAATGAGTTTTGTGCATAATCAGGTCTATCTGAGTTTCTGTCACTTACATTCAAGCACCCAGCAAGGTGGACTGGTGGCTGCTACTCAGATAGCTTGGGTGGCATCACCGAGTACCAGAAACAGACCTGAGTTTAAATTCAGGAGGAAAGGGCATGAGGCATAGCCACCTTACCCCTGAGGAATCAGAGCCCAGGGGAGGCGGCTGGGTACCCATGCTTCAGCATTCTCTGATTCTAGTCCCACGGTGTGAGAACAAAGCTTTCAAGAAGAATTGAATAAGGGCCTGAAATCTAAGAGTGTCTAGAGACCACAGCTGAGAACCAACCCTGGAGCCCATACATTAGGTGTTGACAACCCTTGGATGTTAGTGTGTATGAATTCAGACCAGACACTGTTTTCACTCTCACTGACAACATGCTTGAGAGAAGCAATTTAAGGGAGGAAGAAGTTATTCTGGTTCACAGTTTGGGAGGGTTCCATCCAGTATGGTGAGGAAGACAGAACTGCATGCATGGTGTTGGGAATACTACCAGGACTTGTTCTGGCTGTGGACTAGGAGGCAAAGACTGGTAAAAGCAGAGCGTAGCTATAACCCTCAAGGCTAGGTTCCCAAGGACCCATTTTCTTCAGCTATGTCCTACCTACCAAAGTTCAGGACATCTCAAAACAGCAACAAAAGCTGAGAACCAAGTGTCAAACACATGAACCTGTGGGTAATATTTTACATTCGAACTATAACAAGTAAACATAATATATGAACATACATGGATGCAGGTGTGTGCATTAGTCACTTAAATGACATCTTCTGTGGATACTGTGAGATTTCTCTTACTGACAAAGCTTACCTAAGAAAATGAAGGCTTACTAACTGACAAATCAAAGAGTGTTTATTTATTTGTTAAGGATTACATAAGATATGTTCAACAATTACATAACAGACATAAGATTTGGGGAAATGACTCTCCTCAAAGGTTAGTACAGCTGGCCAAACACCTCAAAAGGTATTTACCACAACATGGAAAATGCAATTGTGTGTGCATGTGACAGGGGTGTGGTATATGTGCATACATGTGTGTGTGGGGGGGGGTACGGTGTAGTGTGTTTATTGTGTGTCTGTGTGTGGTGTGTGTGTAGAGGTTTGTGCCCAGGCATGTGGCAATCAAGAGTCAATAGCAGGTGTCTCTTTTCTCATGCCCCATCTTTAATTTTTGAGACAGTGTCTCTTTCTAAACCTGAAACTCATGAGTTCAGCTAAACTGGCTGGTCCATGGGCTTCAGAGATCCAAGCCACATCTTTCCCCCACCCCACCCTGACCTCACCACTAGCAGTGGGATCACAGATGTGTGGGGCTTTTTATATCCCACCAGGGCATCTGAGCAGATGTCTTTATGTTTGCACACCAGGCCCTTTACCAACTGAGCCATTTCCCCAGCCCTGGACAAAGGTATTTTAGATATGAAAGTTACAGCAAAAGTAATAATCAAAAGTTTTTAAATGACATTATAAGAAATACAACTTGGGGAAATGGGTAAGGAGAAGGGTGCCCCTACAAACAGCTCGTTAGGGGAGACCCGAAGCCTTGCTAGCTGGAATCATGAACATTCGTGTCTTCTGAATCAGTGAGTAGTGAATCCCCACAGGACTTCTGGGAGTTCTGTACTCCCAGGGGAACTGGGTAGGATCCCTCTGCTCTGCACACAGGTGGTTCCAGAAGCTATGCTCAGCTGAGAGCCCTTCTCCTCACCTCAGGCTGCCACAGACCTGGCTCCAGCTAGCATGCGCCGTCTCTTTATCCTATTGCTAACCTAGACCTTCAGTAGAAACAGAGTAGCTAGTTCTCGAGTCTGGGTCTAGGACAGCATCAGCTCTCGTGAGGATTGTGGTGTCTTCTGGTTGGTCTAACTGCTTCCACTCTGGCCCTTCTTGTAGATCATGGAGTAAGTCTTTGAAGACACGTAAGATCTTCACCTCAGATCAAAACTTCAGGGAAAGACGGCCTTACAAACGTCCATGGAGCCTTTGGCTCTTTGACTCTCTGCTCCATGACTGTTTCTCTGAGCTCATCTGCTCCATCCTTCCCCCTTCTTTCTGTCAGCCTCCCTGGCCTTCCGGGGTGTTCCGGAACTCATTACTGTACTTAGAAAATGCCAGGCTCCCTGGATTGATAGCACACACCTTTAATCACAGCTCCTTAGGCTGCTAAGGCAGGAAGATCACAGCTATTTTTTTGGAGATAGGGGGTGGATTTTTCCAGACGTGGTTTCTCTGAGTAGCCTTGACTGTCCTGGAATTCAAGACTGTAGATGAGGCTAGCCTCAAACTCACACGTTCACCTGCCTCTGCCTCCCAAATGCTGGGATTTAAGGTGTCCCCCACTAAGAGGACAAATTTTAAGTCATGCTTGAGCTGTAGGTGTGTTCAAGGACAGCCTGGGCTACTTAGTAACGCCCTGTCTCAAAAGCAAAAGCAAAAAGAGGGCGGGATTGTACATTAGCAGTGCAGCACTTGCTGAGCATGCGCTAGGTCCTGGGTTCGCTCCCTGGCACCATGAAAAGCAGAGAGGAAAGGAAGTGGGGGAGGGGGCAGGGGAGAGGACTGAGGAGGGATTCTTTCTCAGAACACACCTTGAGCCCTTGTCATTCACCTATCCTTGCCTTGCAATAGTCTTTCCCTGTACTCATCAGACACACGTGAGAGCAATATTCTTAAAATGTATTCTGATCATGGGATAATTTTTAGGTCACTTATTCATGAGGAAGATGGAGCAGATTCAGAGAACATCAAAATACATCGGTTCATATGTAGTCAGTCTCGGAAACAAAAAGAACGAAGTAAGTTAGGTTCAAGAGTAGTTCATGTTCTACAAAGCAAGAGAGTTGTAACCTTCGAAGTATCTTATTTGCAAGGACCCTCCTTCCAAACACACAATACACATTGTTACATCTTTTTATTTATTTATTTATTTTTGTATGTGCGAACATGTGTGCACACATGGGGAAAGATGGTGTATGTGCATACGGAAGCCAGAGGTTTCCTCTATCGCTCTCCATCTTGTCAGACAGGGTCGCTCAGTGAACCGGAAGTTCACTGTTTGAGCGACACCAGCTAGCCAATGAACTCCTAGAATTGACCTGTCTCTGTCCCTCCAGCACTGGAAGTACAGATACCATCATGCCACCATGCTTGGCTCTTACGTGGATGCTGGAGATCCGAACTCAGGCCTTTACACTTGCACAGCAAGCACACCCTAACTTCCAAGGGTTAATCTTCAGTTTCTCACACTCACAAAACATCCGTGTCCTTACTAATAAAAGTCATTTCCCTTGAGAGTCAGAGGACAGTCAGGGTCTTATAAAACATTCTCTCACCACCACCATGTACCCTGTACCTAGAATGATGGCTGGCCCATCGATAGTAACAAAGCATGAAAGTGTAATAAAGTCAATATAATACTGAATTTGCTTTGTGAAATGCTACCACATGGCTACTGACAACGGACAGACTATTGTCTTACTTTCTCTTTAAATCGCCTATAAAACTCACTGTCTTGCACATAGCAGGCCTTGGCGCTCATCAGTTTCCCAGAATGTAATTATCACTAAAGAGCTTCACGAAGTTTTGTTTTACAGCCGGCTGTATTTGCTTCCCATCTGATCCTTCACCGCTGCCAAGGCCTCTTGTTGCTCATTCCGGATTGTTCAATCACTGCTGTCCGGTGCTGGAAACTTTACTCTCTAACCCTTGGGCTAATAGCAATCATCATTACACAAGACATGGCTGAGAGGATTCTCCAAATGTGACTTTACTTTCCTCCACCCTCTCCCACAGCTTCCACGCTGTCTGTTCAGACGTTAATTAACTGGTTAAAAGGATGTAGTGATTCTAACATTTCAAACTGGGCAAGAACCCAAAAGTAAGGGCAACTGTTTAGGCTGTTTCTTAGTCTAAACTCAAAAAAATCTAACAGGGATACAACAACTACCTTGATATCCAAAGCACTGTGAAGGAGAAAGTAGTCAAGGCTTTGAGAACGGAAGAGAGCAGTCTTGATACACTGTAGGGGCGTGTGTGGCATTGGGAAGTGCAAGCCTGGAACCTGACTGCCTGGATTTATAAACCCAACTACGCATCAGAATAAGTCATGACGTTGTGTTTGCAAGCCACTTCTCTGGGTCTCCACGTTCTCATCTGTGGGAGTGTATTTTATCAGATATTTATAACGATATTAAAAAAATGTGTGATGTGATTATTTGTAGTCGACAAAGGAAAAGTATTAAGATAATCAGTTGGGTGCAAGTGTGAACACATTACTACCAGTAATGCAGTGAAGGTAAAAAGGGCTGGTAGTAAGCTGTCTTACTTACTTTTCTATTGCTGTAATAAAGCACTAGGACCAAGGCTCCTTATAAAAGAAAGAGTTTCAGGGTAGGGTTATAGTTCCCAAGGCTTAGGGTTCATGATGGTGGGGACATCAAGGGAGCTAGTGTCAGACAGGGTGGCTGGAGCTCGTACCTCAGACCACCAGCATGAACCAGAAAGAGCTAACTGGACATGGCACTTGGCTTTGGAATTTCAAAGAATGGCCCCAGCAATATATTTCCTCTAGCAAGACCTTACCTTCTAAACCTTCTCGAACAGAAACACCAACCAGGGACCACGTAGTCAAACATCCGAGCCTGTGTGGGACATTCTCATCCAAACATTCACATACACCGAGTCAGGGGACTAGAAAATGCTGGAAATGACACAAAGTGAAAATTGAGAAAAGAAAATTATGGGTTGAGAGTCTCGAAACTCTTTCTCGTCAACAGTTGGGTCACTGTTTCCTAGATCAAACAATAATAATAATACACTTATAAACATTCAGCAGAAACTTGAGTATGTGTGTCCTTCTCTCCAAAAGAAGTGACAAATTTCTAAGCCACAGAAGAAAAGTTCTACACCAGAGCAAGCTTGTGATGGTTTTATTAGAGAAATGAGGTGTATTATCCACCTTTCCCACTGTTCCCTCGGGGATTCAGTGTGAGGGGCCAATGATGAGTCAGAGCATCATCCTGAAACTGTAAGAGTGAAGCCTCTCTCCCACAGGACACTAAGTTCACACCGCTAGCTCATATGACATGTGTCAATAAGAAATGAATCTCATTCATCATAAACAGTGAAATGATATCACGGAAGATACACTCTCTGAGCCAAGCAGAATTATAGCCAACTCCTGACTTGGCTGAGTTACTTAGCCCTGTTAATGTGATGTTAGTTATCTGAAAATAAGGATAATGTTATCTGTCTCAGAGGGTGGTTGTATGGAAAGGCAAGCCTGTGGGACTGCATAAGGGTATCCTGGGTCATGGTTGAGCAGGTACTTAGAACCCCGAGATTCTCTGTGGAATTCCTCATGAGAACCGGCAGGAGTTCGGTCCCTCCCATCACCTAAGATCCTGAAAAACAGTCACAGATCTCCATAGAGTCACCCAGGCGATAGGCCTCAGGCCTTAGAGATTTACATACTAATGAAGGCCAGAGGGCAGAGCAAATTAAACATTCCTCCCCCCAGATCCTCCCCTAATCCTCCCCCTTTCTCCCTCCCTATATAACTCGGGACGGCCCTGAGTTTTTGGGGGGTACGCCTAGATCCATCTATTATCCGTCATGTCAATAAACCTTTTTGGAACCAAGGACTTCCTCGTGTTATTGGGGCCTGCCGCTGCGGCCCTCAGGCCGCTGGAACCGTAGGATCCTCTCCCTCCCTGATGTGGGGACCCGCCATGGCGGCGGGCTTGCGCCGCTGTGGCGGCCTTTTTTAAATTTTCCCCACACAAGCCCAACAATATCAGTGTACAATATAGTGCTAAAACATAATAAAAACTCAAGACAATATTAGTTTTCCCTTTTCTTATTCTTTCTCATTGCCTGCTATGGTCAAATCTTTGACTTGTGATCTTAGCCACTACCCATTACATGCCAAGCTTGTTGTCACATCCCCACTTCCTGTGTTTTTTTTTTTAGGAATTTCCAAGAGGAGAGCCAATTGTCATCGGACCACTTTCATATACTACATGGATACACACTTACTGGAAGGCCTCCTGCCAAGAAGAATATTTGCAATGGGCTCAACATGTCCAGTAACCAGAGTTCCGGAACAATAAACTTCTAGATAGGCTGGGATAATGGCGCTCTCTCTCTCTCTCTCTCTCTCTCTCTCTCTCTCTCTCTCTCTCCTCTCTCTCTCCTCTTGGCTATGTAACCTAGGTTTATGCTCACAGCATAAGTGGCTCCATCAGCTCCTGGCATACAGCCTACAGCCCCACCATGAGTCTTAGTATTCCTTATGGCTAGATGTGCAAGCTCTTACATTATTTCTTTCATCCCTTTGTTTCCTTGACTTGCTCCCAGCCACAGCCTTAAACTGTACATGGTTGTAGTGTGCGTGTTGCAGAGAGTGAGGAGGGAGCTACTGGAAGCAGTTAGGCTACTATGCTTAGTTACGGGGCAAAACCCTTTGATGAGCATAAACTCTGAATTAAAATTATGTCCAAAAAGGGACAAATACAGATTTGGTTCTTATTAAGTTTATTTTCCATGAACATTTTCTATGTCTTTGCACATGCCAGAATCTCAATGATTATTAAAAGAGTGAATTAGCAAAAGCTCTCTTTAGCTCAGTCAGTATGAACTCAAAAGATGTGAATCTTATCGGACAAAATATTCATGCTGAAGCATTAGGACACTGGAAAAATTACCTTATGGAGTGGGGGGGGTAATAAAGTATGTGTATAGTCAGAAATACAGACTAAGCTCCAATCAATAAAATAAAATCCAGCAAGGGCAAGAAAATGGCTTTCATATGGATCAAGCTGAGAACTGGGGACTAGGGGCTGGCTGAGCGCAGACTCAGTGATGATTTGGAAGTCCACAGAGGGCTCCACCACAACCAGAGAGCATGGCATGTGGGACTCAGTGTGTAGATAGCTTACTCTTCAGCCAACAGGAATGCCTTTATTATTCTTGATGAGCCTTTGCCAAGTTTGAACCTGGTGGGAATGCTAAGCATATTCCTCTTCAAGGTACAAATATCAAAATCAATGCAAACTAATCAAAGAAGTTTTAGAGTGGAAAAAAAGAGAGAGAGAGAGAACTATTAAGAATTTGAAAAATAAGTCTTGGGAGAAAATACACGGAAGACAGCCTGTGTTTGATTTGTAAGAAAGAGACCAAGGGAATACTAAGTCTTTAATTACGTAAAGTTATGTTGCAAAAGGACAAAAATGACTTCTCTCCTCCATACCTCATGGAAAGTTAAAGGAACAGGCATGGCGCCAGCCTTGCTTCAGAATAAATCTGTGGCTTGGGAAGCTGAGACAATCATTGGCACAGTTAGGTCCACCTTGGGCTTGGTCTGACATTGATTCAGTGTCTCACTTGAAGGCCTGCCCTCCCCTGCAGTATACATGAGAACTACCCACACCAAAACCATGGAAGGGGTGGAAAATGACATGTCCTCTCAAAAAGTGTTATCAAAAATTAGAGTACTGCGTCTTAGAGAGACTGGGACTGGGGAGGTTGTGTTCCTCACCGTGTTGGCTCCTGGCTGTTTGTGTGTGTGTGACTGGGTTGGTGGAGGTCTGAGAGAGCAGGCGTAAGTAGGTTTGTCTATCTCCTATGCACACTTTAGTTTGGCTAATACATCCCAGTTATAGGCCTGGAATCTTCTACACAATTCTTGGGGTCTTTTACATGATGCAAGGTAATTTGGTGTGCTGGCTAGTTTTATAAGTTTTATATTACCTTGATATACGCTATAGTCCTCTGAGAGGAGGGAATCTTGATTGAGAAACTCAAGGTTCCCTGTACGAATGTGCAGTAGGCAAGCACGTAGAGCACTTCCTTAACTAGTGAGTGATGGAGAAGGGCCCAGCCTATTGACTTCTATAAGAAAGCAGGCTGAGCGAGCCACAAGGAACAAGCCAGTGAGCTGCACCCCCTCATGGCCTCTGCATCAGCTCTTGCTTCCAGGTTCTACTCTGAGTTCCTGTCCTGGCTTCATGTGATGACAAACAATGGCGTGGACATGTAAGCCAAACAAATCCTCTTCTCCCCAACTTGCTTTTGGCCATGGTGTTTTATCCCAGCAACAGTTGCCTAAGCAGGATGTGTGGATCCCTCACCAGTGCCTTTAATGCTCGTGCTGCAGACAAAGCCATACACACTCTACAGAACAGAACTCCTGGTGACTTTGCTCTATGCTCTTGAGACAGGCTCCCAGACCCGGGCCTCCTCCTTTGTTCACTCTCTCCTGCCCTGTATTTCCATTTTTTGACCTATTTTGCTCCAAGCACTTTCGTTGTCCCCCACCCGCATTAATGTCCCATAGGTGCTGTCTGTTCAGTCTCCTTCTCTTCCATGCTTTCTTTTCTACCATCTGTGACTCCCCACCAACGACTTCACCCCACTTCACTTCAGGCTCCTGATTCAGACCCAGCCAAGAGCCCCAGAGCCTCATCTAGGGAAGCAATCTGCATAACTCTTGATCCTGCTCTCTCATGAGGTCACTCTGACTTTGAAATAATCCTAAGTATTTAGATGGGTGATTCAGAATGAAATGTACAGATGTTTGGCTCAAATCCAGAGCTTCCAACTTTTCCATCTATCATTCTTGAGATAAAAAGCCTTGCAGAAGTGTTTTTTTTTTCCCTCATCGCACTTGGAAAAAAGTAACTTTTTGTTTCAAGTATCAAGGAAGGGTGGGTGTCTTTTGGCTTACAGTTCCAAAGGATACAGTCCATCATGTAAGTGTTAGGGATAGTTTCAGTGTCACCCAAAGGAACACCTAAACCAAGTAAAAATATCTCAACCAGGCAAAACTTTACTCTTGACCAAGACAGTGTGCTGGCAAGAGCAGCAGCCACAGCAGGCAAAGAGCACGCCTGATTTTTATTCTAAGGTGACTGCAGGTTGGAGGCTTTCAGTCTTTCACTGTTGGCTATCTGTAAACGAATTGGTGCAAAGGAAAGAAAGGAGAGCCCAAAGGGGTTGGCCACTTGAGTTTTGAAATGTACTGGAAAAGAAAATGTGTAAATAAAAACTTTACTAGGATTCAAAGAGTTGAACATTTACATAAAAGTTTCCAAGGTGGGGGGAGTGATAAAGAGGATTTTAATTCCTGCTGCAAACAAGAGTTTTCTGGTATTGACAAGAGTAAGATGTTATGTTTCTTATAGCAGGAAGGCATGGTAACAGGAGCAGGTAGAAACTGGTCATGCTGGGCTCTCAGGAAGCAGCGTGATAGCTGCTGCCTTCAGCTTCTTCCTTTTTCGGTCCACAGCGCCCTCCCACAGAACCTGAGTGCCGCCTGCACTCAGGGTGAGTTTTTCTGCTCATGACTACCATAATCTAGAAACTTCTTCCCAGACACACCCAGAGGTTTGTTTCCATTGTTGTTCCCAATGTTGATAAGACTCCAGGTGAAAGACCCCTCCAAGGGGGAGACCCAGGAAGGACGCGACCCCAAAGACACTCCAGAGACCTCTTGCTGTAATAACATGAGTCAGGTCCTTTTTAATATACGAAGCTTCGGGTAGATACGTGCCTCACACAGGAGGTAGGGGTTATCGACCCTGAGACCTAATAGCTTAGGGTTTATATAGGCAAAGGCTGGGGGGAGGGAGAGGGTTGTGGATAATCACACACAATTGGTTGTTTCAAATGTCTGTAATATGTGTAAGCAGAACAGTCTCTAGTTCCTGTGGCCTTGGGACCCAGTGTGAATGCTTATCTGAGCCAACAGACCATCTGGCTGAATTTAATTCCCAAGTCCTTGGGACCTCTGGTGGGAGTTTTTCTAGAGAAGGCTAAGTCAGACACCACGGGAACAGGTTCCTGGAACACTCAATTGACCTTTGTTTCTCTAGCTCTGCATCCCCTGTGACGGCCTTGGGTTAGCAAGCTAGCTGACCTGCAATTCTTAGCTATTTGTATTAGTGAATTAAGGCTTCCTGTTATACTATTGATTTTAAACTAACTTATAATTCCTCTTTCACAGGCTTTCCTGCAACTAGAAAACGGTGCTTTGACTTCCACAAGCACCGCCTGAGAACCACGCCTCCGGGGCTCGGCTCAGAGGATTCTGAGCGATTCGTATGCCGGTCTCTGGGAATGTCAGGTGTGGATTGTCCACACATGGATCTACACACTGAAGAGAAGCCCTGTAACTGCGGAGCCTCATCTCCACTGGGCGCAGCATGGAGAGTGAATAAATCACGCCCCTGTTCTCACAGGCTGTGCAGCGCTGCCAAACTCCTGCCTTAGGCGTCAGGCAATGGCAACTTCCTGTTGGGCTACAGCCAGGAGCACAACAGGAATCCAATAACTAGAATCAGCGCGGTCTCTCTCCCAACACATGTTGCTTGACAATGATCAGAAATGTGCATAAGCCCGAAACTCTGTTTATATTTATTTTTAATTTTTGAAATAAGGTCTCACTATATATCTCTGTTTGGCTTAGAACTTCCTTTATCGACCAGACTGGCATCAACCTCACAGAGATCCATCTACCTTTGCCTCCTGAATGCTGGGATTGAAGGCATGTACCACCATAACCAGCCTGTTTACATTTATTTTGGGGGCAAAGACAGTGTCAGAAGTGACCAGACCCAAGGCTGCATGGAACTGGCCAGCTGTAGCTGAATGGAGAAGTGGTTTAAACCCAACTATTCCAGGAAGCCCTTGTTCTGACTGACTCAGAGATGGTGACATGGTCAACTGGCTAAGAACAACAGATACACATGGATCTTGGGACTTCTAGGGCTGTTACAATCTGTGAGCTAGGAAGCCACGACAGAAACAAGGGATTTGATGTCACCTCTCTCAGAATGGAACACAAACCTGTAGAGAGAATATCTTATGTCTGTATGGATGTGGAACCTGTCAATAATAAACCTGATGGTCTGTATGGCTTAGGCAGGATATAGGAGGTGGGACATCCAGGAGAAGAGAGAATTCTGAGGTAGAGCCATAGGAGAGATTCGCCTGGGGAAGGTGTAAGGAGACAGACACACGGTACCTGGGCGCAAGTAACCAGCCACATGGCAGAATGTACAGTAAAATAAATGAGTTACTCTAAGTTATGATCTAGCCAGAGAAGAGCCTAGCTACATGGCCAAGGTATTTGTAAATATATTTTGAGTCTGAGTCTTAGTTCTGGGAGCACAGGGCTGGGAGGAAGAAGTGGGGCCTAATTTCTACAAAAGCCTGGGAACCTGGAGGTCTAAGCAGATACTGACGGATGCAAGGTGTCAGAGTTCAGGAGATAAGAACCGGGAAACCAGAAATGAGTGAGTCCAACAACCCAGACAAGGCAAGGGTCCAGAATCCAAACAAACCCGGGCGGTGACTATCACAGGAGATGGATACACACTGAGAAGTGTGACTTACTGACCTGGTTAGCAAGTAGTCGTAACTAATAGATGCAGTGGTGCACACCTGACAGGACTTAGCCACGGCTGGCAGAGAAATGGCTGGTTCTAAAATCACTTCAGAACCCAGCCGGAGATGAACCAGTTCCTCTGATACACGATCCCTGCTCAATTTTAAATTATAAAAAAAAAAAAAAGTTTTTCGAAAACAGCTGCACTGTGTCAAAAGCAGAGCCGGGGAAAAACACAAAGCCAGGCAGGAAAAACAGACAGACAGGAACCCCCACTGCATGAAGAGCGTGGCAGTGGAGGCCATCACAGTCTACTGTAGGAGCAGAGACAGGGCAGAAACGACAGCCTGCGTCTGGAACAGGGTGAGGCTGTGTGGGAGCTGTCTGAAGGAAGCCACCAGGATAACAGAGTCTTAGGTAATGACGCCTAAGCATACCCGGCGCTGTTATCAATGCTTTATATACCTGAACTCATTACAGCTGCCAAAGGAGTACTAGATGATACCCAGTTTAAAGCTAAAAAAAAAAAATGAGTCCCAAAGATATTAAATAACTTGCTGAATGGCCCCTTGATAGCACGTGGTAGAGCCTCTGCAGTCTGTCCCCAGAGTTTGTGCTGCTTAGGGGAATATTAAGATTGGACTTACAAGGGTCATTCCCAAGAGATACCTGAGCCTGAATTCACCTGGGAAGTTATCTAGTCCTAGAGAAAGATCTTGAATTCCTGGATTATTATGAGCCCTCTCAAAGGAGAAGCGTTCCACTGTTAACAAATAGTTTCCCTAAGCTAAAAGTGGCTGCCAAGCCAGGATGCTACTCAGCTAAGGGTTCTCTAGAGGAACAGAGCTTATAGAACAAATAAATACTTATTATTTTTATATTATATATAAAGGGAATTTACTAGAATGGTTTACAGGCTGGGGTCCAGCCAGTCCAACAATGGCTGTCTGTCAGTGTAAGGTCCAAGAATCTAGTAGTTGTTCAGACCATGAGGCTTGGATGTCTCAGCTGGTATTTAGTATATGCCAGAATCCTGAAGAAGTATGTTGTAACACTAGGGAAGGAATGGACTTGCCAGAGAGAGTGAAAGCATATAAGCAAAGAGATCAAGCTTCCTTCTTCCACATCCTTTATTTAGACTACCAGCAGAAGCTGTGATCCAGAGTAGATCCTTCCTACTTGAAAAGATGTAGATTAAAGATGTGTCTTTCCACCTCAAAGATCTGTATCAGAAATGGGTCTTCTAATAAATAAAAGTCCCTCACAGGTGTGCCCAGTCATTTTAAGTTTTAATTAATTCCAGATGCAGTCGAGTTGACAACCAAAATCTGCCATCACAGTTGTTCACAAAAATAAATTACGGCCACAGTCAAATGTCATAATCCCTTGCCAAATTTCTAGGCGTGAACCAGTTTGTGGTCATGGAAACTTGACTAAAAGTGAGGCTGGGTCCTTAAGTGACAGCACGAGTGACATTGTAGAAAGTGCACACAGTCATGATACATCCAGTCCTCCCTCTAAGAGCCTCATAGCCTTTTGCCTCAGTAACACTGGGGCAAAGGTGGATACACAGACACAGCTGTCAGTCCATGAATTGATAACTGTATCATCAAAGCATCATCATGATCCTCTTGTTAGAGCAAGGGGACAAGAACTCCAGCTAATAATGAAGGTGACCTGGGTTACTACACCGGTGTCACTCAGAGGGGAGCCATTGAATCAATGGACATTATGTTGACTTCAGATGTAAAGTAGACACCTATGGGAGCAGCCTGACTTCTCGGGCAGTGACTATGGGCAGGGAGAAGCCCCTGACACTGTACCTCATACTTAAGTCCAAGGCCAAGGGTACTAAGACAGGAAACAAACTCAGTGGAGATTTCGGATCTTTGTCATCAGAATCGGTTGTAGGTAGCCAGTGGTCCAAGAAGACCTAACGAATCTGTCTGCTTCAAAGTAAAAGATGTATTCTCACACCATGTACATCCCAGTCACAAAGAAGGCTATCAGTGTCGCGTTCCAGTGGCTAGTACCTAAAGCACACTCAAATCTCTCACCTCACATGGAGGGAGGAGGCAGCAGGTAGCAGGCATTAAGAATATTCCCGAGAACCACCAACACTCAGAAACAACTGAGAATTCAAGTTTAACACACCATCTAACCCAAATTCCTCCCTAACTCACCTCCCCACAGCTGGATCCCCCCAAAGCTCTGGAATCCTTTAACACAAGAGGAAACTAGAGTACAAAAAATACTTTTTTAAAAAAATTCTATTCAAAGGAACACATCACTAAGGTCTCTCCTAGATCCTGGGGTGGGGAGGGTCTGTACAAGTGAGAGGCTCATTAAGTAAGGCCCATTAGCTTCTAGAGTGATTCGCCCATGGCGGGGAGCCCAGAGAAGGAACTGCAGGGGCACTGAAGGAGTGAGCTGGGCAGGAAAGCCTGCACGCTAATGCTCTCCAACCAGAGCCTCTTTCCCGCCCCTCTATAAATATTTTCACCCTGTGACAGTCACCAAGGGCTTTTTGTTTGTCTGTTTTTATCAAACCAGGTTCCACCAAATGCTCTTGTAATGAAAAACAGCTGGCAAAGTCCTGGCGCTGAGTGGGGCCGGCTCTTCATCCTCATTCAGAAAGAGAGTGATAGAGACCCAGAGTTGACTCCTGAGCAGCCGCTCTGGGTGGGAATTAGAACTCTCTGGACATCCTCAGCCCTGTCCATAATTCAACGGGAGCGTGCCCCTTCATTTTTGTCCATCTGCAGATCGATGCTATTTACTAGGCAGCGAAGCTGGGTGAGCGGCATTATTGAACTGCAAAAATGTTAGTATTATTGCTTTTCCTCTTTGATCTCATGGGGCAAGATAAATTTATGATATCTTAATTGTTTCCATGGCAGCAAATCATATTGTCCCAAACAGAGAACTTGATGATTTCATGGCTGGATTGAGAAGAAGGAGAAATCAGATTGGAAGTGAGAATTCTGCTCAAGCATAAATATCTTCAACGGCAGCGGAGGGAATAGAGTAAATTGCAGACAGGCGAAATTGCTTTTGGTTTAACTGTTCTCGCAAGTTCACCCCGGTGAAAAACCCCTTCTCTGGGCTTGTAATTTGTGTAATGATGCCTCCTTGCCTGGATGCACAGAAGGCTAATGGTGAGACTCATCAGGTTTGGGAATGTCTCAGCAATGCTAATTCCAACTGTTTTGCAGCAATATCTGCATATCTGCTGTAAGCTGTTTTGTTTTTCGTGTGTGTGTGTGTGTGTGTGTGTTTATTCCATACAAAGGCTTTATCTCCACATTTTTTTTTAAATCAACCAACTTCTAGACAAAAATTAGTCTTTTGTCATCCGAAAAAAAAATTTGTCAAGAACTGTCGCTTTGTCACTGGAAGTATCTGCTTAGCCTTATTTAGTTGCTATTGACTTTATTCTCACATTTCCAGATTGTATCATTAGTTCTTGTCTATTATTTGAACATCAGCAAATTTCCTTTCTAATTTTGAACCCCTTAAATTCACCTCAGTTAGTTCAGCCACATACATCAAAGACTTGGGATTTTCAAACCTCCTGTCCTCTCTACCAGGCCCAGTCTTTATATGCAAACATTTCCAGGGCCTTCTACCAGTCACAGTCTTTTCTCTTTCTTTTAGGGTGTAGATTTCCAAATATTTCAAGGCTGCTGATTCATGAACTTCCTTTCTAACCTCACCGGGCAGAACTAGGTACACCTTGGGCTCACCCTCTGTACACCATGGAACTCAAAGTCTCTGTCAGGGTCGCTCTGTCACACCCAATGTTATTTGGGGGTTTCTACCCCACCTTAGATAATTTAGTTCCCAGATAAAAGACACAAATCTTTTATAATAAGCTTTAAAGCGTTAGATCTGGGCAGATATCAACCCCCTAAGCTATTTTGTCTACTTCCTGGTCAATAACCCTGAGATGTCACTTGCCGTGTTCCATCTTGGCTGCTCCTACTCCAACAGACTGGCCCTCATAGCCACGCTCTCATGATCCACCTATCCCACCCGCCCCCACGGTGAGGTGGGGATGAGAAAGCTCTTCTTCTTTCCCCCTCTCCCCTCACCATGGTCCTACCTCAGACCCCAAGCCCGGGCACCAAAATCCCGCCTACCACTCTACTGCCCATCTATAGGCTATAGGCATCTTTATTCAACTAACAGTTTTAAATCAAGAAGCAAGGTTAGCCCAACAAAAGCCGGCATATGTGAGAATTCACTTGATTTGAGGCAGCTAGACCTTGTGGTATAGAATTTAGCATCACAATACATGGCAGTAGACCAAACCTCAACATCTCTCAGCAATCCTTCACTTTTATTCTGAGAACCTTATCATGGTGAGAGTCCTGTACTCCGTACGACTCCACTAGAAATTGCATCTCGATGTCAGCTATGTCAACTCGTAGATTATACTGCTGCTACTTAGCAGAACACTAATCTAAGTGTTTCTTTGAAGGTTCATGTGTAGACCTGTTAAGCATGGGAAGGGAGAAAGGCTATTGAACGTGAAGGCTTACTACAATAATTTTGGGCAGACATCACCCAGGTTCCTATGATTAATAATTCCTTGTGAAGAGGTCAGCTCAGGATCTTTGGGAAGGTCATGGGACACTTGCGGATGAGAGAGGCTGATTAACATTCCTCAGACCACAGGGGAGGGAACCCACCTGCAGGTGAGGAAGACCCAGAGCATGTAGCCACATTCTGAAGAACGGACCAACCCTTGCCACCTACAGACAAGGGAAGTCCCTGCCACCTCATTCCTTAAAACCAATCAGTTTAAAAGTCACGCTGTTCTGCCAATCATATTGTGCTGTTTCTCTAGTCTACCCCTTAAACTGTATAAAAACTGACTAAATGGGCTGCCCAGGATCGCCATTCCACCTTTGGTGTAGGATGACCCCAATGCATTGGATCATTAAATTCCTCTTGCTTTTTACATCAGTTCTCATCTGCTCAGTGGGCCTCCAGTAAACTAAGGCTCTGCTCGCACAAGTTTTCCACTTTCTCTCCCCCCCCTCATGTGTATATGTGTGTGTTTAATTAGTGGTAAGCCAGGGAAACCTAGTCTAACCTTGTTCCTAGAATAGTTGCCCCCCACCCCGCCAAACAAGAAATACAGAATCCTGTGTCCTTGGTGGAGTGGAATAATATGGTTCCTGTTCCGAGGACAGGGCCAGCAGGCGTGGGCCTCCACAAGTGTCCATGGCTGCTGTGAGCATAAGGCTTGTTTCTATAACAATGTACATATTTTATGTTCCTCCTTCAAGGAATGTCCTCCCTGCTAATGTTAGTGACTCCATAATAATTAGAAACAACAGAAGTCCAGGAGTGGGGGTTGTGGCTATGTCTCAGCAAAATGGTAAGCATTGAGACCTTCAGGAAAGCCCTTAAGGCCACAGAAAAGTACTCTAAAAATATGAGTTTGAAGATACATAATTTCTCAACTATGCAAAATATAAGGATACAATATGAATGATGAGAGGCTTCATGAATCTAAAGGAACAAAAGCATCTGCACTGTGAGCCAACTTGTCAGAAAGATACTAAGGAAGGAGATAAAGAGATTTAGGGAGGGGTGGTAGCAAGTGATCCCATCCAGCTAAGTTTTTTATTTATGCTTACAAAGGCAGGCAGATTCCTGAGTTCAAGATCAGACTGGGACAGAGGGAATCTAGGTCCAGGCCCAGGCATGGTAAAAATGGTAATTTCAAGTCGAGGTCCCACTTAGCTAGCTTATTGTCTGTGCTTAACAATGACAGTCAGATCTCTGAAATCTTTTGTAATATTAAGGAAAAAAATGTGTGTTCGCTGTCTCCTAAGAATCAAGGGGCCGAGATCACAGGATGCTGACTCATGGGAAAATCAAATGGGAACCTGTCGTAATGACTGAATTGCTATGTAAATAAAAAGCTGGGCTTGTGATCTGTAAGAGATGAAGTATCCAGAGAATGTTTTAGTATAAAAAGAGAGAACTGCTTGGAGAATTGCCAAGCAGAACACAGAGAGCTGTCTGGAGATCTCCAGAGAGAGCAAAACACAAAGAAAACTATCCGGAAAGCAATCTCGAGCAGAACATAGGTTGTCAGATGGAATCCACGATTTGACTTGGAGTCATTTGTTTCACCGATCCCAGATACTCCTTCTTCAGAATCCCCCTCCAAGCCGAGGCTGGTCCTTGGCAATCCTGAAAATAGGAAAACAGTGGACTTGTTTGGTTGGTGGACTGTAGGAGCTTGGAGAAGAAAAGAGAGAGGATCCCAGGTCTATGAAGCAAGCACTTCTACCAAAAAATAAAATTAAGAGTATGATGAAGGGAGGAAATGAGGTCATGTGAACCCAGCATCCTCTTCTACCTTCCCCAGGCCTTAGAAGTGCCAGGGACTCCTTGAACCACCCTAGTTGTCTCCTCTGAAATTGCTTTCTTCCTCACCTCCTGACAGCCCTCCTCCATACCCTCCTCTTTCCACCATATCAGTGTGTTTCAGAAAGATCTGTGGTGATCTTATCTTTGCAGCCACACCCCGGCAATGGCCAGTGTCTTCTGAGCCTTATTGCTCATCGTGACAGAGAGGAGAATGGCCCCCAAACAGTTACTGCACTATCCAGCTGTGGTCATGAGTCTCAGGATCCTGGGCTCAGCCCTGTTTCCGCGAGGATCTAGCATCTCAGCCTTCCTTTGTTATGGATTGATTCCTTTTGGTCCTCCACATTCGATGACATGTGCAGTTCTGCTCACCCGGCCCTGCCCTCTCTTCCATCTTTCCGAAGAGACTGCATTTCTACACTGGCTGTCCCTGTTGTGCTCTGTCCTCTGTCCTGGATAATTACCCCTGCTTTGCATTTCTCATCTATAATGCGTTTTAGAAGTAGGTTCGCATTCCTGAACTGCAGCTCAGATGCATTATTTATCTACTCAGCATTCGGCAACCTCCTCCCAGTGCCTTTCAAATGAACCTCAGAGCCCCCAGCCGAGTCTTCCCGTCCACACTCACAGTTGCTATACCTCCGGTGTTCTGTCTGTGTTATTCCCTCACACAGTTGCTGTACCTCCAGTGCTCTGTGTTATTCCCTCCCCTGGGATCTGTCTGTCCAAATACCACCTGATTTCCAAGGCCCATTCCAAAATGTCCCACCTTTCTGACACCTTCCCTAATCTAATTAGAAGGGATTTTCCCCCTTCATCTAGATTATCATAAAATATAACATATGTCTCGTTGTTTTTGACCTTAAATTATACTTCCTGAATATTTTACTCATCAGCCAAAATTACAAAACTCTTCATGAGAAGAATAGAATTCTTCATACCATCCCACCCGCAGAGCAGTTAGCACTGTATTTTACATATATGAGGCAATAAAAAAATATTTCCTTAATTAACAGTTGTGAAGGAGGGTGGGGATGTAGCCCAGTTGGTAGAGTGTTCTAGGACTCACAAAGCCCTGAGCTGAGTTTATTCCCCGTACCGTGTAAAATGGGCACTGTGACACACATGCACATGGGATCCCAGCTCCTGCCAGGTGGGAGCAAAACAAAGGTTATCTTCAGCTACACAGTGAAATTGAGGTCATCTTGGGCTACATATGACCCTGTGTTTAAAAAAGTAAGTAAGGATCAGCAAAAGGTGGAGGTACTTACCACCAGCCTGGTAGGCTGAATTCACTCTCCAGAGCGGACATGGGGAGGGAGAGAAGTCTCTCTTTGAGTCGTCTTCTGACTTTACATGTGCACACACCCCCACTCATAAATGGCAAAAAAAAAAAAAAAACCTTTTATATCTTTAAATAAACAGGGATGAGGACTCGGCTCAATGCATATTTGCTGAACAAGCTTGAGAGCCTGAGATTGGGTCCGGGCAGCCAGGTGACGGACAGCACATCTATGACATGAGTTCTGGGAAGCACAGAAGGGCAGATCCTGGCAGCTTGCTGCCCAGCTACCGTAGCCAAAATGGTGAGCTTGGTCCTGTAAGAGCCTCCACCTATGGAAAGAGTAAGGCAACTAGAGGCAGCTACCTGAAAGTGATCTCTCGCTTCCACACATGCGTTCATAGGTGAGCATATCCGCATATATATGCATACATCACTCCCCAACACACACACACACACACACATACACACACATACACACACATACACACACATACACACATACACACACACACACACACACATACACACACATACACACACACACACACACACACATACACACACATACACACACATACACACACATACACACATACACACACACACACACACATACACACACATACACACACA
>NW_021604635.1:4730618-4743978 GCF_004785775.1 Grammomys surdaster | reverse complement strand
GAAACAGAAAAATAAATAAAATTATAAAGAAAACCCCTTAAGACTTGGGGCTGATTTTAGAAACGTTTTAAAAAAAGAAAGAGTGAAAAATACTTGGATTTCTGGCATAGATTAACAGATGAAAAGTCTGATTATTGGTAAGGTTGGTATTCCTGACAGCAGAAGGTGGTTTGAGTTTTAGGGGACAGTGAGTCATTTACCCGAACATGGCCACAGGAAGCAGAACACTTAAGACTGGAAGACATGGATGTGAGAGATAACATCTGAGATTACACACCGACCCCACTGGGAGAAAAAAGTCTTAAATCTTTCTATCACTAACCGAACACCAGGACACCTGACATGGCGGGAGATTTGCCTCTGCTCACTGTTTCAGAGGTCTCAACCCCCGATTGATTGGCCCTATCACTTTGGGCCCATGGCAAAGCAGTATATCATGGTCCTATCAGAACAAGCTGCTTAGCTAGGGACAGCTGGGAGGCAAAGAGAAGAATCTCTTCAAGGGCACAACCCAGTGACCTAATTTCCCTCCACTGTTCCATCGTTTGCCATTAATGCTATGGGCTGGAGACTTAACCTTCAATAAGCAGGTCTTTGTGGACCATTCAAGATCCAATCAAGAGTAAAGTGTGAGTCTGTGCCTGAAAAATTAAGAGACTAGAAAATAAGGAAGCTACAACCAAAGAGAAAGAGGCAGGAAGGAAGGCGTCATGATAAAGGCAGCTTTTCTGAAAGGAATGAACACTAGTGTTCAAGACAACTATCAGTCATTCACCAGACATCTACAGTGTGCCCAGAACTGCTGGGTGTATGTGAGTCTAGTGATGAACTTCACAAGGCTCCCAAAAGAGTTACATTTCAGTGAAGAGACCCCAGATAAGCAAGCATCAGGCACTGAGAAAGAAAAGATGAAGTGGGGCTGCTGCGGATGAAGGTGCAAAGGCAATCTCACACAGCTTAGCTAGCAAAGCCTCAGTTTGAATAGAATTCCAGACAGACCAGGGACTGAACAGCAGCTTTCTTCTGGAGTTTTCTCCTGGCTGGAAAGGTTACATGGTGAGAACATAGGAGAAGAAAGGAGAGGCACCTCAAGAAGAGACTTGAGGGAGGAGAAGCCTGAAACAGTCACTGGCACAGAGCAGGTACAACTGCAGGGCAGATGGCCAGGAGCCAGGTGAGCTTCCGAGAAGCAGAGCCAGAGGCAACACCATGAGGGACTTGGCCTCAGGGCACATACAGCCTGTATATGCTTCTCCATTTATCCCCAGAAGGGGCTGGTCCTTCTTGAGAACCCAACTTATCAAGGATAGCATCTTGCCAACCCCAAGACAGAGAAGCTCTTTGTGGTCTTCAATCTGCAGTCTGCTTTATCAGCTCTGATTGTTCCTCAGCCTGCTTCCCAGGTCCTCTTCTGCTTTTGCCTTATATGGCCACATCCTAAGGATGGGCACTGATCCTTTCCCACGAGAACCTTCTTCCTCTTTAGACTTCTTCCTGAAAACTTGTTGAGGCTTAACATCTTTTGTTTGTTTTGATGATGAATTTATTCCTGTCGTCTCTTTGAATATTCAGTACTAATTTCATAGCAAGCATGTGCAAGTAGTGCCTCTGGTGCCCATCAGCCACTGAATGGACTATCAGAGACAAACAACAGTGGCCGTGAGAGTGGCAAAGATATACATTGACAACTGATGGGCAATAGATAGGTGAAAGACTACAGCCTGGGCTGACTTCAGCCTCAATCTGCAGAGGAGACTAAGAATTTTAAAGGGAGAATAGATGGGTATCATGGTAAGGAAAACAGGGACAAAGTGGACAGAGCTATTCATAATCTATCATCTATAATGGAAGTCATTATAAAATTATTTAAAACTATAAAACTACGTTCTAATTTTATAGTTTACATTTAATTTTATAGTTTAATTTTATAGTTTTTGTTATACATTGCTTGTGTATGTGTGTGTTCTAGTATATACACAGGCGTGTGTGTATATGCATGTGTGGGAGCCGAAGTTGGACATATTGGGGGTCCTTTGGACATATTGGGGGTCCTGGACATATTGGGGGTCCTTTGGACATATTGGGGGTCCTGGACATATTGGGGGTCCTTTGGACATATTAGGGGTCCTTTTTGATTGCTCACCACCTTGGTTTTTGAGACAAGGTCTCTCATTGAACTTAGGCATCCCTCTGTCTCTGTTCTCAAATGTCATCCTTCCAGCCTTCCTGCCCCCAGTGCTGGGATTATCAGTGTACACTGCTGTGCCTGCTTTGGAGTTTACATGTGTGCTAAGGATTGGACACAGTCCATATGCTTTTAAAAATAGTTCTTATAAGAGAAGGCTGGTCTGTTCAATATCTATTCTCACTTGGCTCCTTCTTCCCACAAAGATGGAGATTCAGGGGTCCTGTCTTAGGTACTGACTGGGACAAGCAGTAGATTCTTTTGATAACTTTGACTTTTCTCAAGTCAGCTTGTTTGGGGATCCTGGGGCCACCCAGGGGGTGCAGCTTTCGAACTTTAGAAACTGTGTTAGTGCTTGTCCAAGTCTTTGTAGGTCAAGGTTGAGGGCTTGTCATGAAGAGAGCTCAGAGGAGCCAGGCTGGAGTTTAGCCAAGAAGAGAATCCTTGTCAGAAAAAACAGTCGCTGCTGAATAGGAAGAAGCAAAGTGCCGATTTTCATCACACCATGAGCCTGTGTGGCAAATGCTTAAGCCTTGTTCAAATTATGAGGGAAGCCCAGGTGACAGAGAGATTGTCACACACAACTTAAAGCTACAGCAAGGCACGCAGTACCTTCATTTTGCAATTTAGTTAAAAGGCTGTATCAAGCCCCAGTCCAGTTATCACAGCATACACATATCAAGACTGTACTGGCTTTAAATGTCTCTAAATTTATTCTAATATCTATTCTCTCATGCCCTAGACCTCGAACTCTTATTCCCATCACAAATCTGTAAGGTCACCGGTCAGGAGCTGTGATTTTAGCCTTTCTCCAGTAGAATTCTCCCAGCTCCTGACAAAGTCAGAGGTCACTCTCTGACCCCATTTTTCCTTAGGAATGAATATCATTAACAGAGCTAACTCTGCCTGGATATCACCCAAGGGAGCAGACCCGGAAAGCCTAGGTGTGGGTGAGACTGAGACCAGAGCCAGAGAACAGGAAGAAACCTATACCAGCCAACTGCTGCTGCTGGAGGAGCTAGCGTCGAGGAGAGGATTTTTGTTTTCAAAGGCGACACACAGCCTGGTATGAGGCCAAGGGCTGGCAGCCCAAGGAAGAAGCCATAATGAACTAAGGTGAGTAGATGCTCAGGCCCTCTCCATAGCTCCCTGGGATGGTCCTGGTCTTCTATCTTCCAGTGCCATGGTAAAGCATATCAACCCATGTACACACATGCACGCGCGCGCACACACACACACACATGCACACACGCACGCGCACACACACCACGCGCAAACACGCACACACATGCACTCACACATGCACAATCACAGTCAGAGAAGTTAATGGCTAGCTATGAGAATTCCTGGGGTTAAATCTTTGAGCCAAGCAGGAGAGCCTTTAAAAATCAAAGCCAGTTAGAAGTTCGAAGGAAGGGGCAGGAGGTGGGGGGTGGGGTGGGGTAGGGGAAGCAATGGGTCGGGTGTCACCTCCAGGAGTGAGTGATGCCAACGAGGAGAACTCTTCAGACCTGGGTCCTGGACTCCTCTACCAGGGAAAACAATGGGAAAGTGCATCCTTTGTTCCTTTGGAATTTGATCTGGATTCCCTCTTCGTTGTGCAATCTGCCAAATGCAAATTCTGAGATAGCCACTAGAGGTCGCTGTTCGTTACAATCAAACCGGGCTCCCCTGTTGGGCGGGGAAGCCCGAGCCGTGTGGTCTTCACTGCAAAGCAAACTGCAGACTTCAGTGAAGGAAAATCAGCTCTGTCACTCCCCGGGGTCGGTACGTGCTGCCTGCAAGGACACTGCTTTTCATTACAGAAGTCAAAAGAAAATACAGCAGATCATCAAAGAACGTTCTTCAAACACCCCCCCACCCCGCACAATTTTACTTTTCAACCGGTTTCACTGCCTCTCCCCCCCCCCCCCCACTGCCCAGTTGTATCATTTCTTCCCAGGCGACCATGAAGCAATCAGACCTGTAAAGCCAAGCTGAAATACAGGCTATATGCTTGCTGATATCTACTACCCCCACACCACTGGGCTTATTTCTTTCTCTGCTGAGGCTATACCCAGAATATAAAGTAGCTAAGAAACACGAGGAGACAGCAGACCTGAAGACCCTCAGCACCTGCAGCTTCTCTTGATGGTAAGAGCTCTAAAGGTGAAGAACGGGTGTAGTCAGAGCTGTAATCAGTGTACCAGGACGCTGCCCAGCTGCCTGCTATTCTATAAGTGCAGGCCCTGGTAAGCTGACCACTGCCTAATAGAAGGCCATGTGTCCAAGCATATTTGGACAGCACAAATTGGTAGTCAAAGGTTTTTAAAGAAACAAAAACAAAACACCAACAAAATAAAACACCCACAAAGTTGGGTGAATGGAGAAGGGGTTGGACCAGAAGCCTTAACTGATGCACATGTGAGGTAAATAAAATCAAAACATACAGGAGTGTCAAAGAACTAATGAACATTTTAAAAATGAAGTTATCTATCTTTATAAAATAGAGATAACTAAGAAAATGATAATATAAAATTACATGTGTGAAAAGCACTTTGTGTAGCATTATAGCAGCCACTTTATAGTTTTTAATTTTATTTCTACTCAAGTCGGCCTGGACAGGGGAGAGAGTGGATATAGGAAACTGTCAGGATTGATTTTCTGCTGTCCCTCAAAACAGGAATGGACCTGTGCATCACACACAAGAAAGGCAGAGGATGCAAAGCCCGGGTGTGCAGCTTCTAGAAGAATTTTTGGAACATCACCACCGGTCTGAGCCCAGAGTTCTCTGGACCACACTCCATCTTTCTCTCCACTTAAGACTGCAGCGCTGTGTTAATGTCTCCTCGGAATACAAGTGGGATGGTTTCCAAACCACTTGGACGCCTGTATTGGCATCACAAGCTCCTGTCAATGGCCTGTGAAAGTCAGCTCTGAAGGCTGGAGATAGCCATGATGGGCCAGGGGTGTTGTGGCTTCTAGATCAGTGGCTCTCAACCTCCCTAATGCTGGGACCCTCTAGTACAATTCCTCACACTGTGGTGACCCCTAACCAAAAGATTATTTTTGTTGTTACATCACAACTATAATTTTGCTACTTTTATGCATTGTAATATAAATATTTGTGTTTTCTGATGGTGTTTGGTGACCCTGGTGAAGGTGTTGTTCGGCCCCCGGGTTGAGAACCATCATTAAGACTATTCTGAGACAAACGAGGCCCAGGCTTTCTTCAGGGTGACTTCTCTAGCATCCAAGGCTCACTCACAATGGCCTCCTTGCACCCCTCCTGATGTCCTGTTTATGTGAGAGGAACCAATTCAAGTAGAAAGCTGTGACTCCAGGCCTTGTCTCACAGAGAGAGATCTCTTGACACTGGCACAAAGTCCCTCAGAGTGCAGGCAGCCTCCCTGCTGGCAGACAGCGTTCTTACTGAATGGAGCGTACCTTTCTGCAACTCAGCTTATTCTGTGCCTGGCAGTACCTATACTAACACTGTCTCCCAGCCCCCATGGCAGCAGATGTCACAGAAATAAGTGGATAAATGAACCACAGGGACATGTAAGCTGAAGGTTTTTACAACTGCTCAGAAATAAACCACCTGGCCTGACTGGCTGGTGAGTCAATAGGGCCTTCTCTCATAGAGCCTGGAGCCGAGGGTTGTGTTCAGTGTCTTAAGCTGTCTTTGTTGAACAACAAACCCCATTCCTGTAAACTTTGCACAACCTTGGAATTACACCTGAATCTTAGATTTCGCTCCTATGACTTCTGCTCACTGCCTTACACAATTCAGAGTCACCATGTCTAACTAAGTCCTGAGGTCCCTCTCCATACAGTCTGCTGACTGATGATTCAAGTCCAGTTTCCTGTTTGGTTTCCTGATGTTTGAACTCACCTCTTGTGCAGCATCTGGCCTAAGCTGGTTAATGGCGGTTCTCTACTTCAAGCCACCTCAAGCAGAAGACAGCTTTACATTCTCTGATGTTCTGATAGCTTCTCTTCCTTAGGCTTTTCCCCTGTGTCTTATTAGACTAGCTATCATGGGCTTCTGAAGCCTTTCCTGATGGCATAATCAATGACCAGAACTAACTGGCTCCAACCGGACAATTACCACCATTGTCAATGTAACAGGAAAGGATGAAGAACACCCCACAGTGTGGTGAGGCAGTGTGGTACACATGCTAATCTCCCAACTTCGTCCCTCACAAGTATCTTGGGAAGAACAGGCCAGAAAGAACCAGGTCTCATGGCCGCCTCCAGGGACTGAAGAGCAGATAAGCTTCTGTACTTTAAGAGGCAATTCTTGAGAAAAAAAGATCTTCATGGTCCATGAAACCCACAAGAGAACTAGAAAAGTTGCCATCCAGGGTAGCTGCTGCATCCCAGTTCCATGACTGTGGGCAAGAAATGATGTTTCCCAGGGTCTCCCTGCCTCACAGGATGCAGTCGGACTGAGGCCAGGATATGGCCCAGGCCTTTCCATTCTTAGCATCTTCTCTTGTAACTTTCAGCTGGCTCTGCACAGGTGAATCCCTGTTCCGCTACTCAGTTCTTCACCAGGGCTGATTCCTTTCTAACCTCTTCTGTGATCACCGGTAATACTAATGTCCTTGCAGCATTGTGGAAAGACCAATACGGCGAATAATATTGTTCTGTGGCCCTGCTAGCTGTTCTGCGAAGGGCATGTATAACCTTTGCTGGTTTTTATATGTGCATCTATTGGATCAGATAGACAGCGCTCTAATTCAGCCTGTAGGTATGAGTGAAGGTTCAGCAACAGTTTCCTACAGGGGTATTGGCAGCAGCAAAACCTGTGACACCAGAAGAGGAAAAGGAGGGCGAATTTAATGTGTCCATCCATCCAGAAGTGAATAAACTATGGGCTATGCTTGTCTGTGTATTTACATTATTAACCATGGATGAATTTATCAATTTATCAAAAGTCATTGTAGTTTGCACTTTTAGGTATCTCTTCATATTCCTCTTTATCAGTAGTCAGTTCAATAAGTACTCTTATTTTGTTTATGTTTTGTTTTTGGAAAAGGTCTAGCCTAGGTGTTCAGGAACTCTGTTTTTAGCACAGGTTAGCCTGGAACTCTAGGTAGACCAAGATAGCTTTGAACTTTAATGGTCTTCCTCCTGCCTCTGAGTGCTGGAGTTGCAGGCTGATAACTGTTTTCACATAAATATTTTCTACTTTATATACCTGTTTGTTAAACAGATGTGTGTTAGTTGTGGTAAGGCTGAGGACGGTGCTGACAGTCACTTCAGATGGGGGTGGGGAACCTGACAGCATCTGGGGCAGCTCTCCACAGAACCCATCTCCAGCTCTTCCGCCCACACTCATGCCGCTGGAATGAGTCGATCTCTCTATCGATCTTCAGTGGAGACGGCTCTCTCCTGTTTGCTTTCCCTTTTCCCCATCGGAGTGCCGAGAATGAAGACTTTCCGGTTCTCACTCTGTCTCAGAACATTCAACCACTCTACTGCACAGCACTGGGAGGCGAGGATGTCTCTCCAGACCTAAAGCCTGACCTCTCTGCCTGCAGGGCAAGTTTCTCAGCAGCTGCAACTGAGCATAAAGAAGCTCCCCTCCCTGTCCCTGCGCAGAGGCAGCTGGTCACCTTATAGAGAGAGCTCAGACCACTGATGTTTTTCTGTTTTGTTCTTAATATTTCTTGCCCTAGATACTTTTTACTATGAAATACTTTTTTTTTTTTTAGGTATGTAGGTCAACGCTGGGCCAGATGTTCTCATCACACAGATTTAGTTCTCCAGAACACTGAGCCAATGTTAATCCAAATGTGCCAGGTTTGTGGAGTAGAGAAGGAATCTGTAGGCAGGATGTCTATCTCCATCCTCACTTGTGAGTTGCCTGTACATGCATATATACATACACACACATACACACACACGTACATACATATATACATATATACATACATACATACATACATACGTACGTACATACATACATACACAAATGTATGTACGTACGTAGATACATACATACATACACACACATACACACACACGTACATACATATATACATATATACATACATACATACATACATACGTACATACATACATACATACACAAATGTACGTACGTACGTACATACATACATATACACACACATACGTACGTACATACATACATACATACATACATTCTCAGTAGCTGGATGTCACGCGACCTCCTCTGGCTACAGAGCCCTGTATGACATTCTGTCACACCTGATTTCTTCTGAAATGTGCCAAACTCTGCAGAACTCCCTCTCTTCCCCTCGACACCTCCATACCTCTCAGAGTCCCTCACCCTTACAACGCAGATTTCCCTTGTCCCTAAAAACTGTTCAGACACTGAGCCACCAACCAGACAGCATACACCAGTTGATATGAGGCCCAACACATAAACAGCAGAGGACTGCTGGGTCTGGCCCAGTGAGAAAAGACACACCTAACCCTTGAGAGACTTGAGGCCCCAGAGAGTGGGGAGGTCTGGTGGGGTGGGGGTGGGGGAGTGGGGACGTCCTCTTGGAGACAGGGGAGGAGGTATGGGATGAGGAACATTTGGGGGCGGACCAGGAGGGACATAATGACTGGTCTGTAAAAAACAAAATTAAAGAATAAATAAACAAACAAAGTAAGCTGCCTCACTCACAGAAAGTATAGCGTGACTGGGCAGCCTCCGGGATCTTTCCAGGAAAGCTGAAGTGGTCTGTGCAGATTTTCACTCCGCCAATACTCCAAATCCTCCTGTTTCCTTCTTTTTCCCTCCCCCATCTCAGATTAGATATCAGTCTACGGCGACCTACTGACCTACTGACCTACCTACCACGGGAGGATCCTGGAGGCCTGAGAGTCTGGGTGTATACGGAAGATAGCAGCCTCTTCTCTCTGGTTCTTTTCCAACCCAACTATGCAGGCTTTCTGCTCAACCTGAACCTACTTCATAACCACCTCTCTCTAGCTGCTCAGTGGTCTGGAATGAAGACAGAGCCCCTTGATTCTTGAGGTCACAGGATCTCTGATGCTGGGTCCCTCGATAAAAGCATGTGTGAGCATGCTTGAAGGTTACAGAGATAAGCAACTGCGACCCAAGCTAAGAGTTCATCCATGACGTCATCACTGCTGCCTGCGCAATGTTGCTCATGTCTGGAGGGGCCTGTATGGCCACAGCTGACCTCCAGCCTCTGCTGCTCTGTACCCTCAATGTTGTCCCTGTGAGACCCTCTGGGTCCCTACTATCCTTCAGCTGCATTAGTCACTTGGTTGTGTTCTGTTGAGTTTCTCGGAATCACTGAAAGTTGAACCCATCCCCCACCAATGTTAACAATCTCTTCATTTAGCAAAAGAAGGAGACCAGTGGGCTTACCTAGTCACCTCTCGGTAGCCTGTGGAGTTCACTTTGTCACTAGAGTAACATTTTTATTGCATTACTTATAGAAGTATTAATTTCCCTTCCCTATAGAAGTTGGCACACATCCTCTGAACTAAGAGATTCAGTGGACACTGGCTGCACAAAATTTCCCACAAATACCCTGCTGACAGGCGAGAGTCTGGTTTTTCATGGCAGTAAACAAAGACACTCCTCAGACTCGGTAGCAGCGAAGATGTAGGGGATGAGAAAAAAAACAGTTACGGAGACTTGGAAATGTCGATGGTCGTCTTCCGATGTGAAGGCATACTCAAAACTGATCAAGGACAATAGCATCTTAGTTTAGGACTGGTGCACAAAACAGAGCACAGTTCTGTCAAGAGTTTCCAAGACTCTTAAGATGTAAACTGTTGTCTGATACTATTTCTTAAAGAATAGTTTTTGGGGGAAGTTTCTGCAATGAACAATGATGCTAGCTCTAAGTTTTAGCTCCTGAAGAGTTTCCTGGGTAAGTTATATAAAAGAAGATGGTAACATAGGAAATCATGTGTCTACATTGTATACAATGTGGAGGTTTGGTTTGAAATAGTAGCAAGATCCAATAGTGCCAACTTCACTGTCCTCAATTGTATCTTTCCATTCTGATCTTAGAGAGCCAGCCTTCCCTGCTGACAGAATCTGTAACCTACAGGGTCCAGCCTCTCTCACAGCTGCTCTGTCCCCACTCATGTCACTGCCTGGAAGGTCCATTCAGCTCCTTGCTTGCCTCTCCTTGAAGTTCACTGGGATTTTTTTTTTTTTTTCAAACAAAATCCCATCCAGGCATCCACACAGGTCAGGCATGACCAGCACACAATAGCTGTGTGACACGGGTCCTTGCTCTACAACTACCACAGGTAATTTGACAAGAAAGGGAATTGTGCAAGTCAGGTACTTCCTAAAGCGGTGCCAAGTTTAAGAGCACCATGGGAAATAGTCTGCGATCATTACTTTCATTAATTACTACAGGAAGTGGCAGAGATGAGAGACACCCACATTTTCATCCCCTCTTCTGCAATGTGACATTCTGGCTGACCAGCCAGGGGTCATATTTCCCAGCTTTGGTTACTCTTACGTGTCTAGGTCTTACTCAGGAAACAACAAATAGAAGTGACATCTGTCCTTATAGGCATTATGCTTTCTTCTGTATTCTGTCAGCCCAGTGTATGAAAGGCTCAGGGGACAGCGTGTCCTTATGTCTCAATGTTTCTATTGCTGTGCTAAACACCATGACCAAAAGCATCTTGGAGAGGAAAGGGTTTATTTCATCTGCTACTTCCACCTCGAAATCCATCATTAAGGAAGTCAGGACAGGAACTTGGAGGCAGAGCCTGAAGCAGGAGCCTCTGAAGAGTGCGCCTTGCTCTCTATGGCTTGCTCAGCCAGCTTTCTTTAACTGCTGAGGACCACCTGCCCAGGCATAGCACCATCCGCTGTGGGCTGGACCTTCCCACATCAATCAATCTGACTGAAGTATTTTCTCAATCTAGGTTCTCTCTTCCCAGATGATGCTAGCTCAATGGTTCTCAACCTGTGGGTCGGGACACCCTGGAGGTGAAACATTTTCACAGGGGTCTCCTAAGATCATCGGAAGACATAGATATTTGTATATTACTATTTGGAATAGTAGCAAAATTACAATTATGAAGTAGCAATGAAACGAACTTTATGGTCGACAGTCACAACAACATGAGGAACTGTATTAAAGGGTCACAGCATGAGGAACTACTGCTCTAGCTTGTGTAAGGTTGACAAAATCTATCCCGCCCGCTGAGGGGCAGGGGAAGGCCACCTGCCATGCAAGGACAGATACTATGTTAACCGTGTTTGCTCTCTGTGTCAGCACCTGCCTGAAGAGGTAAGATGATAAATAGAAAGAAAATAATTGCTACCATCCATCTGAAGAGACTAGCCCCAGAGAAAACTTTTTGGCTTTGGCTGGCTTTGATGGCAACAAATTAACGTATCTTTAAGCGTAGTAATAAAGTATCAGGTATTTTTTAGACTATTGTTAGCTGATAACTCTTTGTGAAGCAGCTTGCTTCTCGGGAGGGGCTTTGGCTGCTATCAAGAGGCAGGTAGGTAAGTTGCCGTTGTTTCTTCATGGTGGCTATGGGGATCATGCTAGCCACAGGGGTGAATCTGATCTATGAGTCTTGGGTGGAAAGAAAGATAGCTGCAAAGCCACATTTCAGCGGAATTGTCTCTATGCCTAGGTCATTTAAGTCAAGGCTGTGTTTCCTGCAGAATCAGATGCATACGCTCCAAGAACCTTTCTAGGTTTTGGTCCCCCTGTGCCTGAAAGGATGAATACTGGGACCAAACAGGACCCTAACTTCAGGGGCCATCCTGCAGTTTTTGTCACTCTGAAGGCATCAGTCCTGGCCAGTGTGTGTGCCAGTTCCAAATATTGCTACAACAATCTTATCTGCGTTATAGCATCCAAAACCACCTTCTCTGCCTCCTCCAAGGTTTTCTGTAAAACAGGATTGATGAAGTTGGCCAAGCTCACAGGGGAGTAGTCTACAGATGTTGTATGATAAGCCATAAACACAAAGATGCAGGGCGCTGTATGCGAACACTGACTGCATGCTAATTAGTTGACATGTTTCAACACTTCTTCCTACAAAGTCTAAGAAACCAACATATCTTCTCAAAATTTCCCTTCCTCCGGAAAGCATTTACTTGGAAAAAAAAGTAAATGTATCATTTGGCTCAAGCATTACAGAAGGACTCTACAGGCAGAGTGATGTTATTAGAAGACCTCCAGTTCATACTTGCTCGTTCATCAGTAAGAGCTTGAGGTGCTCTCTGACAAACTGGTTCTATGACATTCTACTAGGACGAGATCGTCACGTGAGCACCTGCAGAACACCCGTAAGCGTGACTCCTGGCTTCCCTGGAGTTATTTGTGGGCAAAGCCTGATGAAAGAGTGGAGGTTTTAAGGTCGAGATGGGACAGGCTTCAGGGTCAGATTCAATTCTATTTCTAGATAGTATTTCTTCAACCTTATTGGCTTGAAAAAAGCCAAGTTACACAGGACCTTACACGGGATAGTAACTGAGAGTGCTTCACATTAGTGGCTGCCATCTTTGGTCACGTGTGCCCGCTGACGTCTAAGGAAGAGCCCATCTTTCCCCACAAGAGGGGCACTGTGTCTTTGTTTTCCTTCAACAATTTTTTTTGATTTTGTGTATTTGTGTGTCTGTGTGTGAACATGAATGCAGGTACCCATGGGACCAGAAGGGGGAGTCATAAGTGGTGTGTGCCACCCACTGTGGGCACCAGGAGACTGCTCTTACAAGAGCAGTACACACTCTTAGCCACCGATCCACCTCTCCTCCTGCTATTGGAATTTCTTAATTTCTGATGACATGAGATTTTAAAGTAAATTTAAATAAATGCACAGACCTTCATTTGCTCTTGATCCAAATGTGCTTTTTGTCCTAAGCTTTCCAAATAAAATAAAATTTATGAAATCACAGGGAGACCGCACCACTCACAGTCTTTGTGAGGTGATCTCCTGAGCAGAGAGAAAACGCAGTCCAAGGTATTCATGTTGCACACCTCACCTGGCCCACGAGAGTGCGAGCCAAAGGTACGAAAGAGGGACTGTTGTCATAAATCATTCCTACATGAAGGACAAGGAGTCCTGACAATAGCTGAAAAGCAATGTGTTGTAGGAATACACAGGGAACAACAGCAACAACAACAAAAATAGGAATGGTTAGCTCTGTCTAAAAACAGAAACTGTACCAGGCCTACCCCAGGT
>NW_021604635.1:4701616-4730608 GCF_004785775.1 Grammomys surdaster | reverse complement strand
GGTTAGCTCTGTCTAAAAACAGAAACTGTACCAGGCCTACCCCAGGTTAGCTCTGTCTAAAAACAGAAACTGTATCAGACCTACCCCAGGTTAGCTCTGTCTAAAAACAGAAACTGTATCAGATCTACCCCAGGTAAGCTCTGTCTAAAACAGAAGCTGTACGGGACCTACCCCGGGACCTGCACGGACCTCCAGGAAGGTAGTCGATCCTCACGCTCACCTCTCCAAGGTGTGCAAAATATCCTGTCAGTCAATTTCCCTTCTTTGCTCAAAATACTCCAAAGCCCCCGTGACCACGCCCTTCCTCCACGGCTTCCTAACTCCTTTTAAATTTTTTATTATGACAATTTTTTTTAATTTTATTGGATATTTTCTTTATTTACATATCAAAGGTTATCCCCTTTCCCAGCCCCCCCCCCCCCAATGAAAAAAGTTTAAACATACTAAAAAAAATAGCACAGTGAATTCTCTTTGTCTGCTACCAGCCAGACACCGGAGCTTTGGGCACGCTGGCTCGGTTTTCCTTCAGCCTTTTCTTTGTATTGGGCGCATGTTGCTTGAGACGAGCCCAGAGCACCAGCAACTCCAGTGCTCGACTACCTCAGCGCTCCCTGAGTGGAGTCTAATTCTCCCTAGCACCCAGTTTCTTTTTCCAATTTCCCCTGGTTACTTGGTGTCACTCCACTGGAATATCTACGAGGATAAGATCTTTGTTCAGCTTTGTTCGCTAAGGCATCCCTCCCGCCCAGATGAGTGATTGACACATAGTAGATGCTCATTAAAAGGGTTGGGTGAAGCAATCCTGTTTCCTTTCCCACATCCTGGACCGCCATTGAATGCACTTAAGTACCCGCTCTCTGACTCCACCCAATGATTGTACAGTCACTGCACCTACTTGTCCCTTTCTCCCAGACTCTGAATAATTCCTGGACCATAATCCCAAGAGGCAAAACGAAATTGGCCCAATTCTCTTTGTGTACCATGTCACAGTATGCTGGCATGGCTGTGAATGAACTCACTAGGAGTCTTCTGGCCACCACTGATCACGTGATATGGAAGTGGGCCACCACCAGAGGTCATGTGTGGGGCAGTTCCCTTATCCCTGCCCCTTACAATAGAATACAAATGATTCACACTTTGTCCTTTTAGAAGGGTGGGCGCCTCCGAGCAGCCTCTACTTGGCCTAGCCATCCTTGAGTTATTGTGCACACCACAGAAAAGATAGTTCCTGCCGGGCTCCGCCTGAGGGAAGAGCGCATGCGCAGGACATACTGTTATTTGGCTCAGGTTCTTTCTTCCTCCATTTTCAAGTTTGTCAGGCTGCAAAGACATTCCGGCATCAGACACTCTTCAATTAAGTCTTCAATAAAAGCCAGGGGATGCTGCCAGCCACGATGACAAGTTAGAAACCTGTAGGACCAGTAATGTGCTAGCTCTCCAACAACCACAACTAGGGTGGTTGGGTCACTGCCACTCCCTCCAGTGTGTCCTGTCTCCTGTCAAGGAGGAGTGGCCCTGGTCGTAGCTATTCTTCTGTAAAGCAGGTCATGGGCTGGCAAAGTAGTTCCAAAGGAGAAGGCCACCACATCAAAGTTCATGGCAGGGACACCGCGTCCTTCCAATAAAGTATTTTCAAGGGGCTGGTGCCCCGACAGCTGGTGCTCTACCCAGGTGCCGCATGTGACAACTGCTAAGGCCATCTTATTTCAAAGCTGTCTTACAGGGTTTTCAGGACTCAGTAGCTATGAGTTCTAATCCAGATTCAAACTTTAAAGTTGAAGTAGGGACCTGGAGACGTGGCTTAGCAGTTGAGAGCACCTGTTCTTGCAGAGGAGCTGCGTTCAATTCCTAGCATCCACATGAAGTTTCCAAACCAGGGGACCCGACACCCTTTTCTGGCCTCTAGTGGGCCAGAGCATGTGGTGCACATACATACATTCAGGCAAAAACACCCATATACATAAATAAATCTAAAAACTCAAAATAAATTAACACTGGAACTCTTGAACAGAGCTCCAGTTCAGAGCTCACAAGAGCACACCGTTTTTCCAGATTCTTCTGGGTGCGGAATTGGTATCCATACAGTTTTTGTTTGATCCAGTCGTTCCGTGGCTACTTCTGTGTCTTTCCATAGTCAATGTCACAGGCACCTTCTCCAGGAAACTTGATCACACCCCAGGCTACCCCAGGTTTTCCCCTGAGATCACACCAGCTACCCCAGGCTTTCTCCTGAGATCACCCCAGGCTACTCCAGGCTTTCCCTTGAGATCACACCAGCTACCCCAGGCTTTCCCCTGAGATCATACCAGCTACCCCAGGCTTTCTCCTGAGATCCCTGAAAGGAAATGGCTTGAGGTGTCCAACTAATTGACCAGCAAGCACCTGTGCTACACTGGGTGCTAAGTATTGTAAATGCCACTCGTACATCCAAGTTAAAACCAACTACAACTGCCCCTTTATGTTAGCCCCTGTTGGCTCACCCTGACATAGAGACAGCGAGTTATTGGGATGGGGGTTGGACCAAAATCCCAATCCCACATCCATGCAGGGATGTGCATCTATGACTGGAAAGAGCAGTCCTCGTCCAGTCAGTGGTGCTAAGGATACGTTTTCCTCCGCTTTGCACATCTCCCCATCAGAATGATATATACAAAGACAAGGACGATTGTGTGTTCTAGCTGCAGCTGTATCAGCTCCTAGCAACGTGCTCAAACAGAATACAGGAGTGCTCAGTGAACCGACAGAGCTCCTGAAGCCCAGGCATTACCCGACTTAACGAAACAGGAGACTCCAATTTTGTTGAGATTTCTCAGCATTGGCAGCCCCCTTAGTTATGACATGTCCTTACACACCAAGTCCTGTCACTGTGCCCAACACTGTTCCGGTCTCCAACACACAGCAGATGACACAGCCATCTCCTGGGACCTGTGAAACATTTCAGTTTCCTCAAGAGACTGGAATTTCCATCCCTGGGCCATTAGCCTCTCCCAGGACAGCATTTTGACTAATGCAGAATTCACTTTAGTGTTGCATCTGGCACAGGTAAGAGAGGACAGTGATGCTCTGAAGTCACAGCTTGGTCACAGTGACAGGGGTGATCTGAAGACTCAGCTTCATGACAGCGATGCTGTGGACTCACAACCCTGTCCCAGCGTCACTCTGAAGTCACAGCACTGTCACAACCCATCCCATGTAGCAATGCTTTGGAGATGCTTGGGTCAGCGACTAGGAAGAAGACCTGGCCACGGGTCTCTAAGGATCAAGATAACAAGACAGACCATGGGAGTGAGTATGTCCTACCCCGCCCATCCCTTATCTCCTCCCAGAATGTTCTGCCAAGATCTGTTCTTACGGTTTGAATCTGAAACCTCTCACACAGGTTCACGTCTTCAGTAGTTGGTTCCCACCTTATAGCCCTGTTTTGGAGACTGTGGAGTCTGCAGGAGATGGAACCTGACTGCAGGAAGGAGGAAGTGGAGGCTGGCCCTCGGTTCCAACTCTGAGGTCTCTTTGTCTGCTCCAAGTAGCACAGGGCTCTGAAACACATATTCCTACTGCCACTAAGTGAGTCACCTCAGTATTCCTTCCTTGCTGAAATGGACTGCAAGCGTCCCAAACTGTGAGCCAAATCAACCCTTTCCTTCTTTGCTTGCTTCTGTCAGATAGTTGGTTATAGCAATGCAAAAATAATGAAAGCAGGCACCAGTGTGGCTTCCAATACAGCTTTTAAAGAAAGCCAGCACCCATCGGGAGGTGGTGGCGCACGCCTTTAATCCCAGCACTCGGGAGGCAGAAGCAGGCGGATTTCTAAGTTCGAGGCCAGCCTGGCCTACAGAGTGAGTTCCAGGACAGCCAGGACTACACAGAGAAACCCTGTCTCGAAAAAAAAAAAAAACCAAAAAAGAAAGCCAGCACCCTAGCCTAGAGCCTAGCTTTTAAGATAAATTCTTTATACATCAATATTTTAAAAACAAAAACAAAAAAAACCCTCCTTAAGCTAAGACAGCAGATGGTTTATAGAACCTGCATTAACCGCCACAGTTGAAGACAGAACTACTCCTGGCTGTCACAGGAGAGATGGCCACAACAATCAGGGGATGCCCTTTGAGTCTGCACGCGGTGGGCCTGTGAGGGGTTGTCTCAGCATTGGCAGGAGTAGGAACTGTGAAAGTCTAGACTGGCATGTGCTGTCCAGCAAGTCTACCAGAGTTCTGACTTTTCCACATTTGCCTTCAGGGGAAGTGGGAGAGCAGGCTGCTTCAGACCTCAGCTGATGTCTCTCCCTCCACACTCCAGCAGACACACATCCCTTCTTCCCCTTGACTCTGTCTTCTAAGCTCAGCACAGATGACAAGTGACACATTTTACCAGGCCTCACAAGTTACAGGCTTAACCCTTTCATCCCCGCATTGGCACGCAGTTTGCCAACTTTAATGGCCCCTCACAAAGCAGCAAGTGCCATCATTACCTGCATTAAGGTTTAAGAAACCGAGTCAACCCACGGGCCACAGGCTGAGTCAGAGTGAGAGAGAGTCTGAGCTCCTGACTACCTGCCTTGCCCTCATATCACTGCAGGAGCATTTCTCATTTGAACCTGGTGATTCCACCCCAGTGCCTTCTCTATGGTCTCATCTTTGTTCTGTAGTCAGCAAGGCTGTTGTAACCGAGCAGGGGAAGGCCTTAAGATACCAAGAATTCCAGCCCTGGGCACTCAGCAAGGGTTAGAGCTCAGGCAGAAAGTCCTTCTCTCTGTCAAGGTGATTTTCTACAATGAAAAACCTCACAAGGGCCAGAGCTGGATCTCGATGGTAGAATACTTGCCAACTTCAAAACAAAACTGTACAACCTTACTCAAGAGCAAAAGCATCTAACATAGGCGGGGAGGAAGAGATGGGTTTGAAGGAAGTGATGTTAATTAGGGATTCACACATCCAAGTGGACATGAAAACGTGAGGTAAGGTTCTAGGCAAAGGGAGCGGCATGATCAAAATCGAGCTAGCAAGGAAGGACACATCATACGCAGGGAAATACAAATACCATTCAAGCACGAATCAGGGAGTGGTAGGCAGAGGAGTGTTGGACAGACATGGGCAAGTTAGAGAAGGTCTCCTGAGCAGACCCAGGTCCAGATCTCACTTCAGTCAACTAAAAGCTGCCCACCTGTCAGTCTCTTATACCAGGTCTGCTGCTGGATTCTATATGAACCCGTCTACCCCCTCTGCTCTAGTCTGGAGCTTCAGTTGCCAATTCTCGGTACTCTGAGGACCTGATGTCCTCCCTGGCTTCAAGTCTCCATTGAGGCCCTGTGTCATGGGGCCTTGGTGAGGTAGGGGTATGTCTTACTTATTTGTCAACTACTGTTATGATTTGGATCTTAAATGTCATTCAAAGGGCACGTTAGAGGCAAAGGTACTTTTAGGAGGTGGGGCTTCGTAGAAGGCATTGGGTCCTCGAGGGGCCATAGGGACTTCAGGCTTTTACTCACTCTTTCCTTCCTAGATAGTGGAGTGGCTTTGTCCCCCTGACCACTCCCCACAGGGATGTCCCTTCTTGGTACAGCCCCAAAGCAACTGGCCATCGGACTGCACATAGAAACCCCTGACCAAGAATAAACTTTCTTCTCTTTATACTCTGCCTCAAATGTTTTGACATAGTGATGAAGAACTAAGGCAAGATATTAAATGAAAATTTTCTTTCTGTTGTCACTTTCTCTGGTCTAAAACAGTGGTTTAACATTCCAGGCAAAGGCTTATTCAAATATCAACAGAAAAGAAAAACAAAAGATCTTTCTCCAAGCACAGAAAAAAATACTGCATACATTGTGACTTCTTCTTTCACGGTTCTGCCATGAACATAAAATGTACCACTTCACATAGTGTAGTCGCTCTCAGATGTAACCTTGCCAGGGAAGTTAATCAAATGCCATTTAAAGTACTGGATATTTTTCCTTTGTTTTTGTTTTTGTTTGGTTGTTTTGTTTTTTCCAGACAGGGTTTCTCTGTGTAACCCTGACTGTCCTGGAACTCTGTAGACCTGGCTAGCCTTGAACTCAGAGACCTACCTGACTCTGCCTTCTGAGTGCTGGGAATAAAGGCCTGACTGAATATTTATCTTTTTATATTATAATCAAGAGAAACAAGATATATTTCCAGGGCAACTTTGTGAATTTATACATAAGACATAGGCATAGACCTGAAAATCTGTTTACTCATCCATCTCGACCCAGAGTGTTGGACATGGTGATTGTTTTACTCATTAAATAAACATCTGTTGAACATCTAACACAGCTGTAAAAGAGACAGGATCTGTAAACATGTGTATATACGTTCAGCTACCTGAAGCACAGGGCAGGTTGGAGGACAGGCCCAGGAAGCACAGAAGAGGCTGGCTGAAGGCGGGTTAATCCCTTTTCAGCTCAGCCATGCACGTAGGCCAAACATTTATCAGCAGTACTGTGCTGTCATGGGCTAAAACCCATCTCACAAAGCAAGGTACCAGATTGCCAAATTCCTAGAACCCCTATCCAGAGCCTGTCACCATACCTGTGCTGTGTTCTTGGGCACACCTGCAGCAAAGGGTAATCATCACAACCTGCCCACCCTCACAGGAAGAGCCCTCTCTTTGAAAGCACTAAAAGCCTGTCTAGGTAATCCAGGCATGGTAGTGTATGTCCATAAAACCCAGCACTTGGGAGGAAGAGTCAGGAAAATCAAGAGTTCAAGACAGGCTTTGCTGCCTAATGAGTTCATGCTACATGATACCCTGTCAAACAATCAAAACCAATCAAGTCGTTGCATGAGAACTGAGGGAAGGTGTCAGAATTCTCTTGGGTTCCAGTCTTTGAGAAGGTGTTTAACATTCCAAGTTCCTAAAACCAAGAGGAGCTGAGGCAAAAGGCCCCCATTTGGCTCCAGTTTCTAGGATTACCAAAGAGAACAAACACATTGACCAGGAAAGTTGATGTTTACCTAATGAATAACAGAAGATATATGCCACTTAATTTTTTAACCCATTTATTTCCTATGTGCATATACACATGCATGTGCTTTGGCACACATGTGCATGAGGTGTAGCAGACGTGTTATAAGTTGTGGACACACATGTGCATGTGCTGTGTGCATATACATGAGCCTGTGCTGTGGCACACATGTACTGTGGTGAACATGTGTATGTGTGAAGGCACACACATGCATGTGCTGTGGTATACATGTGCCTGTGCTATGGACACATGTACATATGTTGTAGGTGCATACATGTGTGTCCTGTGATATACATGTTTGTCCTGTGGACACACATGTACCTGTGCTCTGGGCATATATGTGCATGAGCTCTGGACATGTGTATACATGTGTTGTGGTAAATGTGTTGTGGCACACATGTACCTGTGCTGTGTGCAAGCACATGTGCCTGTCCTGTGAGAACACATGTGCATTTCTGTAGGCACACATTTACCTGTGCTGTGGGCACACACATGTGCATTGCTGTAGGCACACATGTACATATGCTGTGGTTTACACATGCGCATTGCTGTGGGCACACACATGTGCATGTGCTGTGGGCACACATGTGCATTGCTGTGGGCACACACATGTGTGTGCTGTGATACACATGTGCATGTCATATTGCATACATGTGCATGTGCTGTGATACATGTGTGCATGTGCTATGACACTCATGAGCTTGTGCTGTGACACACATATGCCTGTGCTATTACACACATGTGGAAATCAAAGGACAACTTGCAGGCCTTCTCCCCTTCCAAGGACTAAACTCAGGATGTCAGAGTTGATGTTGAGAGCCTTCCCACCAGGCCTGGGTACCGTTGTAAAACCAAAGATGATTTCTATAGTTTACTAAGTGTTTCCCCAGGGTTCATGGGTTTCAGGCATGGTCACCAGTGTGGTAAGTAGTTCCTATAGGGAACCTCAAAGTTGACTCAAAAGCCCCAGACCAAGTTCTCCTCACAAAGGAGTTTTATTTGCCCCAGAGTGACAGTGGGCATAGATAAGGGTCAAAGACTAAAGACAGAGTACAAGGGAAAGGGGTAAAGGAACAACAGAGAGGGGGAAAGGAGAATTTGTCCCAGAGGACAAAGGTCCGCCTCTGGATAGAGAGGAGACAGAGTGGCCCATAGGCAAATGGCAGTTTATAAATGCAATCCCCCAATTAAGATTTTAATTGAACATGTTAATTAGGTGAGCCAAAGGGGGCTTTTGAATGCAGAGCTTCAACACTTTGATAGCTGGACCTTGGTAGGTCCAGCTTGGGAGGAGAAATTGGCCAAATAAGGAAACAGACCTTGGGGGCTAGCTTTAGGAATGTAATGTAACTTTTTTTGTTGTTGTTGTTCTTGTTTTAAGCAAGGCAGAGGGAACTAGGGAGAAGGGCAAGACCTGCCGGAGACATGTTTGGGAGCTGGCTAGAGTCCTTTCATTGGGACCTTGGGGAATTATGGTCCAGTCAAAGGAAGTTAGGTCATTAAAGATATCCCCCTGAAGGGGAACCTGGCCCCCTCTGCTGTCTCTTTGTTAGCCAGCTATCCTGAGGTGAGAAGCTTCCTCTAGCAAGTGATCCTCACTGTGAGAGGCTTGGCTGTCCCATCACAGGCCCAAAGAAACAAGTTCAACCAACTGCGGATTGAGATAGCCAAAACCGTGAGCTCAAATAAACCTGTTCTCTTTTTGAGATGATTGCTCTCAATTGTGTTCAGCAACACAGACTGACAACACCCTAACCTGTCTTAGGGTTTCTATTGCTGCGACAAAACTCCATGACCAAAAGGAAAGTTGGGGAGGAAAGGGTGTATTTGACTTACACTTCCCCAGCACAGCTCTTCATTGAAGGAAGTCAGGACAGGAACTTGAATAGGACAGGAACCTGGAGGCAGGAGCTGATGCAGAGGCCATGGATGGCACTGCTCACTGGCTTGCTCCCCGTGGCTTGCTCAGCCTGCTTTCTTATAGGACCCAGAACCCACCAATCCAAGAATGGCACTGTCCACAGTGGTCGAGGCCCTCCCCCATTGATCACTAATTGAGAAAATGCCTTACAGCTGGATCTCATGTAGGCATTTCCTCAAGTGAGGTACCTTCCTCTCTGGTGACTCTAGCTTGGGTCAAGTTGACACACAAAAGCAGCCAGTACAACTGACCAATTGTCAATTTGACACACAAACATATCACTTTTATGCCACAACCCTTCCTTTCTTGCGAGATGTCACATTAAAAACATAAATAACGTTAGAACTCCCACCATCTTTAAAATTAAAACACATTTCAGTCTCTTTAAAATAGCCAATCTCTAAAAATCCAAAATCTCTTTTAAAATTTGAAGGTTCTTCAGCTGTGGGCTCCTGTAAAAGTATAAATTAAATTAAATAATACCTTCTTCAAGAGGGAAGAAGCAGGGCACAGTCACAGTCTAAACCAAGCAAAACCAAACTCCAATAGCATAAATAACTCAATGTCTGGGATCCATACACAATCTTCTGGGCTCCAGACAGCTTGGGTCACTTCTCCAGCTCTGCCCTCTGTGGCTTACACAGCTGTCTCCCAGACTCTGGTAGGAGCACTCTGGAACCAAACCTTCCTGGCCAGAAGAACTCAGGGCTGTGGGGACAGGAAGCAGAAACTTTCCTAGAGGGTCACTAGGAGTGATAGTGAGTAGAACTATTCCCTTTCCACCCCTTCATTCCTGGACCCACGGATCCTGGCTATAGGAGAAACCATACCATATATCGGACGCTGATTTAAAGCACATACTGCCTTTTGAAGAACCCTGCCCCAGCCCTCCATGCTGCTGCCACCTAATTGGCACTGTAATTGTGTCTTCAAAAGGCCATTCCATCTTTCTATCAGACCAGCTGCTTCGGGATGATGGGGAATATGGTAAGACCAGTGGATTCCATGACTGTGGAGCTGCTGTCACACCTCTCTGGCTGTGAAATGAGTTCCTTGGTCAGCAGCAATTCTGTGTGGAATGCCATGATGGTGCATGAGGCATTCTGTAAGTCCACAGATGATGGTTTTGGAAGAAGCATTACGTGTAGGAGAAGCACATACACAATCAGAACAAGTATCTACTCCAGTAAGAACAAAACACTGTCCTTTCCACAGAGGTAATGGTTCAGTGTAGTCACCCTGCCACCAGGACGCTGACTGGTCACCCCAGGGAATGGTGCCATTGGCAGCCAGGTCAGTCTTGCTGATGGAAGTCCATGTAGTTGAGCCCATACATAAATCTCCATCTGTAAAACCATGGCCACTTTGTCCGTGTGCCCATTTGTCAATGACTGTCCACAGAATGGGTCATTCTTTTTTTTTAAGATTTTATTTTTTATGTATGTGAATATACTGTCGCTCTCTTCAGACACACCAGAAGAGTGAAATGGATCCCATTCACAACTGGATTGTTGTGAACCACCATGTGGTTGCTGGGAATTGAACTCAGGACCTCTGGAAGAGCATTCAGTGCTCTTAACCGCTGAGCCATCTCTCCAGTCCAGAATGGATCATTCTGTCTACTTGACTATTGGACTCCTCAGCTGAAGTCACCTTTTGATGAGCATTTATTTACACGGGACACAGATATCTTCACATCCTTTGCCCATTTGAAGAGATCTATCCACATACTTCTTCTTCAGATATCTTTCTCAGCAATTTTCCAATCGTGATCTTTCTAAGTCTCTGACCATCCAGCCAATCCACTGGTTACAGCCCATGAATCAGTAAATAGTCACACTTCTTCCAAACAAACTGTAGCACCATGTGCACTGCCTAAACTTCTGCCCACTGTGAAGATTTCTCTTCACAAGTCTCTTTCAGGGTTGTCCCAGAAAGGGTTTATAATATTGCAGCTGTCCACTTCTGGGTGATTCCCACATACTGTGCAGAACTATCAGTAAACCAGGTCCTAGTTTTCTCTTCCTCAGTCAACCAATCATGGGGAACAGCACGGGAGGCTATAGGTGTATCCTTGGCAGCAGACAACATTGTAACAGGAGTAGAAACCATAGGCATTTGGGCAACTTCTTTACATAACTCGCTTGTGCCTTCAGGACCTTCAGTCCAACTAATCCAACAATGGATAGTTGTGAATGGAAAGTCCAAGAATCTAGTAGTTTCTCAAGGTTGAGTGTTTTGGGTGGTCTTCTGTATAAGCTGGAATCCCAAAGAACCAGGCACCAATGAATGTGCCGGCAAAGTGAGTGCAAGCAGGCAAAGAATGAATGACCCTTTCCTCCTTTCACTGTCTTTATACAGGCCTCCAGCAGAAGGTATGGCCCAGATTAAACATGGGCCTCAAGATTGGGATTAAAGGTAGGTGTCAATCCAGATCAAAAGCATATGTCATCCCACCTCGAGATCTGGATCAAAAGCCTGTGTCTTCCAGCCTCATGATCCAAATCACCCCCCTCCTAGGACCATGGGATGATCACCATCCAGTAGTTGAATGGAGCCAGCATGAAGGGGTCATGGAGAGCAGCTGAGCATGGCACTGTGAGACAGTAGGATTGGCCATCTGCGAGGTTGCAGTCCCAAAGGCCGTTGAAGGCTCAAGATTAAAGGAGTCATGCAAAGAAGTTGAGGCTTGGCACCAGGAAGAGAGCCTGTGACAGGCTATTGGTGAAAGTGCAGCCCAGTTGCAGCAAGGGACCCACCCCAGCAGTTTCAGAGATGCCGGTACATAACCCTCTCCATCCCATCCTTCAAAAGCTGAGGTGCTGCTGGTGCACTGCATTTATATTTGCCTTGTCTGTCTAGCTAGTGGAGAAACAAGATCTGGAGCACACATTTTCTCATCCGTGGAAGCTAATAGGTGAAGGACCACATACTTCAACAGTTACCAAGCAATAGAAGTTGTCAATCCAGCATCCCAAGGACCAAGAATGCACAAAAGGGGAGCTATTAGTCCCTGGGGACCTGGAAGATTTCACAGTGAGCTACTCGTAAATAAACCACATAACATGACTGCAAGCACCTACGTATGCCTCCGTGTCTGGTGTGCTTACTCTCTGTCACGCAGGATGCTCACTTGAAGCCTAGACTTCTAACAAACGCGTGGCTAGGTGGGCGAGTGTGTGTCCAGTGTTCCATTACTACTTACGCACACGAGAATTAGGCTTATCCTAGTTGAGTGAATCTGAGGAAATAAGGAAGACAGTTTGGAAAGACTAGGAGACCAGGCTTGAAACGAGAGAGCACAGATCTTCAGCATGTGTGTGCACACACGTGAGCGTGCACTCACACGGCCATGCCCACACACAGTGAGCACAGCAGGCATCTGCAAGACTGAAGGCTGGAGTAAAGATGACCCTGAATCCTGAGGGGGTCTGAGAAAACAAATACAACTTATACTGCTGAGATACATAAAACTGTAATGAAAAATTTCTAGAACCCAAGAAATTTTGACCTTAACTTCTGTCTTTTCTTCTATTCAGTTTCCCTCTTGTTTCCCATGTTGTTCCACGGGCTCCTCATACTGCTAAGTGATCTTGTTGCTATGGAAACAAGAATGTCTGCCTAAAGCTCAGGCATGATGTCAGATTAGGAAGTGATCTGACTTTGTCCCGTGGCTTCAGAAGAACACAAGGAGAAATGACCACATCCCAATGTTGTTGCAATGAGCTTAGATAAACAGAGATCTCAAATGCATCTTCTTTGGCATTTGGTTGATATGGGGACAGACAGGCATGTGTGATTAATGAATTAATATCTCACAGATACCACTCTGAATGAAAATAAAGCTTGCTTGGAAAATTTCAGGCTTGTAAAATCCTAGTCATCAAGAATTACAGCCAGTAGGGTCCATCCCTCCCACAGTCTCTGCCTGTGGGTGCTGCGCGTGCGTACAGCCTAGCTTCCTAGACCTGCTTTCCCACTGCACAAGTGTCTCAGGGCAGCGGCCCTTTAGGTAACTATTTCAGTGGAAGTGAAGCATAGAGGACTTTCCTCTTTGCGTTTTCCCTAGCCTTCGTATCCCTGGTTTCCCCACTGGAGATCTTGTTCTCATTTCCAAAGCCAAGTTTTTCCTTCAGACGAACACATATGTTCCTGATGTCATCGCTTGGCCTTGGGTCTATATATGATTCAGCGGTAGTGGAATTCACTTTAATACTCTGAAATCACTTATTACACTGATCACCAGGGAGAGGGGGGAGACAGGAGGCCTGGGAACGCACACCAGAACTCTGCCTAGGCTGTTGTGGAAAAGCCACCAATGTGTGAGAACCCGTAGGCAGAAAAAAGTGAACATGACAGAATAGAGGGATGAGGGCCAGCTGCTCTGCTCCCTCCCTCCACTCTGCCTCCCCCCCAAGCTCTTCCTTCCCTCCAAATCACGCTCGAGTGGATCATCACAGCGCTAGGAACATTCCTGGTGCGTAACGGGAAAGCGTAATTATATGCTTCAGAGCTGTTGAGGTTTTCTCCTATTTTCAAAACAACGAATATTATGGAAAGATAACACGATTTGTGAATAAGCTGGAACTCTGTCCCCTGAGCACAGACAGTGGTTCGGAGGGGAACCCAGAAGACAGCTCTATTAATGAGTTTTATTCCTTGGGCAATCTAGCCACGTTCTGTGCTGCCCAAGAAATCTCTCTCTCTCTCTCTCTTTCTCTCTCTCTCTCTCTCTCTCTCTCACACACACACACACACACACACATAAAGGGAGGGGGGAGAGAATTGTTTATTATAAGCCCACAGGCCTCACAGCATACAAGGCTCAAAACCGACTTTCACAGACGACCCTTCCCACTCCTCTCTTTGTATTTCTCCCCTCCACTGTGACTAAAGAAATCATGAGTAAAGTTTCATGAGCCTTCACGGACTCCCCAGTGGCCTCCGTGGATGTGAAATGAGCGTGAAATTGAAAGAGTGAGCAGCACACGTGGTTCCCGTGGCAGAGGGCCTTTCCTGCGATTATCATACCAACATTCCTTACAGTCCAGCGGAAAGTCACAGACGACAGTTGCTTCTGCGGCTAAAGAAAACAGCATCCAGCACTTCAAAACTGTGGATCCTTTCAACATTTCTGTCTATGGAGCTGGCATCTGATTCCAAGGGTAAAGAAAGCAAAACCCAACGGGAGTCACAGGTTTTGTAGCTCAGTCTTCGTTCACACTGACTCTGAATCCAGATTATTCTCTTTCTGCTGTCTCAGGCCATCCTCCCCTCCTCCCCCTAGAAAGGCTAAGTTGCTTCTAAACTAGCACACAGGTGGGACTGGAGGGATGGCTCAGCAATTAAGAGAACTTACAGCTATCCGAGATAACTCAAGTTTGGTTCCCAGCACCCATATCAGGCAGCCCACAATCACAGATAACTCCGGCTCCGAGGGCTCCGACACCTTCTTCTAGAAACCTGGGGAACCTGCACATGCACATTCCTGCACACAGGTACACAGACACACACAAATACACTTAATTCTAAAAATAATAAAAATTGATCATTAAAACATCGTGTAAGTGTGATTCCCAGGACCCCGGTAGTTACACATGGGTTACACAAAATTCCCCAAGCTTTCACATAAAAGTGTAAATTACTGCTGTTGCAAGTTTCAGATTACAGGATCTTTCGTTTCTTAGGAAAAAAATTCCAGCCATGTGGGGAAAATACCTTACCAGTTGGAACACATCTTGTCCAGACCCCATGTCCCCAAGACCTGAGCTTCTTCTTTTTATGGGACACACTCTCTGTGGAGAAACAGATGGTGAGCACCCTAAAGTGTCACTGAGAATTTCGAAAGTGGAACTCAATTAGGGGTAGGACACACTTAGAACCAACTGAGTTTGCTGAAAAGCTCTTTACCTGGGCAAACATGGCTAGAGACTGAGCCCTGGCAAGGTGGCCTCCCCCTGATTCTGTGCATTTGAGCAAATGAAAAGTTAGAAGTAAACATCATGGCCCTTGTCCTCCACCATGAGACAGGCATGGGTTATTCCACCCTACATTTGTGTTATATTATTGGTCATCCCTTAAATATACATGAATATTTTTACTGGGTACCTACTTTGCATCAGGCCATTTCCTAAGTCATAGAAACACAGTATTAAAAAGACAACCCTGTTTTGAGTGTATACATTCCCATGCAAAAACCCATCTAGCAGATACAAGGTCTTCATTTCCAATGATTGAAACAATAAAACCCCAACTACTGAGGACTCTAAGTCACTAGCCTTATCATTCTTAGCTAAAGCAGGGTACCCCCTGAGATGTGCAACTCAGTTGTCACTACCACAACATTAAAAACAAACAAACCAACTGTGGTTTAAACACAGATGCCTTTCCCCGTGACCCCAGTCAGAAAACCAGGGTGTACAGATTCATTCAGTATTGCTTTGCTTTCAATCTACAATGTACCATAGTTGGAGATTCTTCTGAAAGCTAATGAAGGAGCCAATTTTGAACAACAGGGCAAAGACAAGATCCCAGAGATACATAAACCACTAAATAGAGTGTCTGTTTGAACAGTGTCTAGGGTCAAGGGATCACAGCTGCTCTATGGTGAATGAGGCAGTTTTCAACCAGCTGCTCATTAAAAGCACACAGGATATTATTTTTAAATGCCAGTACCTGAACCCTTGTCTCAGCCATGCTACTTTATTTAACTGGGGATGGAGCCGGGGTTCCCTTAAATTTCAAGTTAAGTGTTCTAAAATGCCTTGAGAGCTGTGTTTCCCAGCTCCTACTCTATGGAAGGAGATCTCTATAGTTATCTTCCTCTTGAATAACTTTCACTGTTGTTCTTTTTCTTGCCACCACAGTGATATCTCTTTACCACAAAGGACACTGCAAACGCAGGGAAAAGGAGCATCAGCCCAAATCCAACCTGCCAAAGATTTTCTCCTGACAATGTTTTGGGGTGTTTCCTTCTGAGGCATATGATTGTTCTCTTCCCCGCTGCCCCCACCAAAGTGGAATCCAGGTTTTTTTAAATCAACAATAAATTTCAAAGAACTATTGAATATCAGAATAGCTAACCCTGTAGCTAGTCTCTCAGTCACATGCAAAGGTGGTGTGACTTTGTTCAGCCAGGTGTGCTTGTTGGAACGTTAATTTTAGTTAAAAGGACTTTAGTCCTCTTTGTACCCCTCTTCCAATCACCTCTTTGCCCTTCGCTGTGGCAGAAAGGGACCACTCTCACGACTGTACTTGATTATAGTTCTCCAAAGACTGATTGTCAGAAGTTAGATCTGTAGACAATCACACTGCCTAGAGGAGACAAGTCTGTTTATTCCTGGGTGTACAGGGCTCTAAAGCCCACACGGAATGTAGGACCTTGGAGGTCGGCACACACATGATGCTATTTTACCGTCTCACAAAGATGCTTTGCCGGCTTCCCGTCAGCTGTGTGTCAGCAGCTAACATAAAGCATTCTAAGACCCGCTCTCTGGAGTGGGTCATCGTGTCTGTTATGAAAGTGTGCACATGATTGTCTAGACATCTCTTGCTACTTGGTTCTCCTTATGAAAATCCACATAAAAAGCTCAGGAAAAGAATTATAGTCCTATGTACATTCTTCATCTCAGGGACCTCACTATTCTTATTTGTTTCCATCTTTTCTTTGGCTGCTAGGGAACTCAGTAAAGTTGTAGCATCAGCTAGCAATTATACCTGACCATGGTATGTATTTGTGAATTCCTCCCTAACCCAAACTTTATAGTATCTCTACTTTCAATCTCTCCTTAACTATTTAACTTTCAAAGTTAGGTGTGTGTGAGTGTGTGTGTGTGTGTAAATCTCGGTGGGAGAGTAAAAGAGTTTTTTAAAAGAAGAAATTAATAAAGGGGTCTGAAGAGATGGCTCATTGGGTAAAAGTGGAAAAGTGCTTGCTATACAAGTGTAAGGATCTGAGTTCAAACCTCAAAGCCAACATAAAGCCAGAAGAGTACCTGTAATTCCAGCATGCCTACAGCCAGATGGGAGGTAGAGATAGGAAACTCACACAGAAGCTCTTGAATCAGTCACACATATCAGTGAACAAGACACAGACAGACAGACAGACAGACATGTTCTCTCTCTCTCTCTCTCTCTCTCTCTCACACACACACACACACACACACACACACACACACACACACCACAAAACCAAGTCAGAAAGGAAGAAATGTCATTGGTTTGAACATGATATATTCTCTATAGACTCATGTGCACACAGCTGCACTGAGAACAGAGCCTTCCACGCCTGCGCCTGGGGAGGCCTCCAGCGTTAACCCTAACACTCACCTGTATCCACACTGTCATGATGAAGCTGGGTTTTCAGCTATGGATTACTGCCTGTAGTACAAGGTTCATTTGAGTGTTTAAAACTGGGCTGTCTTTTTGAGAAATCAGAACTCCCAAGAGGCCTTTCCTCCCTCTCCCGTCTGTCCTGTTCACCTGTGCATGGTCAGGATTGGTTTTCATTTTCAATCAGTTCTACCTTCCAGAGAAAGAGAAACACACTGAAAATGAGAGCAAATTGGGGGAACTTGCGGTGACTGGAAGAGCACACAGGAAAGCCAGGCTGACAGGACTGAAGGAAGAGCGAGGATGGGGGAGCAGACAGGAAGGGACTTGCACAAAGAGCTCAACTTGACTGAAGGCCAGGGAAATACAAAGAAGATGTTGGCAGGAAGCCTGGCCTGAGATGTTGCTAGAGCCACAATAGCACCAGGAGGGAGAGAGGTATGGGAGGAGGGGGGGTGGGGGGGTGGGGTGTGGAGGGGGAGAGAGAGGGAAAGAGGGGAGAGAGAGGGAGAGAGAGACAGAGAGACAGTCACAGATAGAGACACAGAAAGACAAAGAAACAGAGACACAGAGACACAGAGCGATAAAAAGACAGACAGAGACAGAGATAGACACAGAGAAACAAAGAGACAAAGAGACAGAGACACACAGAGACACACACAGAAAAACAGAATGAGACAGACACAAAGAGACAGAGATATACACACAGAGACAGAGACACACAGAGAGACAGACACGCTCACAGAAAGAGACACTCTTCCACAGTCTCTCCCCCCTTGCCTGCCCTGAGCCTCTGCTCACCAAGCAAACCCAACTTGATACTTGAGACATTGAAGAGGGAACTCATTTCTATTTTTAGTAAGGACTCTCATCTCCAGTTGTGCCATCCTTCTACAGAATCTTAATTTCCCAGTTGTTGTAAGAGCCTAGTAAAAATTCAATATTTTTAAAACGTCGTCCAATCTTGGGGGAGCTTTGTCCTAACGCAAAGATGAAGATGGCTCTCAGGTGCCAGCGAACAGCTGTGCCGGGAAAAGCAGGGTCCCATTCACCAGAGCACCGATGCGGGGCATTCACCGATGCAGGCCATTCACCGACACAGGCCATTCACCGACACAGGGCATTCACCGATGCGGGGCATTCACCGACACAGGGCATTCACCGACACAGGGCATTCACCGACACAGGGCATTCACCGATGCGGGGCATTCACCGATGCGGGGCATTCACCGACACAGGGCATTCACCGACACAGGGCATTCACCGACGCGGGGCATTCACCGACGCGGGGCATTCACCGACGCGGGGCATTCACCGACGCGGGGCATTCACCGACACAGGGCATTCACCGACACAGGGCATTCACCGACGCAGGGCATTCACCGACGCGGGGCACGGAGCCGAGCAGCTCCAGTAGCTCAGGAGTAGAACTCAGTTGTCCCTTTTGGTAGGGGACAGAATCTCTGTTTCATCTGGGACTTTTTTTTTTTAAATCACCCCAGTCATTACACAGCTGGTCGTAGAGTCAAAAGATTCCATTCAGGAAAGCACCCGACAGCCCAGCATTCAGGCTCCGAGTGAAATAAGGACAATTCATTCTTCCTCCCAATGTTTACGTTGAAATTATTCAATTCTGGGGACAGGTTGTAAAAGGAATGAAAAGAATATTCATATAACCCCCACTTAGACATTCCACTTTATAGCATATTCTGTCATGGCTCTGCCTTCTGTGACACACACGTGTCCTCATTCTTTGCCAAACTTTGAACCTTTAGAGAGGAGTCTGCAGAAATTCTCACCTTTCCCCCTACAAGTTCTTTAAAATAAAGACACATCCCTTGATAACCACAGTATAACTGTTATGCCAGTACACGTTCATCAGTGAGGTTTATTATGCATGCAATGATGCCATTACACCCAAGCTCTGCCCTGACTGTCCAGGGTCTTACTAAGAACTATTGTATTTGGTCCTTGAGGCCATTTTGACCCTCCATCTCCCCCCTCAGTCCCCGCCCCCTTCAATTCTCTTAAAAACTCTGAAACTCTAAGTCAGCCATTTTGCAGAATTTCACTTTGGATTTCATTGATTGTTTTGAGCAAGCGCATTCATGTCAAGCAACAGAAGTATGATTACACCGACTCACATGAAATTGTTAGCTTTGTTGATGAAAATCCAAAATCTCATATAGTTCAATATACAGACTTATGCATCCTTACAATTATGTATTAGCAGGAATGTACAATGTTCACTGAGCTGCTACTGGTGCTATTAAGTTTGATCCTATGGTTAAGGATCCATTAGAATTTACCATTGTTTTACTCTCTTTTAAATTAATAAGAAATCTGTGGGGACTGTGTATGTCCCCACCCAGTGTCTCACTACTCACTTATGACTGTCATTTATGTAATGAAGACAAATGATTTTTCTGTTTGTAAAACTGTTTTCCCATTGTCTAGCTGGCATCTTCTATAAAGTGTTATACCTCCTTGGTGTTTTTAGAATCTTGTTTGTTTCCTTGTTTTTCAAGAAGATATTTCTCTGTGTAGTCCTGGCTGTCCAGGGACTCACTCTGTGGCCAGGCTGGCCTCAGACTTAGAGAGCTGCCTGCCTCTGCCTCTGGGATCAAAGACTTGTGCTACCATACCTGGCTACGGAAGCTTTCATAGACAGTAAGAACATGGGTTCTTCATTAGTTATTATGCCCCATAATTCAGTCTTACCATTATCCCTTATATTGTTTTCCATATTTAAGATAGTTTTTAAAAAATTACCAAGTTGCCATTGCCTTTCTGAAGCTGGTACTTTATCCCCTCATGTTATCTGCCAAATTTGAACCTAGAGCTCCCAAGAGGTAATTCAAAATAGCTCATTTCTAATGCCAAATGTATGTTGTTTCTGCCTTACCTCTTCTAGAAACATCCTCAATAAAGGAATTCACTCACAGTTACCTTAGTCTCTGGTTATTGTTTCCTTCCCCTCTCTGTCCTTCCTCTGAATTTCTTTTTCTTTCTCTTCTTTCTGGTTATTTGTCTTTCAAGTCACAGATATGGTTTGGGTAACTACTATGTTAGACTGTAACTAGCACCATCCCAGCCTCAATCTAATAAGATGCCAATATATCAAATAAAATGTTATGGACCAAATGTAAAACACAAACCTATAAAAGAAAACATACGTATTGAGTAAAATCTCCACATTTATCATCTCAGAAGATAATTATTAAGTTCAATATCAAACTGTATTCTAATTTAATTTCAAATAAACACAAAAAAATTTATATAATATTGCGAGTCCAGCATAGATAGTAACACACGTTGCACAGAGACATCATATGTGTAAGTGTCACACTGAGTTTCTAACAAACAGAGTGAAATTTATTATTTATCCCGCCCATACAAAATTTAGAATACCATGTTTGATACTGTAACTACTAACATGCCTAATGCCAGCTAGTTCTTCTGACCTATCTTTTGATTTTCTCTCTATTTTTTAAAATAACATAATGATTTTAAACTTCAATTATATGTTTTCTAGAAGTTCTACTTGGTTCTTAGAATTGTTTGACTATATTCAAATTTTTTTCATGGAGACATTTTTAAGTTCGTGTTTTATTTGTTTAAACATAGCAAGTGTGGAGTAGTTTAGGGTGTGTGTGTGTCTGTGTGTGTCTGTGTGTGTCTGTGTGTGTCTGTGTGTGTGTGTTATACTTATGGATACCAGAACGCAACTTCAGATACAATTTAATTTTATTCTTTGGAGACAGAGTGTGTCACTGGCCCTGAACCCCCAAAGTAGGAGAGGCTGGCAGCCTAGTGGGTAGAGGGGTCCTTCAGTCTCTGCCTCCCTAGCACTGGGTTTGCAAGTGCAGGCCACTATACCTAGTTTTCCTATATCCCCAGCTTGAGTCTTTACATTTCTTGAGTTACGATCCATTATTCAGAACCTCTCTAAATGTATAGCTTTTATCTGTTTTGCTTTGTTTTTAATTCATTTCCTGGATAATAAATATTTCTCCTGTGGTTGGCTTTGTTCTGTTTTCTGTGAGCTACTTATTTTCTGCAGAAACGGATTTGGGAGACTAGAAACCTGTTGTGAAGAGGTTTCCATCCAGATAAAACTCACTGCCATGGCTGGGGCCACCACCAGCTCAGACCTAATGGAAATCTAGGCTTGTGTTCCTTTTTTACCTGCTACGCTGTCTATCCATCCCAAGGCTTTGTGCTTGACAGACAGCCACTGTCTCACTAAGCCACAACCTCAGCCCAGAAGCTTGAGAAGCTTGAAACCATCCAAATAATTAGAATTTTTTACGGAAAGGTCGATTTTTGTGGCCACTTTTTTTTTTCCAGGTCACTTTCCCAATACTACCTCTGCTTAGAAGCAAAGCCACTTCCTTTGCAAGCCTCTGAGGCAGAGATGATAGGGAATCTTGGTTGCAGAGGCAACTCTCCCAATAGAAGCCCTACACTGGTCTGGCCCTTTGTTCCCTGGGCTTCTGCCAGTTGGCAAATATCTTTGCTGTTTGGTAAAAGTAGTTTCCACTCAAATAGTTTCTCTTCGATGAGATGGGCCTACTCTTTACAATAGTCATCCTCCCCTTCAATCTTCTTGAAAGCATCTCTGTCCAAGGACCGGTCAAGGTTTTGTCTTTGCTTTTAAGAAGATCCTGCCAGCATATATTTGTTTCTTAAGGAGGCAAAATTGATGAAGTTGAACTGGGTGTAGCAGAGCACACCTTTAATCCTAGCACCCTGGTGGCAGAGGCGGGCGGATCTCAGAGTTCTGGGACAGCCAGGGCACAGAGAAACCCTGTCTTGAGAAACAAACAAAGAGAAAGATGACGGGGGCAAACACAGTTTGCTTAATTCTGTTCAGTCAGTCTGTGTGCCTCAGCTGGTTTTGACTTTATTTCCCACTAACCCTTCTTCCCTGAATGGTTTTGTGAGGATAACTGGGGTCATCCCTCTTCCACAAGCCAGGAAATGCAATTTTACTCGCTGATTCAAGAAGCGAACGATCAGGATCAGTCCTTTGTGAAGATGGTCCAACTGTGACTCATCCCCTTCCTCTCCCCCTACCCTGTCCCTCAAACCCCAGCACAGCTTTTGAGCAGAATTCAATTCTTTTTTAAAACCCTGGAAGAAGGGTTGGGTAGGAATTCAAGTGTCAAGAAACTCTTAACTAACCTAGCATACACGCAGTGAAGCAAGCCGAAGAAGTCAGCCCTGCAGCTCGGTGGATAGGATCATAATAATTTCTTGTGCATCTGCTAAAGATGCACTAGACACTGTACATCACAAAAACTGAGGCAGAGTGCCAGCCCCAGGAAACTTAGCATCTAAGGCTGACCAAGACGTCTAGGTGGACAGTGAAAAGGACAGCTTTTTCTTTCCTGTTCACCCTTTGGTTGCTCCCTGTGAGAGGTCCTTGCTCACCCCAACGGAGGGTACAGTTTGGTGGAGCAGTGTGGGCACTGAGATATCCCAGCACCCAAGCTTCTCCCTTGTTGGCTGAGGTCTCGGCCTGGTTTCATTTCTTCCTAACCTCACTAGAAGCCTTTTCTCATCCTCAGCCCCGAGTCTACACAGTAGCATGTGTTACGAGGCTTCGGCCCCAAATGTGTTTGTGTGCTTCTGTGAACCAGAGTAGGTCCCCAAGCAAAAGAGAGCCTTTGACAGAGGCAAGTCCATCCTTAAATGGGCTTACAGGAACTGATGTCAGAGAAAAGGCAAAACTAGAAAAGAAGAAAAAAGAAAGAGAGTGGATTTCATCCCTAAGCACAAAGAACACGTATTTTGAGGATTTCTATATGTAGTGTGAAAGCTGGGCATGGCCTTACCAATAAGCAGAGGCAGCAAATCAGCAAAGAGTTGAGACTAAGCTTAAAGCAACTTTATCTCATCAAAGCAACTGGGAACCAGAGCCATTCAGAACACATAGCTTGACTTCTCTCTCTAGCTTATAAACCACACAGAGCAAATGGGATCAGAGAGGGCTGAGTTAAATGCCCAGGGTGAGCCTTCTCTCTAATTCTCTTTTCTAAGGTGATGAGTTTGGGCAGATAAAGGTGACACTGTGAGACTAGGTAGGTTCTGCTCCACAGTGGGTATCTGAGGAAAAGATAGGATTGGAAGAACTAATGTTGAGAAATCAAAAGAAGCAGGTAGCATGGTTTTGGATCATGTCGACAAAGCAAATAAGAACATAGAAATACTAACTAGAACCAAGAGAGCTGCCTGAGACATGCTAACACCAGCAGGAAGCCTGGCATCTCCCCTCAGCCCTTGACGCCTGACGGTAATGTGCACCACCACTGCCAGCTACAATCCCATTCTCATGGCGACCAGCCACTGCCGCTCACACTTCAGGTTAACCCAACAACCAATTTACCGACTTTAGGAGCTTGATTCTCAGCTTTAGCTGTACGTTAGAACTACCTAGGGAGTGCTTAACAACTCCCAAAGCCCAGGCCAATTAAATCAGAAGCCAGCCGTACGCATTGGTAGAATTTAAAGCTCTCCTGGTGATTCCAGTGTGTAGCCAAAGTTGAGAGCCACTGTCTTAGAAGTGTACCCTCATTAATAATAAATTGAATACAGCCTAGCTTTTCTTCTAAAGCACAGTCATTAATGAAAACAGACTGGCTACTTGGGGTGGGAAGGGGTGGAACACAGGAGGTAGAATTTCACATCAGTCATGATAGTGGCCATGTGTGCAGTATGAAAGGATCGCAAATCTAGAACAAAAACATTGAGACTTTAAAAGGAAAATAAATGCAGAATGTCGATGAACGACTCACAGACCAAGAAACACAAAAAGTAAACAGACATGTGCAGGTGAAAACCTTTATTTAAAAAAAAAAAAAGACTTCAAAGCAATCTTGAGATCAGACTTTATACCAACCGAAGCAAGAAGCAAAGGTTTTAAATGACACTTAATTTTGACAAGTGCAATGAAACCAATATGCTCACAGACTTGGGTGCCTTTGTAAATGGGTTTCAGAACATCCCTTGAGTAGCAGATGATAGCAGGTAGGAAACTGGGAAGGAACGTATAAGGAAAGGCTTATCTCCAGGAGGTGTTTCAACTGAAACAAAAAGATGCACATTTGAAAACAATCTCTGCAATGAGTTTTAAAAACAAAACAAAACAAACAAACAAAAATAATTAATAAAAATGAAGGAAACAACCTAGATTTCCAGGATCAGGGTAATGCGTTAATAATTCATTGAAATCAGCACCCTTGTCATTAAGCTGAACCTTAAGTTGTCACCTCTGTCCCTAAGGGGGCCTGCCTTGGGCTCAGCACATCCAGGCCTCTCCACAGCCTTGGAGCATACCCAGAAGTTGGACTCTGACCTGATGCCCCCTCCCCAGAGCCCCTCTGTCAGGTCTCACTTCTCCATTGCTAGTCTACTGTGAGCCAGGTGTCATGGAGTGAGCCTCTCACCTTCCCACCTCCCAAGGCTCCCCGGGGTAGCCCGGGATCCACTGGTGACTGTTATCAGTAAAGGCTCTGGATCTCCCACTCCCACAGTGGGTGGACAGCAGACATTTGGACTTAAGGAGAGCTGGTCATCAGAATGATGGGATTTTGCTTCTACCAAGTGGATAGAATGTTCTGGAAAGAGCAGAGACACTACAAGAACTGTCTCTTGTGCTGGCAGACTGTCGGGTGATGTAGAGAATTATCGGAACAATTACTGGAACCTACAATGGTAAGTCCTGCAATCATGTAGTGTTAATCCCAAGAATAAGACCTCTAAAACATTTTTGAGCAGATATGAAGAAAGCTTTATTAAGCACGAGCCAGTCATGCCAAGTATTTCCAGAGTATGGCTGTGAATTACATTAGTCAGAGGCTGATGAAGGTGAACCCCACAAGGCTATGTAGTTCCCACCTCTGCCTAACTGGAGGCAAGCATGCATGTACTTTGTAGCTCCTGCCTACTGCTGATCAAGCAGATCCTGTTGGAGCAATCAAGCTTGTTTACAGAAGTAAAAACACATGGCTTGTTATCTTATATGAACAAAACAGCCCCCAGCATGCCAGGAAGTTATCTGTCTTTGGACAAGTGGGACTTACAGATTAGAGGCATTTTTGTTCTATAGCTCTCTTAAGCAGAATAATTTAGACTTAAGACAAACTTTAGCCATCACAGTAGAGGAGGCTGGAATGTTGCAGGTCCTAGTTGTCTTACCTTAGGCTAGCTTTAGCTCACTGCATAGCCATTCCTTGCTGGTAGAGCATGTAGGACCTTACTACTACAGAAGCATAAAAACTGGCAAGGTTGAGTGAGCTCAGATTCTGGGAATCTTAGATTCCTTCCCTAAAGAGGTATATAATCCCTGGTTCACCTCGAATCAAGTGTATGCCTTTACATCCACCACCAAATAAAGCAATATGAGCAAGCAAAGATTGTCTCAGGGAGCTGCTTCATTAAGGATAGCTGCTGAGAAGGCCGTCACCTAAAAGAGCCTTGCCTAAGACTCCTGAAGAAGGTTTTCACGTCTCCAGGCCCTCGAGTCCCCAGTACTCACTCCCAATCATACTGGATCCGGCTCATCCTGGGCTCCGCCTCCCCTTCTCACCTGGCATAAAGATATCCTGAGGAGAGAGGTGGACCTCGGACCCCCACTCCTGACTTCCTCTCCCAGCAGTGTACCCGTGGCACCTGCATGCCCAGAGACGAGATTGGGAACCACGGCATCCATCCCAGACCCTGCTTTCTCCTTCCGGTCTGGTGTGTAGTGGCATCTCATGCCCCTCAGGGAAACAAGGGCTGTGGAATCTCCTTTCCGGACTTTGGCCTGGCTCCTCCAGGCTGGCTTGCTAGTGGTGCTTGGATACCCTAGGCAAATAGGCAGAGCATAGTACAACACTTTCCCACCTCTGTCTTGGAACTAACAACTTGTGATTAGTAGATTAAAAAAAAACTTTTAAAATCTATTAACTTTATTAGAAAGTCCCTACATTACAGAACCAGGTACTCCCTCCAGCCCATCTCAGTGACTTGGCTCCAACAGCCTGAGGCTTCTGGCTGCACTCAGATCCTGAACACCCAGTCCCTGGCAGACCAATAAGGACTTTCTACTGGCCTGAACCCATGTCTGATGGACACCTCACAACAATGGCACCTGGACAGTAGCTGAGTGCTCATATGGTCCACAGGCATAGTGCAGACAGCCCTAGCTGAGAATGGTGTGGGCTTTTGAAACCTCAACCCTCCCCGCCAGTGACACACCTCCTCCAAGATCACACTTTATAATCCTTCCCAAACAGAGGACCAACTATTCAAACATATGATCCTACAAGGGCCATTTTCACTCAAACCACTACACATGGTTGCATATCCTTGGCCCCAAGAACAAACTATTCTTTATTCCTTTCGAATTGAGAGCTGTGACAGAGAGATCGAATCGTACTTTGAAGAAATGCTTAACAAGTAAGAGGGGGTAACAAGACCCTCAGAGATAGTTACATGGTGCTTCATTCGCTTTAAATTTTTTGAATGCTAGTGAATAAACAACTACGGTTGTGGAGAAACATTGGATTATGGGGAAAACTGCACCCATAAAGCTTGTTTATTTTAAAGATGTCCTAACCTCAGAATGGAAAACAGGAAATGGGTTACACTGGGGGAGAGGTCATGCCTATATTTCCACAGAATAAAAAAAAAAAAAGCTATGTGTTCCTTACAAATTGATAAAAATCAGACATGACAGGGAAAGACCTCCTGAAGATCTCAACTACAGACAAGAAGAAAGTCAAAAGGATCAAACAAACCAGTAATGTACAATGCCAAACCCTCTATTAAAACAACTCTGAAACTGATCGGGACACATACCTCCAGCCAGAACGTCAGCTCACATGGCCAACAAGTCTTTTTGGCTACAAAACCCTCAGACTCACTGCATACCACCCTTTCATATGACACGAAGAGAGATTTATATTGCAGTTTGATTAAATATCAAATTAACTTCTGAAGAAAGACAGTTATCTTTCACCTACCCAAAGAGCAGAAAATCAATCTTAATTCTTCTGTGCCCACTCTATATTCCATACAGATGTCTTTATAGAGCTATGTATTGCTTGTGAAGTTTGTATATTGATGAATAGAAGACCAGGAGGGCCGCCCTGACAGGATTCATTCTCAGGGATGGTAAGAGGCTGAGACCTGCCATTCCAGCTCCCTGCTTGATCCTACCTCAACCGAGTGGAAACTGTTTCTCTAAAGACTTGCTTTGGGGACATTTTCTTTCTCTCTCTCTCTTTCTTTCTTTCTTTCTTTCTTTCTTTCTTTCTTTCTTTCTTTCTTAAAGATTTATTTATTTTATATCTGTGAGTACACTGTAGCTGTCTTCAGACACACCGGAAGAGGGCATTGGATTTCATTACAGATGGTTGTGAGCCACCATGTGGTTGCTAGGAATTGAACTCAGGACCTCTGGAAGAGCACTCAGTGCTCTTAACCACTGAGCCATCTCTCCAGCCCAGGACATTTTCAAGACAGCTAGCTCACTTGGTCCAGCCTTTCAAACTGTTCTAACCAGGACTTCATATTCACTTACACTTTTCAGCCTACAGACACTGGATACCCAATGCTACAGCTAGCTTTCTTAAAACTAACCATTCTAATTTTCTTGGGTCCCCCAAAAAGGAATTTTTTTTTGCCCCAAATCAGCAGGAAGCAATTATAAAAAAGACCATTGTCCCAGTCCCTTAAGTTAGGGTGGATGGTTTTGGCTGTTTTATAGATATATTGTCATCTTAAAGGATGATTATAAATAATTGGTTTTTGGACAGAGAGGAAACAGAATAGAAAACTTAGCCTCAGGGATTTCTATCTTTCTTTCTTTCCTTGGAAAGGGAAATGGGTTGAAAAGAAGAAGGGGGGGATATAGAAATATTATTAGAAATTAGACAAATAGAGGTAGATTATTGAATCTACCCATAAAAACAAAAGCATTTTATAGCCATAATCTTAAATTGGTACAAAAATTTATATATTGATACTTTTGTTACATTGGTAAGAATTTTGAATATTGATTCAGGTTTAAGGCCAAAGCTACAAGGCAAGTTTATTATCTTCTAGTGCCTGACTCCACACCCCTTGGCAGATAGGCCAGGCCAGCTAGACTGCATGATATGAAGATTGCCCACACTCCTGAAAGTCTCTAAGAGTCAAAGACCTAAGCTGGGCCGTGGTGGGTACATGCCTTTGTTCTCAGCACTCAGGGGGCAGAAGCAGGTGGATCTGAGTTTGAGGCCAGCCTGGCCTACAGAGTTCTAGGATAGCCAAGGGTATCCAAGAGTCAAAACTTTGCTTTGTTCTTCAGATTTGAAGGGAAGGCATGCTCTCTCTTTCTCCCTTCTCTGTCCCTCCATTATGGCCATGATGCTTTCTCTCTTGTGCGCTCCTCTCTTAAGCATAAGGACCGGAAGGCCTACTCTCCTCCTTCCTGGTCCCATCTCCTGCTAAACACCTTCTGAAGGTAAGTTTATATCAGTTTTCTACAAACCTTCCCTTCTTTTCTTTTAAGTTACTAACACCAATAAGTTATAAAGACTTGGTTATAAAAGGAACATTCCAAGACCAACAAAGATGGCTGGTTCCTCCACAGACCTGTCACAGCAGGGCCTCCACTTGCTGTGCCTCCATTGTGGCTTCCAGAAAAGAAATGAAAAGGAAAGGAAAGGAAAGGAAAGGAAAGGAAAGGAAAGGAAAGGAAAGGAAAGGAAAGGAAAGGAAAGGAAAG
>NW_021604635.1:4685048-4701606 GCF_004785775.1 Grammomys surdaster | reverse complement strand
AGGAAAGGAAAGGAAAGGAAAGGAAAGGAAAGGAAAGGAAAGGAAAGAGAAATAAAGGAAATCTCATCTTGTCTTGAAGAAAATAGCACTAGGATTTAAGCACTGATGACCCCTTCAGTACGCTGCTTACTTCTGCATCAAGCCCTTCCTGACCGAGTTTTAGTACTTGGCTTTGCATCTTCCTATCAGTACCTCTGTCTGTTGTCCCAGAAACTACAGCATCTCTTAAGAACTTCCATTGATTACCCTGGCTTTACAATTCATTGATCACCTCACTTCTGACAATAGCAATTTTGGAACTTCCTCCTCCTCCTCCTCCTCCTCCTCCTCCTCCTCCTCCTCCTCCTCTTCCTCTTCCCTCCTCTTCTTAGATAGGGTATCATATTTCCCATGCTGGCCTTGAACTCACTATGTAGCTGAGGATGACCTTGAACTCCTGATCGTCCTTCCTCTGCCCCTGGAATGCTGGGGTTGCAGGTGTGTACCACTATTCTTGTTGTATGCCGTGCTGAGGGCAGAATCCAGGGCTTCATGCAGGCTAGGCAAGTACTGACCAGTGGTTCTCAACCTTCTCAATGCTGTGACCCTTTACTACAGTTCCTCATGTTGTGGTGACACTCAACTGTAAAGTTATTCTTATCGATACTTCACTTCTGCTATGACTACCGTTAGGAATCGTAATGTAAACATCTGTGTTTCCTGATGGTCTTAGGAGATCCTTGCAAAAAGGTCTTTTCACCCCCAAAGAGGTCGTGACCCACAGCTTGAGAACCAGAGCGCTTGCTCTACCAGCGAGCTGCATCCTCTGCCCTTTTCCATCCCAGTTTAGCTATGGAGAATAGCTGCGTCTCTTTGATGTGTATTTTAATTCCTTATCTTTTGAGTGTTACTTCCTGTCTTCTCACTTGCTCTCCCTCCAACAACTCTCCGTCCCCCACTGGGACTTCCAATCAGCTCTCACTGCCTGAGCTCCTGCCCCAATCTATCTTTGCCTTTACTGTTGACCCAGTTTTTATTCTACAGTTCACAAGCTTAGGCAGGCATACTTGGTCAAGCTTGCTCCATCCAGTGCATTGCTTGGCAAACTCTAATCCCAATTAAATATTTCACTTCCAGATGTATCACGCAGGAAAGAGGCAAAAAAAAAAAAAAAAAAACCCCACACACCTCTCTGAAAATCAATGTACCTGGAAGCTGTTTTAAGCAATGTAATATGAGCCTCTGCTCCCTTTAAGCTGATAATAGAAAACTTACATCCGTATTTCCTGAGAGACTGCGCCCACATTTTCTCCTTTCCTAAAATCATCACTCCGTCTTCTGCCCAGTCTTTTATTGTGATTAAATCTTAGTTTTCATTAACAAAACCCCTCGAATTGTTGAGAATCCCTTCATCTTTCCAGGAAGCAATCTAACAACCTACAGGCATGATATGTAGCTGCACATTACAACTTTAGCAACCTGAAAGAGACCAGATGTCCATATTCTTGCATCTTTGTGCTGTACGTATGTGCCTGATCATGTATGTGCACACACACATGTGCCAGCACACACACATGTGCCAGCGCACACACACACACACACACACACACACACGCATGTCTGTGTGAAGGTTGATGTAATACATCTTCCTCAGTAGCTCTCTATCTTATTTTCTGAGATTAAACCCTACATAGAATGGCTGGCCCATCCGCTCCCCTCCTCCCCTCCAGCATCCTCCAGTGCTCCAGGCTGGAATTACAGACACACCACCAAGTCTGCTCTTATGTGGGTCCTCACACTTGCCCAGCATTCACTTCAGCGACCGAGCCAGGCCCCAGCCCTGATAGAAGCATAGCTTTAACCAAGACTAAGCCCTCTCTTGCAAATGGACCATTTCCACCACTTCTCACCTGCTCAGTCCTCAGGCCCCAAAGGTCATCAAATCAGCCATGACAGTGGTTCCTGTTTCTCATCCCCAGTTGCTTGTTCTCTACAAATCTGTATTTCTTTTCACTAAGTCCTCTGGTTAGGACTCCATAACACTCTGTCTAGTTTCTTGAAGCAGTGATGTCTGCATTTCCTTGCCTCTCATCCTCTCTAATGTATTTTCACCAGGATTTCATCCTCAACATATTATGGGGCCATACTGGTACTGGACTCCCCAGTGGCCCGGGAGGAAGTCAAAAGTACTAGTCCTGCCATGGTTCATCTGGAAATGACCTGTAGATCGCTTCCATTGCCTTCTGGAGATTAACAGTCATGAGGACAGGGAATGAAATTCTAAAACAAGCCCTGTGGCCAGGCACCTGTACCCACTGCTGAGCCCCTCCAACTGTAACTGAGCTGTAGGGGATTTGGTGTTAGTAACAGTGATTGCTGATAAATATTTACCAACCAACGCAACAATAGAGGGAAGGGAGCTCAGTCAGGACTTGCCACTCTCCGAGATGTAAATACGCTCGCCGTGGCTGCCTTTAGAACAGTTATCTAACACCATTCAACGCAGAGCTGGGCGGAAGTGCACACACGGAACTGACTCTTTGGTTTGGTTTTGTTTTGCTTTGTTTTTAATTGACTCTTAAATCAGTACTAGGGTGCCCAGAATTAATACTGATAAGTTGAGAACCAACTGTGTGTTTTGCTGGCAATAAATGTTTATGGAGTACCTATCATGTACCAGGTAGTAGAAATGCAGAGGTAACCAGAAAAGATCCAAAATCCCCAGAGGTCACGCCTTCTGCTAGGATACTCAGATAATAACAATGTGTGTGATATAATGAGAAGTGAAACAAAGAAAGATAAAACAGATGCGGTGTGGCGAGGGTACCCGGAGGATACCCAGAGACCAGCATTAGGCAGCGCTGGCTATAAATACCCAGAGGCCCGCCCACAGCCACACCACGTGGTACAGGTGAGGAAAGACACCCAGAGGTCTGCCAGCTGCGTGGCCTGTCTGCAGCAGGAACCACTACAATACGCAAATATGTGGTGGAGAGTTGGGAGAGACAGAGAAGCGGAACAGTTTGAGCATTATGAAGTGAGGTAGAACTGGAGGCTCGAGGGTGGAGCGGAATAACCTGATGTGAGTAGTCTGCGCTGCCACCTAAGGCCATGGTGAAGTCCCGGCACATGCTGCTGCTGAGGGTCATGTCTAGATTTGTGGCCATGCAGCAGCATTCTGTGTCAATGTCCGTGGCTCGTGTTACCACTATAGATCATGCGAATGTCCCTGGTCTGGGCTGCAGCCTGGGACCATTTTGTTATCGAAGGGCTGTGTAGAGCTGGCCCCACCCCTCACTGGCCGCAGCTCTTGGGAGAACAGGCCCTGCATCTCACCTGGGCAGCACAGTAGAGCTGACCCTGCTCCTCATTTGCCTTGAAGTGGCACAAGCAAGCAGGAGGCGTTGCCCTCCCCACTATTTGCCAGTCAGAGAGCTGGCTCGAGGGTCAGGAGAGCAGGAGAGCTGGCTCAGCCCCTTGACTGCTACAGCACTCAGGAGAGTGGGTCCCGCATCCCAACTGGGCAGCCCGGTAGATCTGGTTCTAGTGGTGTGGGTATGGGTAGGCTGGCCCTGAGGACATGAAATCGGGAGAGTCCATTGCTGGCTGTGGTATTGGGTGATCTAGCCAGCTTGCTCTGGTGGTACAAGTGCAGGTCGATCTGACCAGCTCAGATACCTCTCAGGCGCAGGTCCTTTGAGTTGGCTCACACCAGCCTCTACCTCATCAATGAACTGCCTGAGCATGTGAAGGGGCAGTTCCTCCTATCCAAAGCTTCAGGATCTCCACAACGCAGGATAACAACAGGACGTCTGAGAAGAGTCGTGGTGTGGACCCAGCATTGATAGTGTAGCAGAAGCCAGAGGCCTCGAGCCAGACCAGCATCTCATTGCAGTGTACGTGTTTTTGCAAATGAAGATGTGTGGACCAAAAGGTGTACTGTGTGGCATACTGCAGCTTCCATGATGAGATAGATGGTTTTTATGTTTTATTTTGTGTTTATGTTTGTCATTTTCTTTTGGGGGGCAGGTTGCAAGGGCAGAAGGTGGATGGGAAGGGGTAGGAAGATGAGTAAGATTGGGGTGCATGATGTGAAGCAAAGAATCAATAAAAAGTTTTTTAAAAGAGAAAGAAAAAGGAAACAGGCCAGTGGGAAGGCTCAGAAGCTAAAGGTGTTTGCAGCCAAGCCTGATGATCTGAGTTCGATTCCTGGGACCCATGAGGAGGGAAGAGAGCTGGCTCCTGAAATTGTCCTCTAGCCCCACTTACACACACAGAAACAAATAAATGTGGTTTTAATAATTAAAATATAAGCGTAGTGGGCAGGAGTGTGTAACCCCTGCTCCTGGGAGAGGATGCTCAGAGGAGGCCTGACTGAGAACACTACATATAGAAAACCAGCATTAGTGGTGAGTGCAAACCATCTCATGCAGCCTGAGGGCGGACACATTCACCACACAAACTCTCCAAGAATGTTTCCTGGATAGCACATTTAATTCAATAAATATATTACAGTGGTGTTTTAGTCAATGTTCTGTTTCTGATGAGACCCCATGACCAGGACAACTCTTATAAAGGAAAGCATTTTCTTGGGGGCTGGCTTATAGTTTCAGAGACTTAGTCCATTTTCATCATGGCGGAAATGCAGACAGACATGGTGCTGGAGAAGTAACTGAGAGTTTTACATCCTGATCTGCATTGGGCAGGAAGAGAGAGAGGAGAGAGACAGACAGAGATGGAGAGAGAGGGATGGAGAGAGAGGGAGAGAGAGAGAGAGAGAGAGAGAGAGAGAGAGAGAGAGAGAGAGAGACTGGGCCTGGCCTGGCCTGGCCTTTTGAAACCACAAAGCCGATACCCAATGACAAACCTCCTCCAACAAGGCCACACCTCCTAATCCTTCTCAAATAGCGCCACCCCTTGATGACTAACCACTCAAATATACGAGCCTATGCAGACCATTCTCGTTCAAACCACCACGAATGGTGTGCAGAAGAAAATAAAGGTGACAATGGGCGGGGTACAAAAAGACAGAAGCAGGTGAGTTGGGGACAGCCATGTATTCTCACTTTCACGTCCACCTGAGGCAGAGAAGCACTCCTGAATGGGCAGGCCAAGGAGTGGATCCTGAAGCTACAGCATCTTACCTGTGACTTGGAACAGGGTTTACAAACTGCCTTCAACTCTGATGGCCACTGTCTGGCCAACAGGACCTCAGATGTGTGTTGTATGCTTTAGGGCCCAGAGAAGTATCTGGAGCAAAAAGAGGCGCCCTTTGCACACTGGTGACATCTCTTCCTGATTAACCAATCAGGACTTCAACAGTTGTAGAGAGTTAGAATGTTGTCAGTCCACAGTCAAATTATCCTGGACCACCATTAGTAGTTTTAATAACCGTTCATTATTCTCTTCTGTGTATGACCTAACGTCTAGTGACCATGGGAACAGACACCTCACTCCTACCAACCAAAAGCCTAAGGAAGGCCATCCGACAGCATCAAAGCCTACAACAAAGACATGCCTACCTCCAATCCCCCTCCACCCCCACGACCCCCCCACCCCCACTGAAACAGCATTCCCACCACTCCATTTAAAATGTATCGTATTTATGACTCTCTTCACTCTGTCACCATACAAACCTTGTCAAACTCCTCCCTTGTTGAAATATGGAGTTGGAGATAGCTAAATCTGTGCTCCCAGGCCATGGCCACTGACTCGTATTTGGCTCCAGAATAAGTGATCTCTTGTCCCTTTAAGGTGAGAGTTGTGTTTTTGCATTGACACCGGGGATTTGGCTCCGTTAACAGAGAGCCAAGACAGTCTGGCTGTCACTCAAGCTAATTCGGTAAAAAATATGTCCTGGGGGACTGCAGAGCAGGCACAGTGCAGGTGCCGGGGGTGGGATCTTTTCTTTCCTTTTTCCCACAGGCTTCCCCACAACCCAACAATCACCCTGGGAACTAGGGGAGACGGAAGGAGAGAGGGAGAGGCAATCAGTCCTTCAGAACAGCAGTGGATGTGGCTTTTCATGCATCTCTCTTCACCCGTTCTCCTGCCAGAAAACATAGACAGCAGCCCCCTCACCCCGCTTGATTTTTCTATCGAACTTCGTGTGTAAAACAACATCAGAACTAGTGTCCTTTATAAGTCTTTCTAAGACACTACATACCAGAAAGAGAGGTTTCGCAAGTACCAGTTTTAAATACTAAGCCTCTCTCTCAATATATACTGTCATTGTTCTCAATTAAATGCCTTTGAGTGAGAGAAGGAGGGGGAGGGGCTGGCCCCCTGGCAGAGCCTGAGGCTGATGAAAGCTCGGCTCAGTGGGTCAGAGGAACTGGTCCCCAGTGTCACTGTCTAAAAAGCACACCGACAGACAGCTGTCAAAAGTCCAGTTCAGGCTTTGAGATGGGTAAAGAGAGTCTGTGATCAGCCGAGTGAATGTTCCAGAGAGGTCAGAGGCACAAGCCAGCTAGAGTGAGACAACCCAAGTTATCCGGGAAGAATACATTGTTTTCTTTCCTAAGGAACAAAATATACCAGGGCCAAGGCCAGGCTGAGTTTATCTAGGCTCCAGCAAAGATGGCAGGAAATGCGCATCTTTGAGGAGAAACAAGTGTTTATGATTCATAAACATTAAATCCATCTCACCCATCTATGAGGAAAGTAATCGGAATGAGTATTTTATATTCCAAACAAACAAATACACACACACACACACACACACACACGAAACTGCTGAAACATTGTAAGTAGGAAAACAGAACCATAGAAAAGAAAAAAAAATCGAATATTTTATTTCTCTGTTCTAGCCATCAAAAAAAAAAAAAAAGTAGCTTTATCTTAAAGATGGTTGTCTGGTTGCTTTAAAGCCTGAGGAAAGATCTGAAAAATGGCAAAGAACCTAATCTCTGGGTCCTCTTGGGAAAACAGAAGGGGAGATAAGGACCTCTCCTATCAATGGAATACCAAGATGGACTTTCAGCCAGGAATCCAGCCGATTTATTACTTTTCTCTTCTTGTAAAAGAATACTATAAACACACACTAAGCGCCAAAGAAACTGGTTAGGATCCGAGGAGGAAAACCCAGCGAAAGCCAAGTAGGATCAGCATGCTGGGTTCCTATCCAAACACAAGCAGCTACGTGTGCCGCTGGCCTGACAGCCTGCCTCACAGCAGCTAGGTTCTCCTCAGGGACTGGCAGGCTGAGCCGGACACTTCCCCCATACGGTGGGCACCAAAGCAACCTGGGGTTCATGTCCTTATGCCCAGAGGGGACCCCTCCAAAGAGCTATCTGTGTTCTTCCCTTAGGGGCAAGACTTCTGGAGAATGTCCAGGCTCTGACTGGTTTTGTCCCTACCCCCACCCACCTCCATCCCACCCACCCCCAACCCCCAATCCTTGGCCGGATTCACTTCCTTTTCCAGTTGACTCTATAGAAGACAGTATTTCATTGTCTGTAACTAACCCGGTTACCGTACCAAGAGCACCCTTTCATAGAGATTACAGTAATTTGTGGCATCTACAGAAGCATCTGGAGAGACAGCCTGTAAGAATCGGTCTTGTTTTCCCCATGTCAGGTAAGCACAAAGGAGAAGGGTAGATAGGACAGGAGGTATCTTCCCTGCCTGCTCTCACTCTGCTTCTGTTTCTCTCCCAGCAGCAGCCTAGATCATCAAAGCGAAAGGGGGCTTGAGGGATACCTCCTCTCTTTTCATGGGGACTCCAGATGCAGAGTGAGAGTCTAGGCCCAGGCTGGTTCCCAGGGTAGGGATGGTGCCTGTGGCTCACCCCTCCTCTGTGTCAGTCAGATCCTTCTCGGCCAAGCCAGCTGTCTGCACCTGGACATCTCTGTCATTCTGTTTCCTCACTCTGCCTGGCCAGGGGCCAGCTTGGCAGGGTCTCTGCAGGGGTCTGTGCACAACTGCAAGCAGCCAGCTGGAGCTGGTCGGGATAAGGAGACTGCTTGGGCATCTTTTCAAGCCCTAAACTGCCTGACCATGCTTGGGTCTCACCTAGCTTTTCACTCAGTCTGAACAGATCCCCTGGCTTCCAGAAAGCTTTAGAGTGTATACCCTAACAGGCCAATTGCAATGGATTTTTCCTCGTGTACAAAGTAGATTGGTGGGCGTATCTGTGGACCAAGGCTGAAATTGTCACTATGTCTGAACTCGGTTTTAACACAATTTTGAACAGTAAAGAAAAAAGTGTAGGCATTTCCCCCAATGATCTCCAAGTTGCCTAAGATTTTAAGACTTCTGAAAGCTTATTAAAGCTCCAAAAGTTTTCACAGAGTCATGCTCCCAGGTACCAGAACTATACAAAAGTTCCTGTTGTACCAAGTCCACATGTCCTTATGTGAATGCCTTTGGATCATGGGCAACAGAAAACAGGTCTGTTAGCTAGCACAGCAAGAGAGGGCATCTCTGGAAATACTGATATCGGAATGATAGACAGGAAGGAAGCACGGAGCTGTGCTGGGGCTGTGGACAGGCTCATGCTCTGAACACTTGGATGTGGGGAACTGTTGAAGTCCCAAGTGGATGTGTATTGCTTAAATGAGAACAGCCATGTCAAGAACCCTAATGCCTCATGGGAATGATGAGGCCTTCCTGGACCAGACTCAGGGGAATGGGAAAGCCTTCTTCTGGTCCAATTACAGATGTTAAAAATGACTGACCTTTATCTGAAACCAGTGTATGCGGGGGGGGGGGGACTATTAACCACAGCTTCCCCCTCCCAGATGACTGCAACCTGAAACTGCTTCCATACAGAGGCCTCCAGCAGTGATAGCCAGTAGGCCTCCTCCCTCAGATTAGTACAGTAAGCCTGTCTCCTCACTCAGTAGTCTATGATAAACGCTTGTCTGATCCTGCATCTTCACGTGGCTCACCCACTCCTACCTTTACTGTGTATGTGTCTGTTCTTTGTCCCATCACCTCAATCAAGTTCAAAGTCATGCAGGTCACAGAACCTGGTGGCTCTATTTAGAGAGGTTCCGGAACCTTGGGAGATGGGGGAAGAGCTGTGGAAGTTAGCAGTGGAGCTAATGTCCTTGTAGGTGTTACTTCCTGTTGCATTCTCTGCATCTTCTCCACCATGATGTCAACGTCTCTCTGCTCTGCCTGCCCCGCCCCACCCCGCTCCCCAGCCTTGATGAGGAAACTTCTCAAATCATAAACCCAAATAAGCCCCGCCCCTCTCCCATTCTCTTGTCTTTGTCACTGTTTGGGTCACAATGATACAAGAGTAGCTAACTCGGCAATAAACAATTACTGCAAAAGCAGTAGTTTAAAGCAACATGATGTAAAATCTCGGATTCATAGAAGTCAACAGCCTAACACAGCTCAACTGCATTCTCAACCCCAATTCTCCAAGGTGTCTACCATGGGGGTTTCTTCTCTGGAAAATGAATAAAACCCCTTACAAACTTACTCGGATTGTTGGCTGCGTCTATTTTCTTGTAAGTGTATGTCTGAGGTCCTGATTCCTCCCTGATGTCAGCTGAGTTCTCTGGCAGCTTCCAGAGGCCACCATAGTCTCTTCTCACACAGACCTTCCATCTTCAAGTCAGCAATAGTGTGTCAGATTCATGCTCCAGATCCCCCTGACTGCTCCAGATCATTTTAAGAGCATACATGATTCCATCAGGCCCCATATTTCAAGGCAGCTATGGCATGTAACACAACCACCATAGGAGTGATAGCGCATCCCCTCATAGTACTGATAGGGGAAAGAGGAGCAGAAATCCTGCCTGCTACACTGTAAGTTAGAAGCTGTGACTCTTGTCCATGTGCCACATGACAGAGAACATCTAAGTTGTCCACCCTAGTTCAGCTATGGTCAGGAAAAGGCTGTATAAAGCAGGGAGAACCTAGCATCAGTACCTGGATGTCAGCAACTTTTGAGCAGGAGAGCCTAAAATACCTAAGAGGAATCCTTCTCGAAGGAGAAAGTTAGGGAAGTTGTGCATCCCGAAGAGAGGAGGAGAAAGACCACCAACCCAAATCATTAGGACCAAATTAATTAAAGCAAGCAATTAACTAAAGAAATCCTTTTTATGCGTGTACACAGGCTGCCTCCCTCTTAGGCAAGATTTGATAGTCCAGCATTGGATGTGAGGAAAATAAGGCTTTTCTATCTCAAGGTTAGGGAGTTTCTAAACAGGAGATTTGTAGGGCAAAACAGGTGGGGTTACAGGAGCAGACTTAAGCACCAAGATGTGGTTGCCAGGTAAGCATAGCAAGGTAGTCATGACAACAGGTGGTCATAACGCCGTAGACATAGGTGGCCGTATAACCTTTTGAAACAAAGGTAAGGTTGCAAGATGGTTATTAACTTTTTGAAACAAAGACATGATTGCCATTGTGTCCTGGAACAGGCAGTATAGAACCATTTGTAGTTAAGGTTACAGGGAGGCATAGCCCAATCCTTGAGAAACAGAGGTTTGATCATAAACAGGAATGAACCTAGTTTCTCTTTACCGTAAGATGGCCTTTAAGCCTAAGATGGAGGCAGGTTGGTTCTTCAAAGTGATGTGAGAGAGGAGCCTGGTCCACAGGAATGGCACGGAGCCTGCTAAATGCCGCTGGAGCAGGATGGAGCACGAGTGGGGGTCAAGCATTGGGGTTTCAGCTTGGGCTCTGTCTGGATTAGAAACCTGGTCAGTTGACCCTGTGAGAGAAACAGAACTGTGGCATTGTCAACAAGAACACTTCTGAGATGTTCTGAGAAGTGCAGCCTGTGTGTGCTCCCCTGACGGCCCTCCCAAGGGACAGCCTTTCAAAACTCACACCAAGCCCACCAGGAGAAAGCAGTCCATAAACAAGCAGGAAACCTGTGGGCCTACTAGGATCTTTTCATGTCCAGATTGCCACTCCCAAGGACAGCAGGATTAGAGGCCACCATCTTCCTGATTTTAGAGACTTCAGAAGCAAAGCTCCGGCTTCCCCTCAAATGACTCAACATGGCTCATGGAGAAAAACACTTAGGCATCATTTGACACCTTTTCTTGTGGTAATGAGGACAAATGGATGCCCCACTTCTGCCTGGCTGCTTTTTATACTTTTCAAAGGAAGCAGGCATCATTGAATACTATGCCTTGTTAAAGTCACTGGAAGAGAACAAGTGCTTGCTGGGCATTTGTCACCGGAAGGGAACAAGTGCTTTCTGGAAGGGGACACTTGCAGCTGTGTGGTATTTATCAAGTGCTCACTCTGTGTAGTATTTACCAGGAAAATCAGAGAGAGAAAAGAAGCAATGAGAATTTGAGATGTCAATGGGGCAGGTTCAAAATGCATGATACCCGGAGCAGTGCTTTATTTAAAACAACACAGACGCTCTCCAGGAGTGCTGCAGAGCGCGCTAACATTCGCCATGTATGTTTCCATGCTACTCTACGCTTAGGATGCAGTCAAAGGGAATCACAGCTGGCAGGCCACTTCTCCTCCACGCTCATCACTAATCTACTCCTTCCAGAGACAATTCTCCACGCAGAGAGCAGGGTCGCCCTTCCTGACAGCTCTTGTCCTCACTTCAAAATTCTCCCGCAGTGGTCCACTTTGTTAGGATTTAGCAGTGGAGTCTGGGTCCGCACTTGCCAGGGCCGAGGAATGCCGCCGAGATTGTACCACGTGACAGATCTCATGCAAGAGATTTATTGGGGGCATCTTGAAGTGGGAACAAGAGAGATAGGAGGAAAGAGAGGGGGAGACGGAGGGAGGCAGACCGAGCGAGAGGGCAAGAGGGAAGTCTGTGAAGCCAGGGACATTCTAAAGGGCAGTTGCCAATGGGTGATGACTTAGCAGCTAGTGGATATAATTGTCATCTTGGAGGCTGACTGCTTCCCTCTGCTAACTTAGGCCTGGCCTCCTTACAGTCTTCTCTAGGCCTAGAATGTTTCCAGCCTCTGAGATTCACAGCCAAATAAGCTCACCATTTCTAGCTCTTTGTAAATTCTGCCTGGATGGTCTGGCTCAAAACTCCTCTCCATGCTGACTGATTCAAACTGGTTTCTCAGTCTCTCCTGGATTGCTCTGCTTGGCCTCAAACTAACTTTGTGTTCTAATCTTCTGGCTCCTTCTCAGTCTCTAGCTCATCCTGTCTTCACCTGTGTCTAGCTTGTTCTCTCTTCAACCTGTCTCTGTGAAACTTTCCTGGTAAAACCGCCTCCTCCTTTTCTTTTTTCCCCTCTCTGTGCTCTCTTAAGTAGCTCCGCTTTCCTCTCTCTTATCATGAGAGTTGGGCATGTCCTATTCCATCAAATCTTTCTCTGATTTGTCACTTTGTCACTCAATTAGACATCACTTTCAAGCAAGGCTGCTTCCTTCTACAAACTAACTTTACCTTCATTGTTTGGGATTAAAAGTGTGTGCTAAGGGTGTGTTTTTATTCCAGCCAGAGGGATTAAAGGTGTGTGTTAAGGGGTGAACCACACCTCAACTAGAAACAGGTTTTTTTTTCAGTAAATAATGCAACCTCAGGGTTCACACCATGATCAAATATCCTGCAACAATGCATCCCATTGACATTGAGAAAATATACACATAACATTATCATATAAAATTTTCTTTATGTCTTGTTATTATATTTGTATTATAATCATTTCGGATATATATGTATATGAATTTCATATAGATATATATGAAAGACCTTTTTATAAATGCTTAACTGTGGCAAAATATATACACAATATAAGACATATCACCTTAGCATTTCTGAGTGTATAGGTCGGTGATGACACAGCTGTGGTACCATCACTGCTATCTACCCACTGGACACTTTTCACCTGGTAAAACTGAAACTCTGCTCAAGGAATACTCTCTCATCTGCCCTCCCCTCAGTGGCTGGCAGCCAGCATTCTGCTTCCTGACCTGAATGTGACTACTAGCACCCGTTTCAGTAGAAACGCCCAGCGATTGTCCTTTGTGACTAGCTTATTTCACTTAGCACCATATGACCAAGCTCATTCAGGGTGTGTGTACATGTGTGTGTGTGTGTGTGTGTGTGTGTGTGTGCATGTGTGTGTGTGTGTGTTTTATTTATTATTCACTGAATGAATAAAGCAAACACCATGCTGAGAAGTGATGTGACAGTAAGCACTAACATTGCCTTCATAGTAATAGAATCATGTGAATATCAACTTGATAGGAACTGGACCTGCACAAAAATAGAATTTGACAGTTCTTATCTAAAGCTTCAGTCTAGTCACTCCACAATTACATGTCTAGAAATTCATTCTGGGGAAATAAACATTGAATGTGTACAAGATTTAAACTATTTTTACTGCTGAAAAGTTTAGAGAAACCATGTGCCCCACGAGAAAACTCCAGAACTGTTGATATACATTCAAAATTCTATTTCCTGACATGAGATTTAGTATTGCATGAGTGAACACCATTTTCTGAGACCCTGTTCTAATCCACGGGTTGTTAACAGCTGAGATTCAATTTTAAGAAAACAAAAAACAAAAAAACCCACACTTGGAGAGAGAGGAAGAATTTTCTGCAAGGAGTTCAAATAACTTAGAGAAAAGAAGGAAACCTAAACAAGAAGGCTTTGGAAAGGGAGAAACCAAGTGGGTGGTTCATTCAGAAACAAGAGCACACTGTCTTCTCATGTTATTATGGCTGATAAAAGCCAGCTCAGTCTGTATGTTGGTCAGCCTGTGCATCCTGCTTCTGGCATACTCAAATCCAGATCTTCAGAAGCACCTGCTCTGACCTGGCTAGGTCACTGTGATTGACAGCTGCCACAAAGCTACATGCAGCAAAAAGCTGCATTGCCCAGAGAAAGAAACCAGGGAGAAGACGAAATCAATAGGTGTGAACAGTAATGGCGGCTAGGGACATAGTGGCCTGATTTCCTTTATTCATTAGTATTCTTCATTAATGGATTAATGTTGCTTTTTTAATAAAGAAGGTTTTCTTATAAGTTCAAAACCTCAAATGCAAATCAGCTGCTGAGTCTCCTAGGTGGGTTACCTCCAGTCTGAAGTTGCTATTGTTATTATATATCCATGGCTGGATATAGAAAATCTCATCCCCAGGCCCAGTACCCACATGTCCACGTATCTACCTGAGCTTTTTTACTGGAGCATTCACGAATACAACAATAATAGCAAGAACAGAAGGGCCCAAATAAATACACAGCACTGGACTTTCATAAAATAACAAGCAGACTCCCAAAGTCATACATAATAAAAGAGTGGATTTTGCACCATAATCCAAAACAGTTATTGCAAGCACTCGCTCAAAGTTCAGTCTGTGCCCGATTGGGTAAGCACATCACTTCCATCCTGTCTCTTCAGTGTGCGACGTGCAATCCCAGCCACACTTCCCTTATCCAAACTAGCACCATCACTAGATCATCTCTTTCCTGAAAAGTCTATCCCTTCTCTTCCCAAATACTCCATATTAACTCCTCTCCCTAGATCTCTAAATCAGATGTTATTTTCCTTAGAGCTGAGAAACCCACAGGGACACAATTTGCTCAAAACCACACAGCATTTGTCACCTCCTCGCTGACCGAGAGCCAGTCCCTCCTTGTCAAGCACAGTTTGTGGTCCTGCTCTGTCAGTGTGTACGGGCTGGGCTGAGACCTGCTCTCAGTCCTCATGATGCAGAGTCCCTGCTTGCCATCAGGGTGTCACGGTTCATGGGTAAACACAGAAGAGACACTGAGCTTAAAAAGTGGAAATGAAAGCCATAATGGACATGAAAACACAGAATCAAGACAAAATACATTAAACGTGTACTCTGGACAAATCTGGGGTTAAAGCACCAGCCAAACTCCTTATCCAATGTTGAGATCACAACTTTAGGATTCCAGATTTGGTAAAATTTGCATATATCTAATGAGATATTTGGGGGATAAGGTGTAACTCTAAAGGGAGAATTCCTTTGTGTCATCTATAACTTACACTCAAAGCCGGAATGGAATTCTATACAATATTCTTAGTGTGCCTGCATTTTGATGATCACCTGTTCCATGAAGTCAGCCGTGAACCGTTCCCTCTGTGGAGTCATAGCATTGCTCGAAAAGAAGTTGGAGATTCTGAACATTTAGATTAAGGATGCTCAACTTGCTGCCACCGAAGCTGAGCTTTACAAGTGATTGAAGTTGTAAGCGGTATCTAATGTGCTTTTCACTCTATAAAACTGTTTTTTTAAAGCCTGAAATTTGGTAGATATAACAGCCAAATAACATTGACTGAGCATGTGTAAAATAAAAAAAATTATTCACACACACACACGCATATGTAAAATTAAGAAATTTCATACACACATGCATAAACACATGCATTTATACACACATACACAAGCATACATGCACATGGGATTTATTAGAATGACTTACAGGTCGTGGTCCAGCTAATCCAACAATGGTTGGCTATGAATGGAAAGTCCAAGAATGCAGAAGCTGCTCAGTCCACAAGGCTGGACGTCTCAGATGGTCTTCAGTAGACACTGGACTCCAGAAGAAGTAGGCTCTAATGCCAGTGAAGGGACGATGAGAGCAAACCAGGCAAAGAGCAAGCGCTTCCTTCTTCTGTGTCCTGACATAGGCTTCCGGCAGAGGGTGTGGTCCAGATTAAAAGTGTCTCCTACATAAAGATTGGGATTAGAAGTGGATTTTCCTACTTTAAATTAAGCAAAACCCCTCACAAGTGTCCCCTCCATTTTTGGATGTTATTTAATTCCAGATGTAGTCAAGGTGATAGACCTAAAATAGCCAATAAAAGAAAAAAGCCAGCACTGCCAGCCATGTCACTCACAGGTGCTCTGTGATCATCTTCCACCTCTTTGGAATCAGATTCTTTCTCCTTAATACACAGGTCTCATTCCAGACACCAGACACCACTCAGGATTGCCCAGCTTTAATGCTGTATTAAGAAAACAATCGTTGGCCTATCCTATGCTCCTATTAAGAATTGGAGGAGCTTTCCTTCTATGGCATACCCAGAGGTACTTTTCCCCACTTCCTATAGTACTCTTGGTGTTGAGCCTGCTTGACAGGAATCCTGGCATCCAGTGAGTGGAAGAGCATACTTGAAGGACAGCAATGCCCTTGAATGGAAGCTCTGAGACTATGGCCCTTGTTGTGACCCTCACAGGGCCCCTTTGCTGGAGCAGCCAATAGTTAGAGATAGGCATAGATAGTTACAGTATCTTCCCTTAAATGGAAATGCTACTTTGACTACCAAACAACCAGGAAGCGAGGAGATGGAAGGGGAAGGTGACTTCTTACAGCTGCTTCAAGAAGGCCAATTGTCATTGTTCCTGGAAGACAGACTGAGGATAGGATTAACAGGAGAGGATTAAATCAAGGAGCCCACCTTATGTGAAGACCAGAAACTTGGCTGGCGGTCTCTCTCTCTCTCTCTCTCTCTCTCTCTCTCTCTCTCTCTCTCTCTGTGTGTGTGTGTGTATGAGTGTGTGTGTATCTGCATGTGTGTGTACACGTGTGCATGTATGTGTATGAGTGTGTGTGTATCTGCATGTGTGTGTACACGTGTGCATGTATGTGTATGAGTGTGTGTGTGTATCTGCATGTGTGTGTACACGTGTGTGTGTATGTGTA
>NW_021604635.1:4671363-4685038 GCF_004785775.1 Grammomys surdaster | reverse complement strand
GTATGTGTATGAGTGTGTGTGTATCTGCATGTGTGTGTACACGTGTGTGTGTGTACACGTGTGTGTGTGCGTGCCTGTGTGTGTGTATGTGTATGAGTGTGTATGTGTATCTGCATGTGTGTGTGTGTACACGTGTGTGTGTGTACACGTGTGTGTGTGCATGCCTGTGTGTGTGATTCAGCAGTGCTGCATGCTCCCGAGCACTACAGAAACATCAATAGGAAAGGATGCGAGTTTCCCAGTGTAAGAGGAGGGAAGAGTTACTTACGTACCCAACAAAAACCAATGCTATGTCACAGCCCATTTTATCCATGAATTACATCATGCCTTCAGAGTCGCAGGCTTTGTTCTGTTGACCTGAACAAACGGGAGAGCTATGTATCCATGTGTTGGTTAGTTGTTAACTTCACACAAGCTAGAGACACTCTGGGAAAGATGGAACCCAATTGAGGAATTGCTTCTAACAGAAAGGCCCATGGGCATGTCTATGGGGGAATTGTATTGATTTTCAATGGATGGAGGAGGGTCTAGCTAGATCTAGAAGCACAACCCCTGGGCAGGCAGTCCTGGGTGGTATAGAAAAGTAAGCAGATATGAACCTGGAAACAACCGAAGAAGCAGCAGTCTTCCATGGTTCTGGTCTCTAGTACCTGCTTGCTTTCCTGTCCTGACTTCCCTCAGTGACAGATTGTGATCTTGGAGGTGTAGAATGAAATGAACTCTTTTTTTTCCCAAGTTGGTTTTGGTTGTGGAATTTTATCACAGCAACAGAATGCAAACTAGAACAATAAGCCATCACTCCATTGCTTGGGAAACATATCCAAATAACACAAAGGAGGAAAGGTCTGTTTGGGGATGGTGGTTTCAGGCCATTGTCAGGTAGCTCTGTCATTTTGGTGCCTGTGGAGAGGCTGAGTACCATCATGGGGAGACATGGAAGTATGAAGCTGCTCACCTCTTAGTGGCCAAGAAGCAGAGAGAGAAGGGAGTCGGGCTTCCACTGTCTCTTTCATGGCACACCCTTAAGACCTAACTTCCTCCACAAGGTCCCACCCCTGAAAGGCCCTGTTACGTCTCAATAGTACCACAGCTGCTCAGGCCTTCAATGTATATCCTTCTGTGGACTCTTGAAGTCTAAGTCACACCAACAAGTGGCCTGATGAAGAACTTATGCAGCAGACACAGGAGGTAGGTTGCTAGTGTCCAAATCCTGACTGTCCATCATAGGCCATGTGACCTTGACAAGTTACTTAGTATTTATGCAACTTAGCTCCTCCTCAATAAAATGAGGACAGGTGCCTTCTCACATGACAGTGGCGTGCATAGATTGTTTAATAATAGAGGACTATTAATTAATAAATAAAGATAGAACAGGTCTGTGTTTTCTGATGGTCTTCAGTGACCAAAACAATTTTATGTCTGTGAGAGAGCAAGGGGAAAACCCTCCAACATAAACCCCAGGCAGATGGCACAGCTCCCTAAATAAAACGGGAAAGAGAACGGTAATTAGAGTTTGAACAAACACCCAGATGACTAAGTTTGTGCTCACAAACTGATCAAGCTTTGTAGCTGTCTTTCGTTACTTTGTGGGTTCTTTCTTCCACCCTTCTCACCCTTTTCTTCCCCTCTTTCAACTCCCTCACACTAAGAGAGAAAAAGGGATGAAGAGAAAGTGGACGCCTCTATTGTTAGACTACTTTCTGCTGATTGGGGCAAGTTTGATCTTCACCATCTTTCTTCTTTGCAAATAACCACTTAACAAACCACAGCCAGCAGCAAACAAGCAACCACTCACCAACAACCCACCTACTGGGGCATTTATAGACCCTCTGAAAAGTTCCCAGAATTCCAAATGTCCACAATTGCAGAAACTATCTGCAGCTGGCAAAATCTGAGCCTGTTAGAGCACGAGGCAAATCATAGTCAGCTGCCGTGGACGATTAAAGCAACCTCACACCCCATACCTGGGATTAAAACAAAAACATATTCTTATTTGTGTTTTTTAAAGAAACTAGAATTCTCACTATGAAGTTTAGCTTCCTTTCCCTGTATTTTTACAGATGTTGAAGAGTATCTGGCCTATGATTTTCACTTATTACATCAGACATACATGTATATTCATGTGAATATAAATAGATACATACATATGGGCTCCAATCCTCTGAGGGTATGAATTATTCTCCTTGTGTCAGTCACTTAAATGTAGCAAATAAAAGTATCAAATCCAAGCCACTGCTTTGGCTCAAATGATTGTTCTAAAAAAAGCCCACATGCTAACAGCATAGTTTTGAAGGTACTCCTAACCAAAGGTAGTAGATAGCAGTTGGGGCCCATGGGAGGCAGTCGCGTTACTAAGGGTGTGCCCTTAAACCGGATAAGACTTCACCCAGTCTCTTCCTAGTCCTGTCTTACTTTTGCCACTCAGTGTTAGACTAGAATCTCCAAAATCATTAATTAGAATAGATATTTTTCCTTTACAAACTAACTGCCTTAAGTATTTTGTTATAATGACTGGTACAAACATATCAGATTTGGGATCTGGGCTTTTTAAAATGAGATCATAGTTAAATCTAGCTTTTGGGTATGTTTCACCATCTGATATAACCTCTCAGAGTCGTATAAGACCAAATGAGGTAATACACGAAAAACAGTGGTTCTCGGCCTGTGGGTCTTGACCCCTTGGTGAGTGTCTAATGATCCTTCCACAAGGGTCTCCTAGGAAACCATAAAACACAGATATTTACATTAGGATTTACAGCAATAGCCACATTAGCTATGAAGTAGCAATGAAAATAATTTTCTGGTTGAAGGTCACTACGACATGAGGAACTGTATTAAAGGGTCATAGCATTAGGAAAGTCGAGGACCACTGGCTTAGGACAAGCAGAGAAAAGAAGCTACAGATGATAAAACCCCAGAGAACCGATCATGAAAGGAGCCATGACTCTCCTTCCTTCTATGGCTCCCTCCCCTTCCTTCTCTCTTTCTCTCCCTCAGTCTCTCCCTTTCCTCTCCCCTTCCCCTCCCCCTTCCCTTTTCCCTCTACCTCCTCTCTCTACCTTGCCCCACCCCTAGACGTCTTCCGAGTTTTAAAGATATTTGCAAAGCTTCATGGAAGTCTACATAGTAAAGAATCGGGCCTCCAGCCACACTCATGCCTGTGCGTCACTTTCCAGTATCAGCCAAGCTTTCAGATGACTACAGTCCTAACCAGTCATTTGAGTACAATGACCTGAATGCTCTCAAGGCAGGACCACCAGCTATGTGGCACCTGAACTTCTGACCCATGGTGTGGTGGGCTGAGTATGTGTGGCCCCCATAGACTCATGGTTTGAATGCTTGGCCTACAGGGAGTAGCATTATTAGGAGATGTGGCCTTGTTGGAGGCAGGCTTTGAAGTCTCATATGCTCAAGCTATGCCCAGTGTGGAACACATTCTCCTTCCGCTGCCTTTGGATCAAGATGTAGAACTCTCAGCTCCTTCTCCAGCACCATGCCTGCCCGCATACTGCCATGCTTCCGCCATGACAATAATGGATTAAACCTCTGAGACTGTAAGCCAGCCCCAATTAAATGTTTTCCTTTATCAGAGTTGTTGCGGTCATGGTGTCTCTTTACAGCAATAGACTTGAACTTAGACACACGGAAACTATTAGATAGAATTTGTTGTTACGTTGCTACATTTTAGAATAATTCCTTACACAGCAATGGATGGCTAATACCACAGAGATTAAGTGCCTGGTCTGCTAACAGCGTGACAGAATACATAAATTAGACACATGTGATGAGGCTGTAAACTACAGGAAGTGAAAATTCCGAGGTGTGAAAAATGAGCTGGGGATGCAATAGTGATGGAGGAGCCATTGTGCGGCAGTTTCAAGGCCCTGGGGTAGCCATTGTGTGGCAGTTTCAAGGCCCTGGGTTTGATGGCCAGCACCGCAAAAATGAACGGAAGAGAGGGAAGGGGAAGAGAGAGAGGGCAGGGAAGAGGAGGAGAGAATAGGAGAGGATAAACTAAAACAGTGTTTCTCAACCTGTGGGCTGTGACCCCTTGGAGGTAAATGACCCTTTCACATGGGTCCCGAAGACCATCTGCACGTCAGGCGTTTACATTACAATTCTTAGCAGTAGCAAAATTACAAGTATGAAGTACAGGGAAAATAATGTTATGGTTGAGAGTCACCACAACATGAGGAACTATATTAAAGGGTAGCAGCACTAGGAAGGTTGAGGACCCCTGAGCTAGCGAAAGACGGCATCAGTTTGCTAAAACTAACCCAGGGTGCTTAGTGTCTAATTTGTCTTTGTACCAAATAAACTGAGCGCCAACCTTGCGTATGCCGAAAGGAATCTGAGCTAGAAAGATGTGATTCCCACCTTCAAGTAACAGAGGTTTAATGTAAACCAGACAGACAGAGAGACGGGCAACAAGAGCGAGAAGAAGCCTCTGGTGGTTCCCTGCAGTCTGAGGTTAGAGAACGCTCTTTCCATGAGGCTGTAGCTAACAGAACAGTTGGGGCTGTGCTCACCATGCAAAGAAGAGCGGGTGTGGAAGAGAACACGTGAGAACACAAAGAGATGAGGAAGCAGGCCTGCATAAGGTACGGAAGGAATCTAGGGGCGACCAACAGATATAGAGGAGGCAACAGGGCCGGATCCTGTACATCCTGTAAGCCCTACAGAGTCTGCCCTGTATCACAGGCGGGCGGGGGTGGGGCAGGGGTGGGGCCAGAGATAAAAGCAACACCTTTCATATGGATAGTGCTCCCTAGACCCCCAAGTGCTCTTCTCCTCAGGTTTATCCTTAAACCCAAGTGAGAACCTGTGAGCCCCAAGCAAGCAGCAGGCATAAGAGACTGAGGAGAGACTGTACAGCAGTCTCTGTACAAAGTCACTCACAACTGTACAAAGTCACTCAAACTGTACAAAGTCACTCACAACTGTACAAAGTCACTCACAACTGTGAGAGGTAGAGCTAGGCTGGAAATGTTAGAGGGAAGGAGAGAGGTAGAGAGCTAGAGAACCCCCTGCTAGGCCAGTACAAAAGCCAGCTTGTATTTAAAATGCTACCTCACCTGTCTGTTAGTGCCAGATCTCCATGGGGAATGAGCGCATATGAGCTTATGTAAGACCCACTATACCCACAGAGAACTGGAAATAATTCTGATCAGTTCATTTTGCCTTCTCTACAGTAGTGTGTGTGTGTGTGTGTGTGTGTGTGTGTGTTGCTTGTCACATTTCCTGATCTAAGTCACAATAAAGCCAAGGCAAGTGTGGTATGACTATAGCTCCGTGGCATGCCCTTCACTGCAGGGGGACTCAGCAAGGCTGTCCAACAACACAGGCTCCTGCCTAGCAAGACCAGCCCCAGCCTGGGGTCCCCTAGAGGGCTCTTGTCTGGGAGTGGAACAAGAAAAAAAAAAAAACAGCAAAAATGTGCTTGCTGAGCAAAAAGATTCTTCAAAAATCACTTACTTAAAAAAAATAATAATAAAATCTTAGCCACAGTCTTAAGAACGTTATTTTTCATCTTCTCAGGGGCCTCTCAGTAACATAAGTTACCCATGCATGAATTCTCCATCATTCTTAGGGATTTCAACCAAGAGGCTTACAGAATGTCCAAAGTGCATTTGTTTTAGTGGCTGTAATGAGCAGCACACTGTCTTGACACCTGGTCAGATGTCTTGCTGCATGTTAAAGGTTTCTTTAAAGCACACAGCTTCTCATTGTCTTCAGCATGAGAGAGAGAGGGGAAGTGAATATTTGCCTTAGGAAACAGGAAACGGCTGAAAAAGATTAAAGAGAATAGAATAAAAGATATACATTTAAAAACATTTGACAGAACAGCTAGCATACAGGCTAACAAAAAAAATACAAATAAAAACAAGTTAACTTACAATACATGGATACTCTTGATAGTATCTGGGCCCAATATCAGTCTCAGATTTATTAAAAATGAACAAGAAGGAACTGGGAAGAAAGCTCAGCAGTTAAAGTGTTCAACACGTGGCAATAGGACCAGACCTCAGATCCCCAGAAGCCACATAAATGCTGGGAGGGTGTGGTGGCCTGCCTGTAATTCCAGCCTTAGAAGGCAGACACAAGGGAATCCCCAGAGGAGGCTGGCTAGAGAGACTAGCCATATCAATAAGCTCTGGGTTTGACTAGCAGAGCCTGTTTCAAAGAATCAGGTGGAAGAGTCATCATGCTGACATCAACTTTAGGCCTCCACAATGGCAATCTTACCGTAAACATACAGCCACAAACACCAGTGCACCCTCACACAAAGGAATACACAAATACACATGCATGCCCACCATATACAGGAAAAAAATAGAAAAGACTTTATACTCACAACGCTGCCTGCATTTAAAAAAACCAAACTGAACTTGAATCTGATATAGACGAATCTCTCTACTATTTAAAGAAAATATAGAGAACAAATGACAAGGCACAGGCAGCAATCAGCTAAGCCAAGAATGGGGGCTATGCTTCTGGTCAAATGACCTCTTTTATCTCACAGATCAATAGCGTCAGAAGAAAACTGCTAAGCATGAACAAAACACAATAAGCAAATAGGTGTATGGATCTTGTCTCCATCCAGTTGCAAAGAAACCAACATAAAGCAAGACATCTTTGGAGTGGGGTGTGGTAGCTTTCACCAGAATTTAGGAAGTACCATGAGTTCTAGGCCAGCCTGGACTACATGGTCAACCTGGTTTACAGGGTAAGACCGGGCCTGTCAGTGGGTATAGAGAGTCATGCTTTTACTCCCAGCATTTAGGAGGCAAACACAGATGTATCTCTGTGCAAGGAGGGCAGCTTGGTCTACACAACAAGCTCTAGGTCATCCAGAGCTATGCAGTGTTATTCTGTCACGAAAATAATAATAATAATAATAGACATCCTTGAGACTATCAGAAATTTTGAATACATGACTATTAAATACAATTGAGAGATCCTATAGAGGAGAGCCTTCAATCTTGTTAGATGAGACAATAGCATCTTAGTTATGTTTTCTAAGTTTTTTATTTTTAAACTAGAGATGTACGTGAAGATTTGAATTGGTAAAATAAAAGATCCAGGATATGGATAAAATAAAAGATCCAGGATGTGGGAGGAGGAGGAGAAGGAGGAGGAGAAAGTAAAACAACATGACCAAGGCAACTTGCAGAACGAAGAGTTTGCTTTTGTCTCTTGAAGTCAGAGGGATTACGGCATCATGCCAGAGAGTCCATTTTGGCAGGGAGGCACTGCAGTAGGCAGGCATGGCAGCCAGGGCCAGGAGTTGAGAGTTCACATCTTAACCCACATGCAAAAAGCAGGAAGAGTGAAATGGAAGTGGTCCAAGGCTTTAAAATATCTTTTTTAAAAAAAGAGATTTATTTTATTTATATGAGTACACTGTAGCTGTCTTCAGACACACCAGAAGGCATCAGCTCTTATTACAGATGGTTGTGAGCCACCATGTGGTTGCTGGGAATTGAACTCAGAGACCTCTGGAAGAGCAGTCAGTGCTCTGAAAGCCTGCCTCTAGTGACAGAATTCCTCCACCAAAATTTCACCTCATAAACCTTCCCAAATGGCACCGCCAACTGGGGACAAAGTGTACAAATACTTTATGAGGCAACATTTTGTATTCAAACATAATCCATTCTCTGGTCCCCTATAGACTTGTGACCATATCACAACACAAAATGCATTTACTCCAACTTCAAAAGCCCCCTAGTCTTTCACAGTATCAACACAGTTCAAAAGTCCAAAATCTCTTCTGAGACTCAAGATCACATTTCCTATAAAACAAAAAGTCAATTAAACATCTCTAACATAAAATGTCACATAACATACAATGGCACATAACCCTGGAAGAAAAGGGGCGTAGTAAGGAAATACTAGACCAAAGCAAGACTGGACTCTAGCAGGCAAACTCCAAATCCTGTAGTTCCACATCTAGTGTAACCCCAGTGTTTTGGGCTCCCTCTCACAAGTTAAAAGCTTAGCTGGGTGAGGTCTTGCCCTAGGGCATCCTCCCTTTATCCAGGTGTAAAGCAGCCCTTTCCTTAATGTGCTAACCTCCTTAACAATTACAGCCTCTCTTCCAGTAGAGCACTGCCTGTGACCTTGGGCTTCTGGCACACATTCTCCCTCCAAACTGCATATCTTGTGTTCCCCTACTTGTTCTTTTTCATTGTAGACCTGCATAAGCATTACCAGTAATAATCAGATCATAGACTCAACATTATGTAGTCTTGAAATTAGCCAACAACTTTTTAAGATAGCTTCAGGCAAGTTCTCAGGACATAGGGAGAAAGCAGACAGATTTTTTTTTTCCCCAAAGTATCACAGTGATGACATTTAACTCAGTTTCTGGTCCCCACTAAAACTTTTCGAGCTGGTCCTCCCCCATCTTTCACTGCTCTAAAAAATGTATAATATATGCACAACTTTAATTCTAGAACTCGGGAGGCAGAAGCAGGCAGATCTCTGTGAGTTCAAGGGTGGCCTCACTTATATATCATAGTCAGTTGGGGATGCATAGGAAGACCTTGTCTCAAAAACCAAACAAACGAAATCAAGAATCCTGGGGGCGGATGGGAGGAATAATACAGGTTGAATGGTGGCAGCTGGAGTGGGGAGGGCAGCCAGGCAAGATGATGCTGGACAGGGAGAAAATGCCGTTTAGAGAAGAGAAACACATTCAAGACGCCTTTTGTACAATGTGATGACTACAGTTAGTAGTAATATATAATATCCTTGAAAGTGTTGTAAGTGGATTTAAAGTACTCTCACCACAAAAAAAATGTGCGATAAGCATATGTTTACACCACATTGGAATTCCATAATGTGTGCATATGTATATGTATGTATATATGTATGTATGTGTATATATATAGGCATACAAAAATGCCAAGGATTTAAAAAAAAAATACAGCATTTAGGGGACTCAGTGGGTCAGGTGCTTATTGTACAAATGCAAAGGCCTGAATTGAACTCCCCTAGCCCATGTAAAAAGCCAGGTATGGTGGTACATGTTATAATGCGTAACTAAGGAGGCAGAGACAGGAGGATTTCTAAGATTCAATGTCCAGTCCATCTAGCCTAATCAGGGAGCTTTAGGTCAATGAGAAACCCTGTCTCATAAACAAGATGTCTAGCTTTTGAGGAACAATGCCAGAGGCCAATACACACACACACACACACACAAGTGTGTATACACATGCACATATACAGAACACACATATACACAAGGAACACAGACACACACAAGAACACACACACAAGGAACACACAAGGACATACATAATAACACACACACATACACACAAGAAACACACACAAAATAAAGATTTAAAAAATAATAAAGAGTGAGTTCCAGGACAGCCAGGGCTGCACAGTGAAACCCTTGTCTCAAAAATCCTTAAAAAATAAATAATAAAATAATGTATCATAGATTTTGCTTTGTTTTGTTTTGTTTTAGGCTAGAGAAAACAAGATAGTGTTGAAACTGGTTTTTAGTGTATAGGGCTCTTTATGTTTTTCCACTACGTTTGTGAGTATTGAAAATTTTCAACATTGAAATAAACTCACATATCGATAGTTTCTATGGCAGAACATGGTGATGTTTCACTTCAGTCTCATTTGGGTTACTTACAACGTAAGTGGTCTCAGACATAAATGATGCTGGAGTCCAACACAGCCTCAGAGTCCCTTCGATTAATTGAGGAACTGAGGCCAACATGACAGCCGAGTGACCCACCCACTCACGGCCCACTTGTGGAGGACCAGGATTCAAATCCAAACTGTCAGCCCCAACTTTCTTTTTTTCTTCCCCACAATGGTTTTGTCAAGTGCATTTTCCCTGTGCAATTCCAAATTGCCTTGAGGTGGAATGAACACTGATGAGTGGAATTGCTGCAGCCTTTACAACTTCACAACTGTGTGTGCATGTGTGTGTGTGTTTGTGTGTGTATGTGTGTGTATGTGTGTGTATGTGTATGTGTGTGTGTATGTGTGTATGTGCATGTGTGTGTGTTTGTGTGTGTATGTGTGTGTATTATGTATTTGTGTGTATGTGTGTGTATGTGTGTGTATGTGTGTGTGTGTGTGTTTGTGTATATGTGTGTGTATGTGTGTGTGCATGTGTTTGTGTATGTATGTGTGTGTGTATGTGTGTGTGTTTGTGTGTGTATGCGTGTGTGTATGTGTGTGCATGTGTGTGTGTATGTGTGTGTGTGTGTGTATGTGTGTGTGTATGTGTGTGTGTGTGTATGTGTGTGTGTTTGTGCGTTGGTGGGTGAGTGGGGTTTGTGATTGCTATTATTTCCCCTGTTCTGTTTTCCCCACACAGTGGAGCAAAACTCAAGAGTTCACCATAATAGAGCTGGGAAAATAATGAAGGACAAAAGAACAGAAGGGGCCTTAAGGCTGCCAAGCCAAATTCGATGTCAGTGTCCCGAAGGAAATGCTGGTTTGAAGTGGTGTCACAATAGTCTGAATTACATCTCATCACCTAACAGCCTATCCTCCAGCTTTACCTGAGAACTTCATCAGAAAAGGCCTCCCATCTGACACAGACTGCCCTCAGGGGCACCCCCTTGTTTCTCCCTTGGTGAACCTTTTTCATGAAAGCCATATGGCTCTCTGCTGTGGTCTCAGGCACAATAGCAAGCTCCTGCCAACCGAGAGGTGTGACTTCTCTAATTGGCAAAGTCTGTTCAGATGTCTGGCCACCAGCTGACAGACAACAATGTTGACAGTTAGGAGGCTGGTGGGGGAAGGGCAAGCGTGTGCTGTGTGAGGTAGAGTTCTCCATTGTATCAACTCATTGTTGAGCCGTTGCTCCCTTCCCCCATCTCTGGACTAGACGGATGTTAGCAGCATAATTAGCTGTTTGGGTAAAAGAAAATACAATATGAGACATTGGATGCCTACTCGGGCACAGCTGCTCTGCAGAGATCCTCCCAAAATAACTCCAGAATGGAGAGGGAGAGACTGAGGCAGGTGAGTCCCAGAAGGAGGGCAAGGAGTAAATGATGACAGTTAGTGGTGACTCAGATGTGTCCTCCTTGCCAGATCTGTCATTTCACGCTGGCAAGCAAAGGGACGGTAGTGAACAGGGTTGTCAGGGACATCAGAAGTTCTGGTTGCTGGGTCAGTGAGCCATCCTGAGGAACAATTCAGACAGAGTGACTTCACATGGACCAGAGAAGTCAGGGATCAGTGATCCTCTGAGCCTTCCTGACACCAGCTTAGCTATTTTGGAAAAGGGACCCTCAGCTCAGGGTTTCTCAAGCTTTACCAGGAACTAGAATCACTGGGAAAGAAGGCTCACTGAGACTCAAGAGTCTCTAACCCAGGAGCTGTTGAGCAGAGGATGGAAGAGTCTGAATTTTTATCAAGTGCCCATGTGACGCTAACGCTTGTGGACTAGACATCACACTCCAAGAACAATCGGTATAGCGCTTTGATCCCGAGGATGAGTATTTAACACGATGTTTATCCCTAAACCATTATTTGCTCCTTAATATCCGCCTGCCTCTTTTTCTGCAGTAATATTTAGTTAGCTGAGCACACAGCCAACTGAACAAGAAAAATGTTTGGCTTCCTTCCAGCTGGGTGTGACAGGTGACATTACCATTGATGGGATGTTTATAAGCACTTCTAAGGCATGCCACCCTCAGATTGTGGCCTCGAAGAAGAAGGGCAGGCTCTTCCACACTGTGGATTGAAAAAGGCGGCCAAGTGCCCTGATGATTCAAGGTAGATCCCTTGAGCCATCTTGAACTGAATTATGGAAGAAATCAAACGCTTATCATTATTTAAGCCTCTGCTCTTTTGGATGTCTGTCCACTGCAGCAAGATCTAGATCCTGACTAAAACAGACAGACATCTGTGTATAAGCAGGGCTGCCCCTGACATCTCCTCCCTTCTCTAAGTATAGAAGGGCTGTGGAGATTCTAATCTTGCGAAGGCTGGGATAGAGGCCTGACCTCAGTAATTGAAGGGGACTTTGTAATGGCTGCGGCCCCCCTGTTGTTATCCAGTGAGGCATGAGGGCCCTACCCATCCTGATGCCTTTTTCCTGGAGAGGGGATACTTTTGACATCAACCCCTATGCAGTCAGGCTTGTCCCTCAGGGAACCCAGAGAAATATCTTTAACTTTTATTTATATTCCCTTGCAGTGCTTAGCCTCGCAGTCTAAGCAAGAATTCAGATCATCAGTCAGAGGGGGTTCTGAGTGGCCCCTCTCTGCTTCGTCTAGGGGCAGAAGTCCCCTCTTTTAGGTTGGGTGGAGATGGGTTTTGGAAACACCCTGTATAAAGTAACAACCTCATCTTGAGTCTCATGGTCCTCTATAGCTAACTTATGATAATGTATCTGAATAGGTTTTGCTACCAAATTATTCATCTGTTGTTTCACAAAATTAGTCAGACTATTTAAAGCCCAGGGACCAAAAGAAATAAGCAAAAATAACCCAATTAATGGTCCCAAGATGGGAGGAAGTAGGGTTGACAACCATGGAGAGGTTGAAAAATCAGCAATAGGCATGTCATATACATGTATACTAACACCAAGTCTTGGGTCTCTGTGGGAAAACATTGAAACAGAGGGCTATAAGCTATTGTAAACAGGCAGCTTTTGTGGAAATTTACCAGCCTGAGTAGTCATAGACCTTGTAGATAGGTAGCCTTGGCAGATAATACCAACTTAGATAAGGACAAGTGAATCATAGGCAGAGTCATAGTGACCTGTCCCCTGAACCTTCACCCAGCCGATTCCCTGTTCTGAAAGATATATATGTACTCCCCCCTGAACACCCACACTCCAATGTCATCCCCTTCCCCATATCCTGCCTTTTTGGGTTTATAACTCCTGTGTGAATCATTAAAAATTACAATTTGATTAAAAAAAAAAAACCAGACAGACATCAGTAGAAATGTTAGACCACAGAGTGAGGGAGATAGACAAGCTAAAAGCAGTAAAAGAAAGATGACTGAAACCTTGTTAGTCTCCGTCAGAGCCTAGTACGCAGCAAAGACTAATCTAGCGAGCTAGATGTCTCAACAATCGTCTTCAGTTGGTTTGTCTAGGATTTAGCAATGCCAAAAGTCATTTAGCTGTTTCTAAAGAGTTCATTTCAATTTACAATTATAGAAAATGTTCCCTAGTCATTTTCTACCCTAAATTATACCTATAATCTTCTTATGCTGGATTGTTAGCTGATACACAATTATGTTTCTAGAAGGAGACCAGAATCCCAGCAGATGATTTAAAATAAAAGTTAAATGGATGTAATTTGTGTTTATTTTTGTCTTATTGAAACCAAATACTATAGAATTGCCATGTCAGTTTGACTGTGATGGTTTGAGGTAAGTAAATGGAGTTGTCCTTTGAAGAGTCTCTCTGAGGATAATATATAGGAGGAAGACCAAAATTGTTCAGGAAGAAAGGCGGGGCTGGGCTTGGCCTTACCACCATCACATGCTGTTTGCATGGATCCACTTTCATACATGCCTCCTTCCAGAATCACAGATCCTGCACTGATGTCTGAAAACATTAAGTCTCGAGTCAGAAGAGGTAACAAGAATGAGGACACCTCACTGCTGGTCAGCTATACACAGAGAATCTCACTGCTGGTCCACTATACACAGAGCACCTCACTGCTGGTCCACT
>NW_021604635.1:4666548-4671353 GCF_004785775.1 Grammomys surdaster | reverse complement strand
CTCACTGCTGGTCCACTATACACAGAGCACCTCACTGCTGGTCCACTATACACAGAGCACCTCACTGCTGATCAACTACACACAACACCTCACTGCTGGTCAGCTATGTCCAGAACATCTCACTGCTGGTCAGCTATACACACAGAGAAACTCCGATGTCTATGCAGCATTGACGAGTTCACAAAGCACTTTGCAGAGCGCTGTTGTGTGAGCTTCCTGCTACTGTGACAAATACATAAGGCAAATCAACTTTAGGAGGGAAGGATTATTTTGGGTCCTGAGGGGAGACAGACTCTCATGTTAAACTGCATGGTGGAGGTGGCTGCTCTTTCTTGGTAACCAGTCCCAGTATCCCCTTTAAGGACATAGCCTATGTGACCTATCCTCCCAATGGGCCACGCCCCTTAAAATGGTGTACTGTCTTCTAGAAAGACTAGATACTGGAAACGAAACTTTTAAGACGCTACCTTTGGGCAACATATCCAAACATAATAGTTACTTTATCCTAATTGAGAAAAGAGTCCAGATATTTTTCCTCCTTCTTAAATACACTTCTGGTTTTTACAACTGATAATATCATGAAGTTGCTGAGAGTGTTACATAGAAGTCTTACAGCAATAAAATTGTTACCAAAATTGTTGGCCAGCTCCCCCTGATTCTTCACGGCTCATTTTGAATGGTTCGGTTTAAGGATGGTGATTAATTAGATCCGGACTGGGGACACTGGGTAACCTGTTTTCTCCCTATCTTCAGAACCCAGAACAGTACCTAATATAGACCTTGGTCACTAAAGACAGAAAGAATAAATGGGTATAATATACATGAAAGCAAGTATTGTTGGCCTTGAGATAAACAAAGTGAAGTCCTAACTATCCCACAATGCAACATGCCTGATAAAGGAATGTAAAACCGACAGAAAGATCCCACCTTTTCCTTTGTAATTAAGTCTTTGGCAGAGCTGTACCGTGATTAAAGGTGAGTACATACGTGGCTGGCATTCAGTTTCATGGAGTAATTAGGAAGCAAATGCATATTTATAAAAGCCACTGACAATACCTACGGTGTGACAGAACACGCATGCTAATTAGAATTTGCAAGAAGTACGCAGAAAATATATTTAAACCAAGACATTAACTAAGCAGCCTTCAGATCACTTTCAAATTTCTGCAAGGGTGTCTCTTGCAACACCCCCTGTGATTTCATCAGATTCCAACCGCAACTTTCAAATTACTCTGTGACCGCAGACCTCCCTAAAGTCTGATGTCACTGATGATAGATAATTTCACTATCCTATTAGGAATGTTTGTCTAAGAAACTAAAAATAATGTCTTTTCTTCCACCTTGGAAATGATGAGACAATGTCCTCCCAGATAGTCATTCTTTTTTGAATATCTAAATCTGTCTTTTTAAGATAAAATAAAAATGGAAGGAGACGTAATGGGGATACAGGAAAGAGGGAAGTTTAGGGTACAAGCCCAGAGTGAAGATACTACTCACTGCCTCAGTGAGTGTCTCAGGACGATCAGAGGTGGGCACGAGAGTGCTGCCAAGAAACACCTTTCCGGGCCTGCAATTATACTATGATTTTATCTGTCTGTCTGTCTGTCATCTATTTATTTTATTATTTGAGATGGAGTCTCATTATGATGCCCTGACTGGTCTGGCACTTGGTATAGAGACCAGGCTGATCTTGCATTTGTGGCAATCCTCCTGCCTCTGCCTCCAGAATGCTAGGATTGCATGTACATACTACCACACACACAGATGTGCTATTATTCAAAATGTAAGCTCCCAAATGAACACTGATGAAAGATTTAGAAGTTATAAATTTGATCAGAAGAATTTTTTATGTTTATTTGATTTCAGACTGTATATATGTATTTAAGTGTGTGTGTGTATGAGTATGTGTTTGTGTGTATATATGTGAGTGTGTGTATGTTTGTGTGTGTAAATGTGTGTGTTTGTGAGTATGTGTGTATATGTGTGTATGTGTATGTGTGTAAATGTGTGTGTGTTTGTATGTGTGTATATGTGTGTATGTGTGTGAGTGTATGTGAAAGAATGCATATGTATATGAGTATGTGAGTGGGTGTGGGTGTATATATATTATTTTTCTATGTAGCCCATGCTAGTCTCAAACTAATAATCCTCCTGAGTGCTGGGATTCTAGGCATGTACCACCACACCCAGCAAGAAGGCTTTTATTTTTATTTTTAAAATTTGTTTGTGTTATTTGTGTTTGCATGTGTGCCTGTGTGAGAGTATACACACGTGAGTGCGGCTGTCCGAGGGAGGAAGTGAGAGCTGTTGGGTCCCCTCGAGCTGGAGTTGTAGGTGGTTGTGAACTGCCTCTGGTGGGTGCCAGCAATCAAACTCTGGTCTTCTGCAAAAGCTGTCCTTGAGGTTGATCACTGAGCCCTGTCTCCAATCCCTGGAGGATTTTTTAAAGGCTTTCTTAAGAAATAAATTCAAGTTTGTGCAGCAACAAGACAGCTCTTATTCCTGTTACTTTAGAATTCAGCAGTATGCATTGCAAAGCTCACTGGGTTCCAGGAAGACGAGAAACAAGAGACCTAATTACTGGATGTTTTAAAAAATAATACTCGAGTAATTTTTTTTTTATTTGTCAAGTTGATTGCAAGCAATAAAAAGTGATTAAAATACTTATTGTGCTGTAATTTCCTTATGATTTGGTATTTCTGGAGTCAGTTTGCAAATGATAGCATCTAAGGGATTTTTGGAATTTAAATGCAAAATTAAAGTGCTTTATACAACAAGACAGATGCTCCCAGGATCTGCTGCCTATCGGCACGAAAGGAAGCAGGATCTGGTTTTCATCAGCTGATGGGGGGGAAATTATCTCAGAGCAGGGAAAGGAATAGAAGCTGGTGACCAGCAGCCACCAGGAGTGGGCCAGCATCTGGTCAGACTCAGATAGTAAAGAGTTGAGCCAAAGGATGCAGTTTCAGAGAGAGTCCTGGTACTCGGAGGCACTTGGAGGAAAAAATGAGATGAATGAGTGAGAGAATGAATGAATGAGAGAATGAATGAATGAATAAGTGAATGAATGAATGAGTGAGTGAATGAATGAATGAGGGAATGAATGAATGAGTTAGTGGGTAAATGAATGAATAAGTGAATAAGTGACTAACTCTAGCCTAGATACCATTCATCTTAAGAGTAGGAGTGCAAGGATTTTAGGAAGCCTGCTATCTGATTGGTAGTATACCTTTCCAAACTAATTTGCATATTTTACCTTAATGACTGTATTTTTGAAGTGACCCTTTCCAATGGATGATCATTACAGAAGCTGGCCCTCAAATCCCATGCTCCCTAGCGCAGCTCCCTAGCCTGGAGCTCCTCCCCAAGTACAACAGGCCCCTACCATCCATGGACTGACGACAGCCCCCGGACTGACCCTCCCCATCCTGGGCCTTTCACCTGTATCAGGCAGCTGTTTTGACACAATAGCTAAGGAAAGGCAAATTATAAAATTAGTCGTCTGGACAACAAGGAGCCATCATGGAGGGTTTCTGTCCCTTTAAAAGACACTGTCATTCAGGAACCTTTTCCCCTTTTCTAGCATCTGATGGGCCCAGGCCATCCAGGCGACAACCAGATGGAGCCTGGTGACACAGATAACCAAACAAAGGACAGGTACCTCAGGGAAGCAGAGGAGAGGCAAGAACTTCTGCATCCTGAGGGCCTCCATGCAGGTTCACAGTTACAAGGCATGGTTTGAAGGTGAGCTAATGCCCCCTTTGGACAATTTCAGGTTCTCCCAGGGTTCCTGCCCCTCTCTTCCATGACACAGGTTAAGAATGTTGTCAAAATCACACCAATGACAATGTTTGGTTAATTAACAATTATTGTATGAGTAAATAATGGCTTGTCTGGATGGGGGCAGGGGGCCGGAGGACAAGGTTTGGGCTGGTTCTCTAGGACCACCTCTCCACACTGACATGGGTTCTAGGAATGAGCTCAGGTCATCTGGCCATGCAGCAAACGCTTTGTCTGTTGAGCCATCTTGCTGACCTTAAGGTTAACTTACTTTCACATGTAAAAACTCAGTGTTTGCTGCAGTGTGGCTGATACTACAGCGGGAAGACTGCAGTGTGGCAGATGCTACAGCAGGAAGACTGCAGTGTGGCAGATGCTACAGCAGGAAGACTGCAGTGTGGTAGATGCTACAGTGGGAAGACTGCAGTGTGGCAGATGCTACAGTGGGAAGACTGCAGTGTGGCAGATGCTACAGTGGGAAGACTGCAGTGTGGCAGATGCTACAGTGGGAAGACTGCAGTGTGGCTGATACTACAGCGGGAAGGCACAAGTAACCTGAGACTTTACACCTGGAGAGAGTCAGACTATTCACAAAGGAACCCTGTGGTTCCCAGATTTCCCTTAATCCTACCAACCAAGCTGTCAGGGGTAAGATCCACTCTCAACCTGGAGCCCTAATCTACACAACCACTCAGGAGATTAGAACGATGGAGGTCGCACACAGCCAGCAGGCAACAAACATGCAGGCAGCCTGGCTGGTGAAAACCCAGCTCCCTGGATCCTGGGCCCAGGCCTTCTCTGTATCATGATTCACAGTCCTGGGCTGTGCATAGACACCAACATTGAGCTCTTCATTTATTTTTGTGGCTGGAGGCTTATTTAAAAGATATACACACACTACTCATAGCACACACACTCATAGCACACATATATACTCACTACACACACACTTACACATGCACAGTCATACCACACACTCACTCATACCACACACTCACACACATATACATTCACCACACACACTC
>NW_021604635.1:4653413-4666538 GCF_004785775.1 Grammomys surdaster | reverse complement strand
TGCAGAGTTCTGGGCCCAACCCTCTTGACCCGCAGTTGCTGTGGCAGTGGTCCAGTTTCTGGCAACTTGGCCATCTTTCACCCCAGTCATGAACTGGCAAGGATTCCAGCCATGAAAGGGCATCTGTCAGCCCTTGATGACCCTCAGAGGCAAACCTTATGGGGTGCAGCACATGGGAATTCAGGGTCTATGCTAGCAGTTCTCAATATGAAGACTGCAACCCCTTTGGGGGTACAATGATCTTTTCACGGGGTCATCTAAGACCATCTGCACAGCAGATATTTACACTATAATTCATAAAAGTTGACAGATTATAGTTATGAAGTAGCAACGACAATAATTTTTATGGTTGGGTCACCACAACATAAGGAGCTGTATTAAGGGGTCATGGGACTAAGAAGGTTAGTATAGACTCTATACCAGCCTTAAACTCAGCACAAAAGTAGTAGTCACCCTAGTTAAAAAGGGTAGTGCCAAGCATTTGACTTCAATCATGGCTTTATCAAGTTCTATGAATAAAACACTGATATAATGCCTGATGAGCTTACCTCTTAAACATGAGATGCTTTCCCACCAAAGGCTGTGTGACCAGGTTTACAAGGAAGAGAGGTGTCGGAAGCAGGATCCTCTTCTGTGAGAAAGAGCTGATAGCCTGTGCCTATGATCACTTGCAATGAACTGTTTCCTCCTCTCTCCCTTCTCCCCCACCTCTTCCCCTCTTTCTCCCCCTCCTCCTCCCCTTTGCCTGACTGGAGATCAGGGCCTCTCCAGTGCTACACAAGACTTTCCCAAAGATCTGCTTCCTCAGCCCTTCTATGGTCAGTTGTACACCCTCTGAAGGCCAACTCTACAAAGATCAGTGTTTAGTTATTAAGTACTTTGGGTTATAGTTAAATGCTTTTGTATATGTGAGAGGGATTTGGTAAACTATGTCTTTTTTGTACTGCTTTTCTCCTTACTGGGATGGATATCCTATGAGGATCAGAAATGCATTGTCACACATTCAGGAGGCCTGGAAGTCTTAGATCAAGACACCAGCAGGTTTAGTGGCTGACAAAAGCTGTTCCCTGCTTCCAAATCCAGACACAGCAGCGCCAGGAAGCCATCAAGGGAAGACTCATAGGCACAGCCGTCTCATAACAAGAACCATCTCAACTGATTGCCAAAACACCAATCTTGCACAAAGACTCTTGGCCCTCCCTGTGAAGATGTCTATATAGCAACTCTCTATACAGCTTTGGACCAGGCTGTCCTGGTTATTTCTGTTCCCAAGGATAATCATTCCAAAAACAACTTATGGAACTTTGCTCACTTTACACTTACAAAGCCTTGTCTTCCTTTGCCTTCCTAAATATACACCTATGGTCTTCACATGGTGAAGGGTATATTGCCGGGTAGATATACTGCAGATCACCATTCTTCTGTCACTTTTAAATGGGCTAGGTTGACACCTAACCCAGTAGAAGAGCAAAAATCAGCAAAGTGGCCTACAACCCTTTTATAAGGCAATGATCCGTTCATAAGGAAAGAGGCCTCAGGACTTAGTTACTTCCCCCAGTCTTACCTCTTGTTGCCACTGCAATGAGGATGAGGTTTCAGAACAGGTATTTCAGTGTACTCAGACAAATGCTGTTGTCTGAAGAGAGTCCCATTTCCCCCTGTTAAGCAGAGAATTATGTGATATGGCTTGGGAAAATTATGTCTCCAAAAAAAGGCATGAGCAAGCTGGTGTCCAGGACTCTTTCTTAGAGTCCATAATCATGAAAGAAGAAAAGGATGTTTCAGGCTGTGGTACAGAGGGATATCCATCCCTGTGACAAAATGACTTCTGGGAGCCCAGAAATCTTCAGCCAGTCCTGAACCCCAGAACAGGCCAGAAGCAGCAGAACCCCAGAGGGACCATCAGGGTGGCAGAGGCCACTGCACCCTATAGCTAGGAGCCTTAACTCATGAGATGTTCATCCCTGAACATCTGGAGCTGGAGAGAAGCAGATGCTATCCATGACTGTAGATAGATTTCCCATCCGGCTGGCAGGATGCAAAACCTCATGGGGAATTTATGTTGTTAGCAAAATTCTACATACTGAACACCAATCTGAAGGCTTCAGTTCATCTCCACCATACACACTTACCGACATCAAAGATACCAACATCTCGGCCAATAGACTACAGTGGGATTCATTATGAAGACTAACAAGTCATTTTACATTTTAAAAGACCCAAGAATCTATTCCTGAATTTGAAGACAGGCCAGTGATGTAGAAGTAGAGACTAATGTCCCAGCCCTGTGACTCCCCTGTAGCCATAAACAGATTCTGGTCTTTCCCATATGGATGGAGGGATATGGTGCTGGGAGTTTATCAGTGTGTGCCCTCACCTGGGTTCTAAATACAACCACACACACACACAAATAAACAAACAACAACAAAACTAAACCAAAGAGGTTACTAATTCTCAGGCACAAATTTTAGGGAACATAAGGACACATATTTTATTTTAGCTATATTTTAATAAAAATTAGAAAATGCAAACTACCACAGGAAAACTGTGACTTCCCACATATTGTTGAGAGGAAGGGGATCTGTCAGACATTGGTAATACAAATCAAGAAAGCACTTCCAGGGGTTAGATGATGGCTCAGTGGTTAGAAGCACTGGCTGCTCTTGCAGAGGACCCAGATTCAATTCCCAGCATCCATATGGTAGCTCACACTCTGTAACTCCAGTCGCAGGGGATCCGATGCTCTCTTTTGGCCTCCAAGAGCACCAGGCAGTGCATAGAACACACATTTACACACAGGTAAAGTATGTAAAATAAATAAGCAATTTTTTAAAAGAAAGCACTTCAATTACTAGATCACATGGAAAGGGTTTTAGAATCAAGGAATCTGGTTGTCAGCCATAACACTCAGAATTCCTAGTTACATTATTATATTTTATCTATAATATGACAAGCTATTCTTTTCAAGAGTTGATGCTCAAGTTCTCCTGGTAAGGGCACTTGCCACCAATCCAGATGTCCTGGGTTCAATTCCAAGAATTCACATAGTGGGAGAAGGGAACTAGGCCCCACAACTGTCCTCTGACTTCCTCACATGTTCATGCCATGTTCCCTCACCTGTACGCTTAGATTTTTTAAAACCTACCATAATAACTGTACTTAAATGTTTTAATCTCCTTTCTAACCCGCCACCCACCAGACGTAGTGGAAAGGAAGTGTTAACAGGGCAAAGGAGGGTATAGACTTGTTTAGAAATAGTTCTTTGGGGAGACTCCAATCTGCATTGTCAGGACCTCAGCATTTCGGTTTACACAATCAGCAGTGGTACCTTGATCCACTCACAGACACCATTCTCAAGTCAGCAGTGGGAGTTTCATCCAGAAGAAACCAAGAGGCTCCGCCACTGGGCCCAAGTCTGTGGAAGCAGAGAGCAGCTGCTGGAACACCACAGGGAATTCGTTGGTACATTTTTCTTTACAAAGCCAAGACCAGCAAAGAGTGGCAAGGTGAACCAATACCACATAATGTTGTCCACTGTCTGCTGGCTCTTTCCAAGCATCAAGAGTTCTCTCAAGCATCCACTCTAGCAAAACATCCCATGTCCTCCTCCCAGACAGCTTTCAGAAAACCACCATGTGTCTGTTCTCAGCAAAGCATCCTCCCACATGTCTGCTTCAGCAAAAACATCCTCCCATAAGACAGTTTCCAGAAGAAAAAAAAAATCATACAACACATCTGAGTCTCCAAAGAAACCAGAAATTTCCACTTCATTTACCCTCGCTAAGTAATGTAAAACAACATTGACGTTCAATTAGGGTCAAAACTCCTCTCGTAAGTTTCTTGATGCTCTATTGCTGTGAAGATGCCATGACCAAAGCAACTCTTATAAGAGAAAGCTTTCAATTGGGCTTGCTTACAGTTTCAGAGGTTTAGTCCATTATCCTCATGGCAGAGGGTATGACAGCATGCAAGCAATAGTGCTGGAAGAGTAGCTGAGAGTTCTACATCCTGATCTATTGCCAGAGAGGGAGAGAGAGAGAGAGAGATAGGGCATGGGGTGGGCTTTTAAAACCTCAAAGCCCACCCCCAATGATACACTTCCTCCAACAAGGCCACTCCCCTTAATCCTTCTAATCCTATCAAACAGTTCCACTGCCTGGTGACTAAGCACTCAAGTAAAGGAACCTGTAGGGGCCATTCTTATTAAAGTCACAACAGTAAGTGATACTGAGTATAAATGTAAATTTAAAAAAAAAACAGACTTTGTTCTGTCCAAAGAAACACACACCTTAACTTGGATTTCTTGGTACTGAGAAGTCACAGCGGGTGTAGCACTGTCAGATTCTGAATGTGCCTGGATTCAGAGCTATATGACATCTCATGCCTTGTCTAAATCTGCACATCCCTGTGCCTTCATCTGCAGAAGGCAGGCAATGTTACTGAGAACCTCATGAGGCCCTTGAGAAGATAAAACTCTTACATTTGTGCCTGGGACATCTTCATCCCTTGAAACTTGATGATTTTTAAGTAACCTTTAAAAATGTTTTCACTGATGTAAAACTTTGCCTTACTTGTTGACATTGTTTCCAGCTAACCACTTATTGCTTTCATAAATAAATTCTTTATTTGGAGAGCAATACAGGATTTGACTGTGGAAGTAATATAAACTTTCATTTGACATATAAAAGAAAGTGACTTCATGTAAAGAATATTAGAATTATTTGAATTAGAATTATTAGGGTACCCTGCCATATTTAGACTTGCGGGAGCTGCTACAAGGGGTTTATTTTGGGCATTCTGAACTAGCTGCTTCCTAATCCCAATTTCTCCCCTGTGACTTCACAGTCTGTTTACTGCTATTTTTGAATGATTTATTTTTCTCTAGTGTCTCTAGTCTCTAATTACCTGTGAAGTGGAGGAGAAAAAGTTTAAAGAAACGAGGAAGAACTATTATTTCACCAAATTCTAAAGCAGAATGTCACAGCTTTAGATACATAGAAATTATCCACACATTTTAGCATGCACATTCTGATTCAGGTCTAGAGGAGAGCCCAAGAATTTGCATTTCTAACAAAGCTCCCAGGTGATGCTGATTTGCTCGTCTAGGGACAGACATTGATTAGCATCTGCTAATCAATATATACAAGAGATACATCCAGGAGCTCAGTGATGTGCCAGGGCAATGGCACACAATTAAAACATGCATGTTCCTGGGTTTCATTAATTAAACGGGGCTTAATTAAAGATCCATTTCAGGGAAAGCAGCAAACTTCATTTTGTTAGGCAAAGTTGGGGGTGAGTATTATTTAAATCTCATGTGATGTGTAGAAAAAATATTTTTATCTACTTAGAAATCCTGAAAAAAATCAGCTGAAGTATCCAGAATAAAAGAAACTAGCTATTTAGTGATCAATAGGGAAAATCCATTTCCTAAGCGTGCCCACAAGAAGCAGTCAGAAAATCGAATACATATGCATTGGGGAAGGGAGACTGAGTGGTTCATTCACAATAGCAAATGAAAAATGGAAAGTACTTATGGCTCTTCTTAGCCAGAAGACAGGCAGCAACTGTTGTCAGAGTTGATAAAGACGTGACATTCGAGAGGAATGCAGCTAGAGCTATCAGGGTGGCACACACCAGAGATACCAATTACTCCATGGGTTAACCTAGGAGGATGTCAGTTGAGGCTAGCCTTGGATTTTAAGAATCTGTCTCAGAATTAAAAGGGGGCTGGAGGCTGGGGGCTGCAGGCTGGGGGCTGAGGGCTTGTGGTACAGACCACTGTTAGAGCATTTGCAAATAACAAGAAAACAGGGAGAAGGAGGAGGAGGAGGAGGAGGAGGAGCCTGGCTTTATAACATCAGCAAAAAGCTGGTGGGGTAAAATGTAATGAAAAGTCTCCAGAAAGACAGTATTAGCTACTTTTGTCATTACTATAACAAAATACCTGACAGAACAACTTACAAAGAGGAAAGGTGTTTTTTGCTTTATGGTTCTAGAAGTTTCCGTTCTTGGTCACTCAGGTCTATGTGCTCGAGCGGAGCAGACAGTGAAAGAGTCCCGTGACTAAGACCTGTTTACATCGTGGCAGGAAGGAAGCATCCAGAGGAGCTGAGAGGGGCCAGGGCATCCCGAAGAACTCTCCCTCAGTAATCTACTGCCTCCAGGTAGAGCCTGCTTTAAAATATTGTAAAATATGGGTACCAAATACTCAGCATGTGAAGCTCTGTGTGTGTGTGTGTGTGTGTGTGTGTGCGTGTGTGTGTGTGTGTGTGTGGTGGGGAGGGTACTCTATGCTTAAGTAATAACAAATACTCAAGGCCCAAGCAACAAAAGAGAATCATTTCATTGGTAAAAATTCAAAATTTCTATGCATCAAATGACTCAATGAAGAGTCAATGGCAACGATGAGATACAAAAATAGCTACAATGTTTCTGGTTCGGGATTAGTGTCCATGATATACAAACGCATACTATAATTCAACAGCAACAAACACATAGATTCAATTTTAAAAATGGGTAAAGTATTTGAATAGACACTTCTCCCAGGAGGAATACTCCAGAGGCTCTCGACCTTCCTAACGCTGTGGCCCTTTAATACAGTTCCTCAGATTATGGTAACCCCCACCCCCACCCCACCGTAAGATTATTTCGTTGCTACTTCATACTAATTTTGCTAGTGTTGTAAATTATAATATAAAATATCTGATATGAAACCCTTCTAGGGTCACGAGGCGCAGGTTGAGAAACACCCACAGGATGGCCATGATTTAAAAATGTGGAACACAAATGCTGAACAGGATGTAAAGCTGCTTGAACCACACGCTCTGTTGATAAAAATGTGAAACAATAAGTTTTAGGTTGAAAGTTTTGCAAGAAATGCAGACATGGGCGATGGGACAGAGGCTGAGAAGGGCCAACCAATAACCGGCCCAACTCGAGACCCATCCCATGGGCAAGCACCAATCTCTGACACTATTAATGATACTCTGTTATGTTGCAGACGTGAGTCTAGCATGGCTGTCATCTGAGAGGCTCCACCCAGCAGCTGACTCAAACAGATGCAGATACCCACAGCCAAACAGTGGCTGGAGCTAGGAGAATCTTATGGAAGAATAGGAGGAAGGATTGAAGCCCAGAAAGGGATAGGAACTCCTTAAGAAGACCAACAGAGTCAACTAACCTGGACCCTCGTATGAGCTCAGTGGGAGAGGATGCATCTAGCCTTCCAGAGACTTGAAGTGCCAAGGTGGGGGAATCCCCAGGGGACCCCCACCTGCTTAGAGGAGAGATGGAGGGCAGGTGGTGGAAGTGTTGTGGGAGGGGGTAGCCAGGAGGGAGGAGTGAATGAGATGTAAAATGAAAAATTAAAAAACTAAAAAAAATGTGAAACGAAGCAGAGGCAATGTAAATCACTGTGGTGGGTCCTTAACTTTAAGTTGGGTCCTTAAAAACGAAAACATAAATTTACTACATGGCTCAGCAAAGCAGAGACACAAACAAACACGTTTATACACTCACATCCATGATACATTACTCACAACAGCCAACATATGTTCATAATCCAAGTAGCAGTGATGGATGAATGGATACAACCGTGATGTATGTGTACATACGTCCACACGCTTACTTATGTGCACATAGACATTACATTCAGCCTTTGGAAGGAACACAGCCCTACTCTGTGGGCTACAACACGGATAATGTCTGAAAATGCACATGGAAGACCCTGTTTTAATTCCGTGCATATGAAATACCTAGATCAGTCAAATGCTTGAAGGCATGGAGGGTTCTCACCGACTATAGAGAGAACGGATGATTATCATTTGATCGGTGCAGATATTGAAAAGTTTTGGAGATAAATGACGGTATTGATTGTGGGGTGATGTGAAGGTAACTGATACGACTGAATTTTACACCTGGAAATAGTTTAAGTATTGTTTATATTTTATATGTCTGCATACATTTTGTTACGTATGTTTTTAGCCACTTGATATGAAGCTTAGAAGACAAAGACTTGAGTAAATGGACAGATCCGTCCAGTGTTAGCGAACTTGCAGAGGATATGATAGTATTTTACACTGGAGATGGAGATGTGAAAGCCAAGGTCTGGAGTATGAAAATACTCTGTCTTCATTTAACTCAGCTAATACATCGCTACAATATACAAAGATTGGGCTGAAAACAAATGCATAAGCATGCTATTTTTTAAAAAATGTATTCTTTTTACAAAAGAATGCCACAACAACAAAAACAAAACAAAAACAAAAACCCTGAAACAGAATGTGTTAAATATCCAAACCATGGGACTGATTTGCTTCAGGCTTCAGTAAGATACATCATCTAACGAAGTAGAATTAAGTGCATTCATTAAAGGTGCATGCACCTTTAATCCCAGCACTCAGAAGACAGAGGCAGAGGCAGAGGCAGAGGCAGGGGGATCTCTGAGTTTGAGGCCAGCCTGGTCTACAAAGCAAGTTCTGGTACAGAACTATTACACAGAGATCCTCTATCTCCAAAAACATCCAAAAAACAAAACAAAACAAAACAAAAAAGACAAAAACATCAACCAAACACACAAATAACAGAAATAGATGATATTCAAAAGACATTTAAATGAACCAGAAATGTAGATACAACACAGTGAATGAAAACACTGTCACAAAAAGTACAGGTATCATACATACAAAGGACAGTGACTGAACCGTTCTGTTGAATCTTGTGATTTGACAGAACTGCTGGAGATCCAGCCACCATGTCTGCTCTCCAGGGAGATGGAACAGGAAGAGGAGGAAACCCACCCATAGCCTGTTTGCATACTCATTTCCAGAATGCTGCAATATAACCCACAAATACACAAAAGACACTCAAAAACAGCATCTTTTCAGCTAAGCACTGGGAGTCAGTCACTAAAGGTAGCAGATAAAATATAACAGGAGGCAGATTTCTCTCTCTGCTAGTACTCTCCCTGTAAGACTGTTAGCTGCTCAAGTGAACATTTCCCGAAGGGAAAAGTCCACCGTGTGATTGCTCATTCTGATCATGCAGAGGGGAAATTACAGTGCTGCAGATAGAGCTTATTTTTAAATTCTATTTGCTAGAATGTTTCTATTAGAATATATTTGATCAACATTACAATTAAAATATAAGTAAATAGCAAGACAATTATACACATTTAAATCTAAGACACTCCCATTTCTATAAATATCCAGCACAAACCCTTTAGTGTTGCTGCTGATACTCCGTTTTTACGGATTCTGTTCTTAAGATGTCTGGACCTGACCTGGGACCTGAGGAGAGGGTTCAGCTGGTAAAGTGCTACCATGAAAGCGTGGGGATCCGAGTATAAAACTCCATGGCCCACGTGAAAAGGGTAGTGCACAGGAGAAAGGGGCTTGCTGGTCAGCTAGTCAAACCACATCATTGACCTCCATGTTCAGTGAGAGATACTGTCTCAAAAGTAAGGTGGAGGGTGACAGAAGAAGACAAACAACTCTGCAGCTGGCTTCTGTGTGCTCACCTACACACAGATGGGCACACATATAAGGCACATAATATACAGACAGAATTGTGACCGCTGTGTGATGCTCTGATGTCTGTTTTCTTGCTATTTAAAATATACTTTCTTACATGTCCACTTTAATGCTGAAATGTTGAACCAAACTAACAATTATGCCCATATTACCAATTACGGAACATTTTACATAATACTGGGCCCTTTGGTGTTGGCTGCTGTTGTCAAAAACACATGGACTAGTTACAAACACCTTGGTGCAAAAAAGCATTTCCTCCAACCAGTTCCTTGGAAATTTTCAAGCAAGGGATTATTAAGACCATGAAAGTGGTCAATTTGATGGCTCTTGTGTGACCTATATTCTTTCTAGAAAGTTCTCTAATATTCAAACACCTATATTATTTGGTGTCTTAGGGTTTCCATTGCTGTGAAGAGACACCATGACCATAGCAACTCTTATAAAGGAAAACATTTAATTGGGGCTGGCTTGCAGTTTCAGAGGTTTAGTCTATTATCTTCAAGGCAGGAAGCATGGCAGTATGCGGGCAGGCATGGTGCTGGAGAAGGAGCTGAGAGTACTACAGTCAAATCAGCAGGTAGCAGGAAGTGAACTGAGACACACTGAGACCTCAGAGACCACTTCTAGTGACACACTCATCCAACAAGGCCACACCTACTCCAACAAGGCCACACCTACTCCAACAAGGCCACACTGCCTGACCAAGCATTGACTAAGCATTCAAACACATGAGCTCTGTCAAAACTAAGATTCTAACACACTGGCTTCTAATTGACTGGAAATATGATTATAGCAAAAATAATCAGACTCTGAATACCTTTACTTATAAGCAATATAGGCTGAACATTATTGATATTTATTTACTCAGTGCTTTAAATCTCTCTGGGTATGATATATATATATATATATATATCTGACTTATATGTTTTCAGTAGTTCCTATAACTTCCTGACCCCTAAATTTTTAACTTATCATTTAAGCTATGAATTATTTCCTTCCTGTTTCTTTTCTTTTCTGTATTTATTTTTTTCCTTCTTTTTTTTTTTTCTAGAAGCAGGCCAAATGTAAGCGGCCCCAGACCTTCGCATAGCTGACATCATTGACAGAGGTACCGTTTAGGCCTTGGAGCCCAGCATGAAGGCAGCAATAGCTGCCAGAATGAGAAGAATGATCTAATCCAACAACGTCCGTACTTCTGGAAAGGTCTCTCAAGGCACTAACCTTGCTTTCTGGTTTCTGTAGTTCTGCTTCTGGGTAAACCATTCTTGCTAACTGAGTTGTGTCAACCAAGGATGTGGTCTTGTGCTTAGAAGCTCACTTTGAGAAAGACAGGGGACTTCACTGAGTCCCAAATACCCAGTGTAGTCACTGCCAGACTGATAATGACTTTCTTTTGACTTGAGTCATTGTCTGAGTGACATCAAAAGGATTTAAAAAAAAAACTATTTGAAAAGCATATACATGAAGATGTATATGCTTCTGCCCAGCTAGGAATACCTGTTTGCTGGAACCCACACCTAAATGTGTGCTTCAGGTTAGAAGAAGCAGGTGCAGAAATTCTTTCTGCTGCCCACAGAAACGGCATGACTTAAAATTCAAGGCTGACAAAGTGGATCCTTGAGACAAAAGACAAGGAAAGAAAGAAAGGGGGTATTTCAGGGCAAGGAGCCATCTCTGAGCCTTGATCGTGTCTCTAGGTAAGCATCTTGCAGACCACACAGGTGAGCCAGTTTTGCATCAAAGCATTCCTGGAAAGGCATTTAAACATGAATGTCTGAAAAGCACATATGAAGACACAAATTATGGCTTGGTGGGAGGTTGGCTCCTGTCCAAAGAGGGGGAAAAAAGAATAAAGCCACACCCTAATTAACTGTTCCATATACATTGCCTTTGAGCTGTTGCTCTGTGTCTCCTGGTTTATTTATAATGGTCCAACCATTAAAATGGGTTCATGGGTTCAGTCTTTACACTTGAACTCTAGAATAGACACAGTAGTTGTCTGGGGCAGAGGTGATATTTCTTTTAGCAGGGAAGGAAAACAAACAACCAAATCAAAGCTAAGATCTGGAAAACATGCAAATAACCATGATAATTACCAATAGCGAGTGTAATAAAGGACACAGTCCATGTAGGAAGAAGTAACTTGAAGGTGGAGCTTCAAGATAAGACGACCTGTGGGATCTCCCTGAGGAGGGACATTTGGGCTGAGACAAAGATTAGGGAAGAGCAGGCCTGGAAGAAGGAGTAAGCCCAAAGCTCCCTGGAACAAGAAAGAAGCAGAGTCTTCAAGAAACCCTATGACAAGAAGAAAGTGAGCCCAGAGATGCAGGCAGGGGCAAGTCGCAGTGGATGCTTTCAGGTTCTCCAAGAAACTAGAAGTTAGATACTATAGAAATATGATTGGGTAAACTAAGACTTTAAACACTACTTAGCAGGGCAGGGTGGCACATAACTTTAATCCCAGTACTTCACAGGGAGAGGCAGGCAGATTTCTGTGATCTGGAAGCCAGCCTGATCTACATAGTGAGTTCCAGGCTAGCTAGAGCTACATAGTGAGGCCCTGTTTCAACAAACAAACAAAACAAAAATAAATAAGCAACACACCGCTTTCTCATTTATAAACAGCTTCCTGTTGTGTTCCGTACTAGACTGAGTGCATCATGTTCTGTTGTGCACTTGCCTTAAATATGAATTTTATATCAATAACTCTATTTCCCACAAATTCTTTATCCCATGCTGTTACCAGACAAAGTAACATGTTTTCTTCCCAATTGTATTGTTGTTAGTTGCAGCTATTGTGTTTTGTTGGCAAGGTTTGTGCTTCTGGGTTTGTCTCATGCCTTGCACATGCTAGACAGGCACTAAGTTCTATTCCCAGGTCTACCTGTTTACCCACACACAGCTTCCGACTGGTTTACATTTAGGGCCTATTAAACCCATACACTTCTTTTGCAGACAGTTCCAGTGTTTAGGCTCCAGCTTATCTTCCCTCTATGTGTGCCAAGACAGTCATTATCTTGATATGATCTCCTATTCATAACATTTGCAGTTACCAGGAAAAACAGCAACCACCTTTTCTAAACCTGTGATGGCAAAGAACACTGACTGGACCTGTGGTCCATTGTTTCTCTCATTGATTCATTTATTCACCTATCAACTCATTTCCTCAAACATTACCTCAGTATAACTTGTTAGTAATCTGTTGTGAGGCAGGTCCTGCATCATCTCTGGGGATGTAAAGATGAATCAGACAGTGTCTGCCTTCAAGGAGTTTGTCACATCCTGGTAGGGGAGGGAGACACTGAATAACTAATAATGAAGCCATGTGACATATCCATAATTATAACAGCAGATGCAAGAATGCCTAGTGTAGAGGCAAGTCATTAAATTGGTTTGGAAGGGTTGGTACAGACCCCATAAAGCCTTTGGCATTTGAGCTACACACACACACACACACACACACACACAGAGAGAGAGAGAGAGACAGAGACAGAGACAGAGACAGAGACAGAGAGACAGAGAGAGACAGAGACAGAGAGACAGAGAGACAGATAGAGAGAGGGACAGAGGGAGAGGGAGAGAGAGAGAGGGA
>NW_021604635.1:4640426-4653013 GCF_004785775.1 Grammomys surdaster | reverse complement strand
ATTTGTAGGAATTTTGTAAACTTAAAAATTAACTGCCCTAACGGGCAGTGGTAGTGCACACCTTTAATCCCAGCACTTGGGAGGCAGAGGCACATGGATTTCTGAGTTCGAGGCCAACCTGGTCTACAGAGTGAGTTCCAGGACAGCCAGGGCTATACAGAGAAACCCTGTCTCAAAAAACAAAACAAACAAACAAAAAAATTAACTGCCCCAGGACACATCCCAGGAGGAGCACATTCCTTAGTTAGAGGACACCTGCTGGATTAACATTCAGAGGAAGAAGGGAGAGGCTGATTAACATTCCTCAGACCACAGGGAAGGGAACCCACCAATCACATTGTGCCTAATCAGTGTTTCTCTAGTCCACCCCTTAAACTGTATAAAACCTGCTCTCAGCTTAGCTCAGGGTTCCTCTTGCCTGCGTGCGAGGGAACCCCAGTGCACTGGTCATTATTATCGTTAAATCTCATGTTTTTGCAGTGAATCCTCTGTCCGTGTGTGTTTCTGTGGGAGTGCGACCCCTGGTTTGGATCTTAGAGTCCAACAGATTTCCTTGCCTCAGTGCTGGGATTGTGAGTTTGTCTCTAACTCAGTTAAACCTAGGTCTTAAAGACTTTTGGGTAAAAATGAGAAGTCACATTATAAGGAGAAGGCTGAATGAGTAAAGATGAGAAACTGCACACTCATATTTTTCTTTTTCTTTTTTTTGGTATTTTAATAGGATAATATGTTTTAAAATTATATAATACCCAAGAAGATTATGAGAAACTTCATTCACTGTCATTCCTGCTGTATCCCCAGGGGAAAATTTTGTTTTCCTGTTCTGAAGACTAACTCTTTGTTAGAATAATTTCAGATTCTAGAAAATGTGTAAGATAGTAAGGAGCTTTCTTTACAAGACATATTCCATTCTATTAGTTACTAATAAAGTAAGTGAATGGTATTAATATCTGACTCATATTGCATGTACCTTGTCATAATTAATGAACCTACATGGATATATCACTTGTCCAACCTTTATTTTGCCAGATTTCCTGGGTTTTTGTTTTCTGACTTTTGTCTGTCACAGGACCCCACAGTAAACTTAGTCACTATGTCTCCTGAGACCTTTCTTAAGCTGTGGCAAGTTCTCAGGCTTCCCTTGGTTTTCTTCTTACTCTTTCACATTGGGGAATATGGAAGATAGAATAGTAATCCACCCCAAAGATGTCCACACCTTCTGAGAGGACCTAACTCACTCCATTTTAGAACAAACAGCATGTTAGGCCTTAAGCTTCAGTTTCTCAAACAAGCAAGCAAGGCTTCTCGAAGAAAGCAAACAAACAAACAAAAAAAAACAACAACAAAACAAACAAACAAACAAGAAAACAGAAAACCACAGATAATGAGTAATTAATAAGCAAAATCCCTGACATCTAGGTCAGAGAGAGACAGCTAGCCCAAGGACTGAGACAGTTCCTGGAAGACCTGACCAAAAATGGTAAAACTAGTATAGCAACCAATTAGGAATGTAACTGCTACTTACCTGGCCAATCATATTAAAAATAACCTAACTATCACTAAAATTTCCCTAGCTGTGCTTTTAAAAGGAGTCCGTAAGCATCTCTGGTTGCTGCCATGTTGAATGAATGCCTGACCCTTGCATGTTGGTTGTTACTACAGGATAAACACTCTTTGCTTTTGAATACTATTTGAGTCTGGGGTCTTTCTTCAGTGATTTTCTGACCCTTACACTTCATGCCCAGAACCTATGTGTATATCATACTGTAAAACAAAGAGGAAAATGTCAGGAGGAATTGGACTATAAACCAGGTCTCTTGTGATGAGAGTGACTGAGATCATCTGTAAGTCTTAGTGTAACTACCAGGGTTCTTCAAAGGAGCAAAGAAGAGAAAAGGCTGTGTAAAGACTTAGAAGCTGTTGCTGGCTTGGGAATGGAGGGAGGAGGCCTTCAGCCAAGGAATGTAGCCAAGGATTCTGGAGAAAGGCACAGAAATGAGGTCCCCTGAAGTTGCCAAAAAGTATCATAGTCCTGTTAAGACCTGGAAGCCCTCCCAATAGATCAATCTGTGTTGTATGAGGTTTCTCTGTTTGTGGTTACACCCCTGCCCCACACCCTCAGCCCCAAGTGCATGCTCCCTCAGCTTACTCCATACATGGGGGTAACTGGCAAGGAAACAATGTTTCAGAGAACTCCAGTGTAGCTGTTGTGCAACAGTTTCTCCTGAGATTGAAACATTCCATTGGGCTGGGAATTTCCTTAGGCAGAAAGGTAAACAAATCAAAGTAGCTTTAGGAAGTCCCTGAAACAGACTAGATTCACTACCCGCATCTACCTGCCAAAGCAAACAGCACAAGCTGAGTGACCTTCTCAGAAGATCAAAGTCAAGTTGCAAAGAGGACTCTGAGACTAGAAAAGCAGCTGGAAGAAGCAGAAAACAGCTGAGCTTCCTGGAAGAAGTATGGACCAACTGAATCTCTTGGAAGGGACCCTCTCTAACCTGTTCAGTTACATGCAAGCTGTGCAGTGTCCTCCAGCTGCCCACTTTTGTAAGCTGTCTGTACTAAGATGGGCTTTGGTGATGCAGCTGTCTTTGAGGCATTTCTGCTCTTGTAAGTTACCCCTCACCAACGTTCCTTTAAACAATACCCAATAAAACTCAATGGTTCATCAAGTTACTCCTTACTTTGGTCTGTCATAGAGTTCCCTATCTGGAGTGTGTAGACATTGTGTAGTGTTTCCGCAGGAAAAATTTTATCACCCAACAGTGACCCAGTGCTTTCTTCCAAGAAAACCCTGGCTTCTCCAGTAGAATCTTCTCTTCTCTCTGGACGTCTCTTTCATCCTAAGAGTTCAGGAATGAAAGGCATCCATAGGCCATTCTGACCATATGCTTCTCTTATCCGTCCATATCCCCCATACCCCTCAGCCAGAGTCGCATGTATCCAAGGGCTGGTCTTGAACTCACCACATGGTGGAGAATGCCCTTGAATTCTGAGTCTCCTGCTTCAGTCTCTGGAATGCTGAGATTACAAGCATGTATCATCACACTGGTTTTGTGTGGTTCTATGGGTTGAACTCAGGGATTGGTGCATGCTGGACAAACTCTCTAGTAGCTGATCTATATCTCCAGAATCCCTTTGGCAGTTTGAGATAACCCCCCCAACATACACACACACACACACACACACATCATGTGCTATAACATGCATGTGGTCTCCAAATCCTGCCCCTTTTCCTCAACCATTTCTTAAAGTAACACATCTGCCTGCTGCCCAGGGGTGATTGTGTATGTACCAGTTTTCTGTGCCCCAGCTCCAAGCAAGGTGAATAGACTACTCCTCATGTACTCATCTCCCACAGTCTCAGCTGATCTAGATTCTCTAGCTGATGATCTCCAGGATTCTCCAGGGCTACCCCAGTCTTCCCTCTTTGGTTCTACTTGTCCTATAAGATGGGCAACTTTCAGAATGGTTATACAAGACCCCTCTCCATCCCTTTCCTGTCCTTTGAAATATTCCAACTAGTGACCTCTCTCCTACCCTCTTTGTACTTGCAAGTAAAAGCCTTCTTTTATCCTTCCAGATATTTTAGTAAGATCTCTGAAAGGAGAGGCTACAAACCTGAGCATTCATCTTCTGTCTTTTAACTTGGACAAGTGCCAAAGCACTGGACCCGATAAGAGCGCAGATAGGCCTGCATTTCCATCGTGCCTCCAGCACATACTGTCTCTAAGACAGGGCAATTTACTTCACTTCTGGAACTCTCAATCTCCTCCCTGTGATACAGGGATAATGTTACCACCTACTTCTAAGGTTGCTGAGAGGATCAAATGAAATACTGTAGTTATGCCTGGCGCAGTACTTGACACACAGCAGCTCCTTAATAAATCTGCTGATTGCCATTATGCAAATGGAGAAGATTTACATAAGGCATAGAGGGACACTTTGGTACATGAAGCCAAAAAAATTTAAATAGCCAAATTGGTGTTTTAAATGCATAAACTGTACCAGACAAAGAGCCCAGAAGAGACAGGAGTCGGGGAAGTCAGTTAGGGAGCTATTTCCATGTCCTACGAGGGACACAATGATGACAGAGACTCATGACATGGTGACACATTGTAGAAAAGATAGGATTGACTAAAGCCACTGTTAGAAGAATGGTTGTCAACCCTGGCTTCACTTTGACATCCTTGGACCCCCACACCCAGATCAATGATCATACTAGCTGGAGGGGAGGCCCAAGCATGCTGCTTTGAAAGCCTGCTTGTCTTTCTATTGTGTACCAGGCTTGACAATACTGTCAAGTAGAAGTTAAAGTATTCAGTACTTGGATGCTCCACAAAGGAACTACATTCACAAAGTTTCCAGCTTGAGTGGTTAAGCTGGGTAACTTTATAGTCTCAGCAATATGTTTGGGGGATAATTCCCACAACTTCAAGCTACATTCATAACAGAAGGTTGAATGTCTGACCAAATTAATGACAAAATATATTCTAATGAATTCAGTCTTCTAACACCCATTTCACCTTTAGAGAGAGGTGAATTAAAACACTTCCTGCCTGGTTTTCCACAGCTGTCAAGGAGATGTAAGACAGAGCTTTAGGGGTCTTCCAGGAGACAGTGGCTGAGACACTAGGTACAGATCACCATCTCCAACAGGAGCCCAAAGCAAGGCTCACAGAGGCCTCATTTTATTTGTTTAGGATTCAAACCTGTTGACTTTCTAAAGGATCTGAGATGACTTATCAGATTAAGCTAAAGTGTATGATTAGAATTGCAGGGCTGATAGCTAGAGCATGTGCAAGCGTGGGTCCTGTTGGGCAGAGTTGTGATTCCCTCGTGTCTGCCGCCCTAGGCCCTTGGATACGACTCTGGGAAGCAGATGCTGGGTTGAGAAGTGTGAAGGAGACTGTTGGTTCCTGTACTTGCTTGGCTTGCCTTGGCTAGCTTGCTTGAATCAGTGGCCTCCACAGCGGAATGTGTAGAAGTCCTCAGTGACAGATTAGGCCTTCTCCACGTTTCCTCATGGCAGGACCCCAATGACACGAGGAAGTCCATGGTTTTAAAGGTATATTGTCATGGTGGAAAGTGGATGAATCTGGCTGTACGCCCCTCTCCCCGTTTGTCAGGGCGGGCCTGACTTAAATAGGGAGGGAGGAGGAAGGAGGGTCTGAGAAGGAATACTTAGTTGGCTACGCTCTCTGGCCTTCAGGTATCTCATTAATATGGAAACCTCTTGAGACTGAGGCCTGTAGTCACACCCTCTACCTGTGGAGGGGCTGGTAGGGGCATTGCCCTACGTGACTGAAAGGTGAAGATCAATGGAGGTCTTTGCCTGGAGTCTGGGAGTATGGTGAGATAGATGCCATCCCTTGCAGGCATGGACACCTGTTGGGTCTCCAACTATCTCTAGCCAGCGCTCTAACAGAAACAAAGCCATCCTTTCACAATCCCACATAGGACATCAGAATAGAGGCCATTGAAGTAGCCTGGAAGAAACAGACACTTCAGAGTATTGAGATATGCTATTCTCTATAAATGGACTATGTTGTACACTGAGTTCTCTGAGTAGACTGCAGGTTGCTTGGTTTTTAGACTTGACCTACCAAGCATTCTCTTTTCGAGGAAGGACCAGGGTTTTTGTTTTCTATGAAACACATCTTGGAAAGGTTTTACTACATGCATCCATCCTTCCTTATATAACCAGTTTCTGGAAAGGACAGAGAGATCGAAGCTAGACGGTCAGCATCCCAGGTACTCAGCCTCAGCAGGTATCAAACTTGGCACTGACAGTATGAGACCTGGGCTCTGTACCAGCAACTCACTTAGATGTTTCCATCTACAAAAAGACAGGACTGAACCCAGACATTTCCCTTTCATCTCTGGCACTTGGACTCATGAACTTCTGATTAAATTAGAAAGGACAGATAGAACTAGAGTTCAGAATGAGAATGGCCTTGAAGATTTTGCTTTCAAGTGGTAATCTGATTGAGTTCAGCCATAGTATGTGTTAAAAGCGTTTACTCATTATCAAATCTCTGACAAGAATCTAGAGAGCAAAATTTATCTTGCTGCTACAGTGAAAATGATACAGTTTAGAAGGACACTCCATATTATAGTCTCAGTCAGATCCAAGACTGTCCTTCCTCATCCAGACAACGGGCAATGAGAATCCTGCAGGCAGAGCCAGCATTTGGTTTGAAAGTGTTGACTTGCGAGAATCTATTCAAAAGGAAAGGAATGAACCATTTTTTAATTCAAGAACAATTCTGAAAGATGACAGATACATTTACATTTCCAAAGTCTGCAGGCCCTTAGAAACTCCAGGCAACCCCACTGGTGCTTTCTTTACTTTTTCTTCAATCGTAACCAGAGTGATGCAGAGCAGGCATCACTTCCTGATATCACCTGTGAAGGAACTGAAGTTAAATAATCTACCCTACGCTACTCAGATAGAATGCAACCCAGATTTGTTTCTCCAGTCTCCAACATTTTTTTTTTACTTCCTTAATTGTCTGTGGGTATGTTGTGCCTCTAAAAGTCTGTTTCATCCATCACAAAAGCTGCTACTTTCTACATACGCTGGTTAGTTTTTTGTCAACTTGACATAAGCTTAGGTCATCTTGGAATGAGGGAAACTCAACTGGAAAGAAGAAAAAGAGAAAAACATTTGATTTACTTGGCTTGTAGACAAGTCTGTGTGACATTTTCTTAATAAATGACTGGTGTGGGAGGGCCCAGCCCACTGAGAGTGGTGCCACCGCTGGATAGGTGGCCCTGGGTTCTGTAAGAAAGGAGGCTGAGCAAGCCATGGGGAGCAAGAGAGTAAGCAGTATTCCTGTCTCCAGGTTCCTGCTTTGAGAGTCTTTGTTCACTTTCCTTCATGAGAGACTAAGCTGTAACACAAAATAAACGCTTTCCTGCCCAAGGTTTTGGTCATGGTGTTTATTGCATTACTAAAAAGCACACTTAGAGATCACAGATCTCTTTGTTAAAACTGCAAGAATCCAGTCAAAGGATCTGGACAAGCTCAATGACTCCAGCATTTGTGTGGCCTTCGGGATTTATGACACGCTTCAAACGCGTTACTTTTTATCATTATCCTAACAATTCATTGAGCTGATTTGTGGTGGGTAGAATTTATCCAACTTGGAGATCCTTTATAGAAACATGAAAGTTCCCAGGGGTGAGTGACTTGGAAGAGGCAGATAGCTGCTGAGCAAGCTGCCCCAAAGCAAACCTACCCCAGTCCAAACCCAGTGAGTGGACTTCCATATCGATCCAAGCTAGAAGCAGGAAGTATACTATACCTAATGAGTGGCTGGATCATGTATCAAAGCTTGTCCTACTATATCTGTCCCAACCCGGGAAGGGGCTCTAGAACAATACCAGAAGATTATCTTACAAGGAGAAGGCAAATAGAGAGAAGTTTGTTTCCTCCTCTCTGTAAATATGTCAAAATGGCAGAACAGGCCCAGTATAAGCAAGGGGTTAAGTGGTCCAGTTTCTAGGCCAGCCTGCAAATTCTACTTCTGAGGATCAAATTCCTTCCTCCTCCCAGATGGGCCATGACTGTTGGGGAAGGGGAAGCATTCCTCCCGACAAGGACAGCATTGCTCTCTGCCTCACAGCCGACAGGAACCCCTTACTGCCAGGTTTCTGCAAACAAATAATAGAAGCATCACTTTCCACACTTGATTCTCATTCCCAGAAAAGGAACTTCTATTTTAAGTGTTCTGTCCTATTCAGAAAGCATTTATATTGGACACTGAGGTCAGCACCGTGGTAGAGTTGGGGAGAAGCGCTATTATTATTGTCTAAATGTGTTAAGACAGTACAGTGTGCTACTATCAGATTAAATACTGGGGAGGAATGGTTGATTGGCATGGAGGTGACAGGAAAGGCTAGGAACTGATTCATATTCTAATTCAGGAAAATAGGCCAAGAGGGCTTCGGGGCCCAGGAGAGAACCCAGGTGATCTGTTTGGTACTTTTAATGAAAATTGGCAAAGTGACCTATACAATGATTTACAACATGTGCTGGCTTAAAATTTGCCATCTCTAAGAATGCTAGAATTATATACAAAATGGCAAAGAGAGAAGAGAGATTCCTGGGTTTATACTTAATTTCTTTCTGTTTTTCCTTAAAGTGCTGGTGAAGAAACCAGGGACTTGCGTAAGCTAGGCCAGCACTCTACCACTTAATTTCTAATATGACATTGTTCTATATAAATTTGAAATGAAGTCATTCTTAGCATAATCTGATGATTAGTGAATCATTAAGCAGACTTCTTATTCCTTGGGAGTGTCTGATTCACTTTAAACACGTACTCCCGTAATATACCGATAGCGTTTTTTTTTTACCCACTGCTATACATCTGATTTGAGCACTACAGTGAGCAGACCTAGTCTACTCAAAAGATCAAAGCAACCTGCCTATCTCTTCAAGTTTTCTACCACAGGCTGCATTTAGATCCATTTTTTGTTTTTCAGTGATAGTTTTGTCACTCCAGAAAAGGGGTGTGCAAATAAGTGTGACTGAAACTGAGATGTACTGTCGTCAGGCACAGCGCCACACAAGGCTTTCGTCTATCTCTTGACCTTGTCTCCTCTTAGCTGTTCACTGCAGAAGACCTGTCACTTCTTCACCTCCACAGGGACCAGTACTTACTTTCTTTCCCAGCCTCCAATATTCCAAGGAAAGAAAACCTCAGATCTTGCTTTCTTGGCATAATTCCCTTTAGCACAACTCAAGCCCAGTTTTCTTAGGGGAAAAAAAAGGCATAATTTTAAAATTTTCATTTGAAATTTAGATTGGGGAATGAGTTTCCAACCTTTAAGTTGTAGATGTCAGAATGCAAAACTGTAAAGCAGAAGGGCGCAGACTGTGCCTGGCTAAGGTGCCTCACTCACTGCTCCCTGAATGCTTAGCGCTTCCAGGATTGATGGGCCTTTCCCCCTATAAAATATGTGGGAAGGTTCTTCAATTTTATTTGCACAAAATTATACAGTCACAAATCTACCATCCATACCCATTCCTTCATCAGCGGTTTGCATGCCTAACTGTGTGCCAAACCCTCGGCTAGGTTCTCGGAAAGTCACGGGATGACGATGATGGGGTGAACCACCTCATAAAGGAAATGTCATTCCAGCAGTCACCTATTGCTGAGTGACATGCTCTGCTGTGACAGATGGCAATGCTGCCAGAGCAACTTAATGGTTACTTTTTTTTTTTCAAACCAAAAGGAGGCACATTTAAAGGGAAAATTTTAACCTATTTTCCCCAACCCAAAATAGAAATGGGGCCATAATGTTAGTGCTATTATTGTAATGTGCATTTCACATGCAAAGATGCTGGATCGGATTAAGGGAAGGAAGCATTTGGAATGATTCCATTCTGCCTCTCTCCTGAAAGGCTCTCTTGCTCAATATTTGAGGTAGCATTTCTCAAAAGTGTGTTTTTATAGCAAACTCATTCATCAGAATGTTAACACTGTACTGGGAAAAAGGCTCCAGTGATGAGAAGTTGGGGGAATACTGGACAGGAAAGCTGAACAGGTTTCTAGGTGTTTCTGTTGGGTAATGTGACTCTAACAGGACAGGAAAGCATATGGGCCAACAAGGGTGTGGAACCGTAGAACAGGACACAAAATCTGGGATATTGCTCCACTCTCAAAAGAAATGAAATTCTAATGCAACAGTACTGAAAACATGGCGACAAATGGGAAGAAACCAAACACACAAGGCCACATGCTGTCTGGTGCGAGTCATACGGATTGGCAGAGTGGGCACAGTATGAAGATGGAAAGCACTCAGCACTCAGCACTTGCTGGGACCAGAGGAGAAAGAGAGAGCATGTGGCAACAACTGATAGGTGTAGTTTTGTTGTTTTATTTTGTCTTGGGGTTTTTTGTTTGTTTTGTCATTGTTTTGTTTGTTTGTTTGTTTGTTTTTGATGGGTGGGGGGTGGGAAGCAACAAAAATATTCCAAAATTATATCTTGGTGTTAACTAAGCAATTCTGAATATGATATAAACCGCTAAAGTATAGTCTTTATAGGAGAAAAGAACCTAGTATGAGAATGCTCTCTTCGGGAAGCACATTAAATGCATGTCTTTGCAAGAACGGTTTTAACCAGAAGTGGCTCTGTCTGGCCTGTCCATTTCGGTGCTGTCCACTTACACTCAGAAGGAAGCATCACACTTTCTTCCTCACTGAGTTGCTATGAGAGTCATTGAGCTCACAGCATACAGGGGACGCCCTCAGCATTCAATATTTGTAGCAACTTAATTTCTTAATTGGTGATACTGTTTCAACATCATTTTGATAATTTGTATTTTTTTCTATTTCATGCTTCTCTTGTTTTAATCTCTTTGAACAACGTGGTCAATATGAAAAAACAAACAAAAAATGCCACAATCTTTTTTTTTTAAGTAGTTCTTAATTATTTAGAAATCACCACATCCTTAGTTTCCTGCCATTGTTCCAAGTTGTGTGTACCAATTTATTTTTGCTTCTTCTTCAATATATGACCTGTAACCTATATTGTGGTTTCTGGCTTGTCTCCAGGTTGTCTAGGAACTCTATGCCCTTTCTTTTCCTCTGGATACAGATGATGATGAGAAGCAAAAAGACTACAAAGAAAAAGGAGAAGACAACCAGAGTTAACCTGAGAACTCTTCTCACGTACCCCCTTTAAGGAGTGTTTACATGGCAACTGTATCAAAATAAAGGCAGGGATGCTGAAGACTGGGAAGCATGCTGTGCACCTGTAGATGGAGTCAACTGAGCTGTATGGGGGAGAGCTTGAGGATGCTATGTGTCTCCAGTGACAGTCGCTGTGTTAGCGTCCTTGAATAACTCATTGCTTTTTGGTTAAACCTTCCTAATGAAAGAACACAGTTCAGTTTCACAAAACCAGAAATATGTAAATACATATTTCAGAATGTGTGAAAAAGGGAAAAAAACAGGACTTGTAGGGTCTACTTACGAGTGTTGGTGTCTTCTATAAATTAGATATTTAATGAAATTGCTCTCGGAAGTCTCCTTCACCCCCACGAGCTTGGGTGTTGAGACGCTCCCCCATAGCTATAGCCATCTTGTTCCATGCCCACCAACTATTTCATATTGTTGTTGTAATATGCCTGCCAGTCACTGATGCAGAAAAATAACTTGACTCAGAGCAGGGTCATGCTGACCGCATACCCTGTTGTGTTCTGAGGTTCGTTCATTTTAAGAAATTCAACAACTATAAGCTTTACATAGGATCAATTAAATTAAAGGTCAATATGAATAAATAAAGGGAAAGAGAGAGAGAAAGAGGGAGGGGGTGGGGAAGGAAAGAAGGAAGGAAGGAAGGAAGGAAGGAAGGAAGGAAGGAAGGAAGGAAGGGTGGAAAGAAGGAAGGAAGGAAGGAAGGGTGGAAAGAAGGAAGGAAGGAAGGGTGGAAAGAAGGAAGGAAGGAAGGAAGGAAGGGTGGAAGGAAGGAAGGGTGGAAGGAAGGAAGGGTGGAAGGAAGGAAGGAAGGAAGGAAGGAAGGAAGGAAGGAAGGAAGGAAGGTCAACAAAATGGCTTGGGTCAGGGCTGACCACCGGGCAGCACTTCCTGCGTATGAACTCATTGTGGTTTTTGTGGGTTTTAGCCTTTATAAGCTGGTCCTGAGAAATGTCTTGTGCACAGCTTTGAGCTCTTGCTCTGGTCAATCAGTCTTGTGTGTGTGTTCAATAAACCATCCCTGTTTAACTGAGATCGGTGTTCATGTGGTTTGTGGGGTGACTCCAGGACTCCAACACTGGAGATGTTTTAGTTTCTTCCCCAGTGTCCCTCTTTCTTTTAACACTTATGCTTTATAATCTGTATTAAATCTCTTTTAATCAACTCCAAACCTGCTTTGGAAAAGAAAAAGATTTCTTTTAGAATTACCACTTTAAGGCTCTAAAATTAATTGAGAGGTTGTCATCATCATTTATTAGTTAATTCATTCAGTGAGCACCCTTTGAGCATCCCTTAACACAAGCGGTGAGGGGAGAGTTCTCAGGGTGTCTCATCCACAGTGGGGTACCCAGGTGAGCTGTTTAGAGGATGAGACAGCTGAGAAGATGAAGAACTGTGAGGAAGGGTTTATACAAAGACAACAACTCAAGGGACTCGGTTATCTATAAACGGTCAGAGATCACACAGCTGCTCTAAAGGGTTGCGAAGGGTAGAATGTAACCTGTTACACGTCTCTAGTGTTTCTCTGTATCAGTTACTTTCCTCATTTATCTAGTAGAAGTTACTGCTAGATAAATGTGATTGTTTGTCAACCTGACAGGATATAGGATCGCCCAGGAGACAACCTTATGGATATGTCCCTGAAAGGTTATCTACATTAGGGTAGCCTCTGGGCATATAACGTGAGGGATTATCTAGATTAGGTTCATTGAGATGGGAAGATCCAACCGAAACTTGAGGAACACCAACCTATGGACTGGGATCCTGGACTAATGAAGAAGGGAGAGTGATCTGGTCAGTACATTCACCACTCTCTGCTCCCCAGATGCTGATACAGTGTAGCCAGCTGCTCACTCACCACTCTCTGCCCC